>NC_141874.1:3939393-4242424 GCF_056163025.1 Triticum urartu
TGAGATCGTTCCTTAGCCGTGTGCGGTGCCCCCTGCCACCAAATTCCACCTCGATCGTACCGTTGTAGTGCTTAGGCGAAGCCCTGCGTCGGTAGTACATCAAGATCGTCATCACGCCGTCGTGCTGACGGAACTCTTCCTCGAAGCTTTGCTGGATCGGAGCCCGAGGAACATCATCGAGCTGAACATGTGCTAAGAACTCGGAGGTGCCGGAGTAACGGTGCTTGGATCGGTCGGATCGGGAAGAAGACGTACGACTACTTCCTCTACGTTGTGTGATCGCTTCCGCAGTCGGTCTGCGTTGGTACGTAGACAACACTCTCCCCTCTCGTTGCTGTGCATCACCATGATCTTGCGTGTGCGTAGGAAATTTTTTGAAATTACTGCGTTCCCCAACAGTGGTATCAGAGCCTGGTTTTATGGTTTGATGTTATATGCATGAGTAGAACACAAGTGAGTTGTGGGCGATACAAGTCATACTGCCTACCAGCATGTCATACTTTGGTTCGGCGGTATTGTTGGTTGAGACGATCCGGACCAACCTTACGCGTACTCTTACGCGAGACCGGTTCCCTCGACGTGCTTTGCACATAGATGGCTTGCGGAAGACTGTCTCTCCAACTTTAGTTGAACCAAGTGTGACTACGCCCGGTCCTTGAGAAGGTTAAAACGGAGTCTATTTGACGAACTATCGTTGTGGTTTTGATGCGTAGGTGAGATGAGTTCTTACTTAAGCCCGTAGCAGCCACGTAAAACTTGCAACAACAAAGTAGAGAACGTCTAACTTGTTTTTGCAGGGTATGTTGTGATGTGATATGGTCAAGGCATGATGCTGATTTTATTGTATGAGATGATCATGTTTTGTAACTAAGTTATCGGCAACTGGCAGGAGCCATATGGTTGTCACTTTATTGTATGCAATGCAATCGCGATGTAATGCTTTACTAGATTACTAAACGATAGTAATAGTCGTGGAAGCATAAGATTGGCGAGACGACAACGATGCTACGATGGAGATCAAGGTGTCACGCCGGTGACGATGGTGATCATGACGGTGCTTCGGAGATGGAGATCACAAGCACAAGATGATGATGGCCATATCATATCACTTATATTGATTGCATGTGATGTTTATCCTTTTATGCATCTTATCTTGCTTTGATTGACGGTAGCATTATAAGATGATCTCTCACTAAATTATCAAGAAGTGTTCTCCCTGAGTATGCACCGTTGCCAAAGTTCGTCGTGCCCAGACACCACGTGATGATCGGGTGTGATAAGCTCTACGTCCATCTACAACGGGTGCAAGCCAGTTTTGCACACGCAGAATACTCAGGTTATACTTGACGAGCCTAGCATATGCAGATATGGCCTCGGAACACAGAGACCGAAAGGTCGAGCGTGAATCATATAGTAGATATGATCAACATGACGATGTTCACCATTGAAAACTACTCCATCTCACGTGATGATCGGTTATGGTTTAGTTGATTTGGATCACGTGATCACTTAGAGGATTAGAGGGATGTCTATCTAAGTGGGAGTTCCTAAGTAATTTGATTAACTGAACTTAAACTTATCATGAACTTAGTACCTGATAGTATCTTGCTTGTTTATGTTGCTTGTAGATAGATGGCTCGTGCTGTTGTTCCGTTGAATTTTAATGCGTTCCTTGAGAAAGCAAAGTTGAAAGATGATGGTAGCAATTACACGGACTGGGTCCGTAACCTGAGGATTATCCTCATTGCTGCACAGAAGAATTACGTCCTGGAAGCACCGCTGGGTGACAGGCCTGCTGCTGGAGCAACGCCAGATGTTATGAACGTCTGGCAGAGCAAAGCTGATGACTACTCGATAGTTCAGTGTGCCATGCTTTACGGCTTAGAATCGGGACTTCAACGACGTTTTGAACGTCATGGAGCATATGAGATGTTCCAGGAGTTGAAGTTAATATTTCAAGCAAATGCCCGAATTGAGAGATATGAAGTCTCCAATAAGTTCTATAGCTGTAAGATGGAGGAGAACAGTTCTGTCAGTGAGCATATACTCAAAATGTCTGGGTATAATAATCACTTGATTCAGATGGGAGTTAATCTTCCAGATGATTGCGTCATTGACAGAATTCTCCAATCACTACCACCAAGCTACAAGAGCTTCGTGATGAACTATAATATGCAAGGGATGAACAAGACTATTCCCGAGCTCTTCGCAATGCTGAAAGCTGCGGAGGTAGAAATCAAAAAGGAGCATCAAGTGTTGATGGTTAGCAAGACCACTAGTTTCAAGAAAAAGGGTAAAGGGAAGAAGAAGGGAAACTTCAAGAAGAACAGCAAGCAAGTTGCTGCTCAAGAGAAGAAACCCAAGTCTGGACCTAAGCCTGAAACTGAGTGCTTCTACTGCAAGCAGACTGGACACTGGAAGCGGAACTGCCCCAAGTATTTGGCGGATAAGAAGGATGGCAAAGTGAGCAAAGGTATATGTGATATACATGTTATTGATGTGTACCTTACTAGAGCTCGCAGTAGCACCTGGGTATTTGATACTGGTTCTGTTGCTAATATTTGCAACTCGAAACAGGGACTACGGAATAAGCGGACACTAGCAAAGGACGAGGTGACGATGCGCGTGGGAAACGGTTCCAAAGTCGATGTGATCGCGGTCGGCACGCTACCTCTACATCTACCTTCGGGATTAATATTAGACCTAAATAATTGTTATTTGGTGCCAGCGTTGAGCATGAACATTATATCTGGATCTTGTTTAATGCGAGACGGTTATTCATTTAAATCAGAGAATAATGGTTGTTCTATTTATATGAATAATATCTTTTATGGTCATGCACCTTTGAAGAGTGGTCTATTCTTGTTGAATCTCGAAGATAGTGATACACATATTCATAATATAGAAGCCAAAAGATGCAAAGTTAATAATGATAGTGCAACTTATTTGTGGCACTGCCATTTAGGTCATATCGGTGTAAAGCGCATGAAGAAACTCCATACTGATGGGCTTTTGGAATCACTTGATTATGAATCACTTGGTACTTGCGAACCGTGCCTCATAGGCAAGATGACTAAAACACCGTTCTCCGGTACTATGGAGAGAGCAACAGATTTGTTGGAAATCATACATACCGATGTATGTGGTCCGATGAATATTGAGGCTCGCGGCGGATATCGTTATTTTTCTCACCTTCACAGATGATTTAAGCAGATATGGGTATATCTACTTAATGAAACATAAGTCTGAAACATTTGAAAAGTTCAAGGAATTTCAGAGTGAAGTTGAAAATCATCGTAACAAGAAAATAAAGTTTCTACGATCTGATCGTGGAGGAGAATATTTGAGTTACGAGTTTGGTGTACATTTGAAAAATTGTGGAATAGTTTCGCAACTCACGCCACCCGGAACACCACAGCGTAATGGTGTGTCCGAACGTTGTAATCGTACTTTACTAGATATGGTGCGATCTATGATGTCTCTTACTGATTTACCGCTATCGTTTTGGGGTTATGCTTTAGAGACGGCCGCATTCACGTTAAATAGGGCACCATCAAAATCCGTTGAGACGACGCCTTATGAACTATGGTTTGGCAAGAAACCAAAGTTGTCGTTTCTTAAAGTTTGGGGCTGCGATGCTTATGTGAAAAAGCTTCAACCTGATAAGCTCGAACCCAAAGCGGAGAAATGTGTCTTCATAGGATACCCAAAGGAAACTGTTGGGTATACCTTCTATCACAGATCCGAAGGCAAGACATTCGTTGCTAAGAATGGATCATTTCTAGAGAAGGAGTTTCTCTCGAAAGAAGTGAGTGGGAGGAAAGTAGAACTTGACGAGGTAACTGTACCTGCTCCCTTATTGGAAAATAGTACATCACAGAAAACAGTTTCTGCGACACCTATGCCAATCAGTGAGGAAGCTAATGATGATGATCATGAAGCTTCAGATCAAGATACTACAGAACCACGTAGATCAACCAGAGTGAGATCCGCACCAGAGTGGTACGGTAATCCAGTTCTGGAAGTCATGATGCTAGATCATGATGAACCTACGAACTATGAAGAAGCGATGGTGAGCCCAAATTCCGCAAAGTGGCTTGAGGCCATGAAATCTGAGATGGGATCCATGTATGAGAACAAAGTATGGACTTTGGTTGACTTGCCCGATGATCGGCAAGCAACTGAGAATAAATGGATCTTCAAGAAAAAGACTGACGCTGACGGTAATGTTGCTGTCTATAAAGCTCGACTTGTCGCAAAAGGTTTTCGACAAGTTCAAGGGGTTGACTACGATGAGACTTTCTCACCCGTAGCGATGCTTAAGTCCGTCAGAATTATGTTAGCAATTGCCGCATTTTATGATTATGAAATATGGCAAATGGATGTCAAAACTGCATTCCTGAATGGATTTCTGGAAGAAGAGTTGTATATGGTACAACCAGAAGGTTTTGTCGATCCAAAAGGAGCTAACAAAGTATGCAAACTCCAGCGATCCATTTATGGACTGGTGCAAGCATCTCGGAGTTGGAATAAACGCTTTGATAGTGTGATCAAAGCATTTGGCTTTATACAGACTTTTGGAGAAGCCTGTATTTACAAGAAAGTGAGTGGGAGCTCTGTAGCATTTCTAATATTATATGTGGATGACATATTGCTAATTGGAAATGATATAGAATTTCTGGATAGCATAAAGGGATACTTGAATAAAAGTTTTTCGATGAAAGACCTCGGGGAAGCTGCTTACATATTAGGCATAAAGATCTATAGAGATAGATCAAAACGCTTAATTGGACTTTCACAGAGCACATACCTTGACAAAATTTTGAAGAAGTTCAAAATGGATCAAGCAAAGAAAGGGTTCTTGCCTGTGTTACAAGGTATGAAATTGAGTAAGACTCAATGCCCGACCACTGCAGAAGATAGAGAGAAAATGAAAGATGTTCCCTATGCTTCAGCCATAGGCTCTATCATGTATGCAATGCTGTGTACCAGACCTGATGTGTGCCTTGCTATAAGTTTAGCAGGGAGGTACCAAAGTAATCCTGGAATGGATCACTGGACAGCGGTCAAGAACATCCTGAAATACCTGAAAAGGACTAAGGATATGTTTCTCGTATATGGAGGTGACAAAGAGCTCACCGTAAGAGGTTACGTTGATGCAAGCTTTGACACTGATCCGGACGATTCTAAATCGCAAACCGGATACGTGTTTACTTTAAACGGTGGAGCTGTCAGTTGGTGCAGTTCTAAACAAAGCGTCGTAGCGGGATCTACATGTGAAGCGGAGTACATAGCTGCTTCGGAAGCAGCAAACGAAGGAGTCTGGATGAAGGAGTTCATATCCGATCTAGGTGTCATACCTAGCGCATCGGGTCCAATGAAAATCTTCTGTGACAATACTGGTGCAATTGCCTTGGCAAAGGAATCCAGATTTCACAAGAGGACCAAACACATCAAGAGACGCTTCAACTCCATCCGGGATTTAGTCCAGGTGGGAGACATGGAGATTTGCAAGATACATACGGATCTGAATGTTGCAGACCCGTTGACTAAGCCTCTTCCACGAGCAAAACATGATCATCACCAAGGCTCCATGGGTGTTAGAATCATTACTGTGTAATCTAGATTATTGACTCTAGTGCAAGTGGGAGACTGAAGGAAATATGCCCTAGAGGCAATAATAAAGTTATTATTTATTTCCTTACATCATGATAAATGTTTATTATTCATGCTAGAATTGTATTAACCGGAAACATAATACATGTGTGAATACATAGACCAACAGAGTGTCACTAGTATGCCTCTACTTGACTAGCTCGTTAATCAAAGATGGTTATGTTTCCTAACCATGAACAAGGAGTTGTTATTTGATTAACGAGGTCACATCATTAGTAGAATGATCTGATTGACATGACCCATTCCATTAGCTTAGCACCCGATCGTTTAGTATGTTGCTATTGCTTTCTTCATGACTTATACATGTTCCTATAACTATGAGATTATGCAACTCCCGTTTGCCGGAGGAACACTTTGGGTACTGCCAAACGTCACAACGTAACTGGGTGATTATAAAGGAGTACTACAGGTGTCTCCAATGGTAGATGTTGGGTTGGCGTATTTCGAGATTAGGGTTTGTCACTCCGATTGTCGGAGAGGTATCTCTGGGCCCTCTCGGTAATGCACATCACATAAGCCTTGCAAGCACTGCAACTAATATGTTAGTTGTGAGATGATGTATTACGGAACGAGTAAAGAGACTTGCCGGTAACGAGATTGAACTAGGTATTGGATACCGACGATCGAATCTCGGGCAAGTAACATACCGATGACAAAGGGAACAACGTATGTTGTTATGCGGTCTGACCGATAAAGATCTTCGTAGAATATGTAGGAGCCAATATGGGCATCCAGGTCCCGCTATTGGTTATTGACCGGAGACGTGTCTCGGTCATGTCTACATTGTTCTCGAACCGTAGGGTCCGCACGCTTAACGTTACGATGATAGTTATTATGAGTTTATGCATTTTGATGTACCGAAGGTTGTTCGGAGTCCCGGATGAGATCACGGACATGACGAGGAGTCTCGAAATGGTCGAGACGTAAAGATTGATATATTGGAAGCCTATGTTTGGGCACCGGAAGTGTTCCGGGTGAAATCGGGATTTTACCGGATTACCGGGAGGGTTACCGGAACCCCCCGGGAGGCAAATGGGCCTATTGGGCCTTAGTGGAAAAGAGAGAAGGGGCAGCCCACAGGCTAGCCGGCCGAACCCCCCTTCCCTAGTCCTATTAGGACTAGGAGAAGGGGCCGGCCCCCCTCTCTTCTCTTTCTCCCGAAGAGTCCTATTAGGAATAGGATTTGGGGGGAGGAGTCCTACTCCCGGTAGGAGTGGGACTCCTCCCTGCGCCTCCCTCCTAGCCGGCCGACCCCCTTGCCCCTGGCCTTTATATACGGGGGCAGGGGGCACCCCATAGACACACAACTTGATCCTTGAGATCGTTCCTTAGCCGTGTGCGGTGCCCCCTGCCACCAAATTCCACCTCGATCGTACCGTTGTAGTGCTTAGGCGAAGCCCTGCGTCGGTAGTACATCAAGATCGTCATCACGCCGTCGTGCTGACGGAACTCTTCCTCGAAGCTTTGCTGGATCGGTGCCCGAGGAACGTCATCGAGCTGAACGTGTGCTAAGAACTCGGAGGTGCCGGAGTAACGGTGCTTGGATCGGTCGGATCGGGAAGAAGACGTACGACTACTTCCTCTACGTTGTGTGATCGCTTCCGCAGTCGGTCTGCGTTGGTACGTAGACAACACTCTCCCCTCTCGTTGCTGTGCATCACCATGATCTTGCGTGTGCGTAGGAAAATTTTTGAAATTACTGCGTTCCCCAACACTAGGTGGGGAGGCGTGCCAGCCCACTAGGGGCTGGTTCTCTCTCCCACTTAGCCCATGTGGCCCCCCCGGGAGGGGTGGCCCCTCCCGGTGGACCCCCGGAACCCTCCCGGTGGCCCCGGTACAATACCGGCATGCCCCCGAAACTTTCCGGAGTCCGTTTAACCACTTTCCATATATAAATCTTTACCTCCGGACCATTCCGGAACTCCTCGTGACGTCTGGGATCTCATCCGGGACTCCGAACAACATTCGGTAATCACATACTTGTCTTCCTAATAACCCTAGCGTCACCGAACCTTAAGTGTGTAGACCCTACGGGTTCGGGAGACATGTAGACATGACCGAGACGATCTCAGGTCAATAACCAACAGCGGGATCTGGATACCCATGTTGGCTCCCACATGCTCCACGATGTTCTCATCGGATGAACCACAATGTCGAGGATTCAATCAACCCCGTATGCAATTCCCTTTGTCAATCGATATATTACTTGCCCGAGATTCGATCGTCGGTATCCCAATACCTCGTTCAATCTCGTTACCGGCAAGTCACTTTACTCGTACCGTAATGCATGATCCCGTGACCAGATACTTGGTCACTTTGAGCTCATTATGATGATGCATTACCGAGTGGGCCCAGTGATATCTCTCCGTCATACGGAGTGACAAATCCCAGTCTTGATCCGTGTCAACCCAACAGATACTTTCAGAGATACCCGTAGTCTACCTTTATAGTCACCCAGTTACGTTGTGACGTTTGGTATACCCAAAGCACTCCTACGGTATCCGGGAGTTACACGATCTCATGGTCTAAGGAAAAGATACTTGACATTGCAAAACTCTAGCAAAACGAACTACACGATCTTTATGCTATGTTTAGGATTGGGTCTTGTCCATCACATCATTCTCCTAATGATGTGATCTCGTTATCAATGACATCCAATGTCCATAGTCAGGAAACCATGACTATCTGTTGATCAATGGGCTAGTCAACTAGAGGCTTACTAGGGACATGTTGGTGTCTGTTATTCACACATGTATTACGATTTCCGGATAACACAATTATAGCATGAATAAAGACAATTACCATGAACAAGGAAATATAATAATAATGCTTTTATTATTGCCTCTAGGGCATATTTCCAACAGACATAACTTACACTATGCATATGTATTTATCGAAAAAGGCTTTCGCCCCGCACACACACACACACACACACACACACACGAGAGGAGTCCACACGAACATAGAGTACAATCTAGGGTTAATGCTGAGGGCACAACTCAACAAGCCCTGAAAACAGAAAGAAAAAAACACGAGGCACAACGTGCAAGATCGCAAGGCGCGGATCACATCCAGCGTCTCGGGGGGGGGGGGGGGGGGCATGCCTAGTCGGGCTCTGGGGGTGGAGGCGGAAGAGGAAGCGCCATACGGAAGGCCATCGCCCGAAGGTAGGCGTTCTTTGGATGACAAGCTTGTTGCGGATGATCCAGAGCCTCCAGGCAAGGACCCCCACACACAGCCACCTAATGTGGTGGTGGTGTGGGAGGGGGGGGAGGCTTGGATTTCCACCAGCACGTCTTGGAAGTTGGTGTTGCACCAATGACCACCGACCGTATCGTGGAAGTAGGCCCACAAGAATTGGGCCGTAATGCAGGAGAAGAAGATGTGGTTGGCGTCCTCTACTGTGCCACACAAGGGACACATCCCGTCCCCAGGCCATTGCACTTCAGGACTTCAACCCCAGAGGGGAGGCGGCCCTGAATCCACTGCCACAAGAAGATCCGGATCTTCAACGGCAGGCGGATATCCCAAATCAGGCTAAATGACTCAGGGTCCGGAGAGGGAGCAATGGCCTTATAAAGGGACTTCGTGGAGAACCGTCCCGAGGACTCCAGACACCACGACACGGAGTCAGGCGCGCCATCCAGGTCCAAAGGTTGGAGGCAAATGGCCTGGAGGAGGGCGTCCCAAGCGGCCACCTCGAGAGGGCCGAATGGGCGTCGGAAGGCGAGCCGCCCTAAGTCAATAAGGACCGACTCGACGGAGACCCGAGGGTCAACTGCTATGGAGAATAGCTCCGGATAACGAGCGGCAAGGGGGGATTCCCCCAACCAACGGTCGAACCAGAAAAGCGTCGCGGCTCTAGAACCGACCTCGATGGAGGTACCAATTTGGAGGACATGAAGTAGCTGAATCACCGCCTGCCAAAATTGGGATCCACCTGAGCGCTGACAGAAGGCAAGAGGCTGTCTGCGGAGGTATTTATTTCGGATGAGGGTTAGCCAAAGTCCCCTGTCCCCATTGGCGATCCGCCAAAGCCAACGTGTCAGGAGAGCGATGTTCATACGCCTGGAGGACAGGATCCCAAGGCCACCCTGGTCTTTGGGTTTGCAGATGTCGGGCCAGCTCACCATATGACATTTCTACTTATCTCCCTCTCCAGCCCAAATGGAACAACTGATAGAAGAGAGGCCACACAAATGTGCGTCGAGATATGTGCGCTACGACCCGAGAAACCACGTCGATCCCGACGACATGCATGATGTGTTGATGAAACCTCAATCTTTGGCAACCAATTGACCTACAGCTACAAGTAGTAACCTCGCCTCTAGCTAGCTAGTCAATGGATGGCAAAAAGGAGAAGCCACACAAGTGTGAGTTTGACCTTGCTAGCTAGGGTAGCATGAAACTGAAGCTAGTGGCGGTGAGAGCCACATGATACTTGGGTTAGTTTTCTGACCAACCAAACCATTCATGGCACCATGTGTGCATGCGTTTTTTTTGTTTTCATGGAGAAGTGAAGAGAAATGTATGCATGTTAGGTGTGAGGCATCTGCATGGCCAAGCTAGAAGCTCGTCTGCATGGCTCCATGTCCATGCATATGCCCTCACAACAGAACCCCAACCAACAATGCTGGACCATCTGATATTTCTCTCAAAAGAGGTCAAAGTGAAACATGCATGAGGGTGATCCATATATATAGCTGCCTGATAACCCCAAGTGAAACTGGGTTCAAGGCATGTACTTGCTCTACAGAGGAGAACATGAATAAAACCAACAATGATGGTCCATCCGATCCATCTGGTTTAGATGCTCGCATTCATGGCACGGCGGCCCTCATGGAGCAAGCTGGCATGAACGGGGGGTGACGTCATCCACCTCTTCTCGATGGAGGCAGCGGAGACTCAATACCACCCCGCGCTCACCGAGGAGTCTGAGCACCTTGCAGCCGAGGCGCACCTCGAGGCCAAGCGCACCGACATCGCCACAAAATGCGCCTCCATGACACCGAGCGGGAGAAATTCTTCGCGGAAGACGCGAATGATGAGGAGATGCCCTTGGTTTGTCCAGCCACCAACACCCATGAGGCTGGTGGCTCTGGCAAGGGGGTCATTGAGCTCTCCTCCGACGAGGAGTAGGGTAAGTTTTCAGTTTGTTTTATGCATTTTTCTTTTGGTATGCCTAGTAAATTTCACATTTGGTTTTAATATGTTTATCTATCCTATGTATAATCTATGTGCATGTGTTTGTATTGATTTGAGGTTTCGAAAAGGAGGGCACCATTGCCCGTATGGGCAAATGGGGGTCGGCCGGCTCTTGTCCACGAACAAGGAGAGGGGGGGTGTCAAAATAACCTAGTTCGGTTGGAGTTGCTCTTACAGTGAAATGTGTGCTAATGATAGTCAGCTGGCAATGTTACTACCTCTCATGTTAATGTTGACGTACACCTTTTTGTGTGTGGGGGCGGGGCGGGGGGGGGGGGGGGGGGGGGATTTGCATAGACATTAATGCATGATAAAATAATTTACATGACAAATAGCCATGAAAAGATAGATCATCAACGGAGATGATGGGTGGTGGCGATCGGTGAGAAAATGGTGCTCAATTCACGTGTCCCGAATCGACCAGTGTTTCCCCAAGATAGATATATCCAAATTGTTGCAAGTTGTGGGTACATCTTTTTTTTAGTAGGGAATATTTCCATACACTATTCATGGACTATTTCTGTACACCTTAATACATAATAAATCAGGTCATACGAACAATTACGTTAGCACACGGGATTGATAATAAAAGCCATGAAAAGACAGACCATCGGCAAGATCACGGGTGGCGGCGATCGTCGAGGAAATGATGCTCAGTTCATGCATATCCCAAATATATCCAAACTGTTGCTTGTTGTGGGTACGACATGAGCCAGTGCCAGAGTTGCTAAGTAGATGCAGGCCAGTTAAACAAATATACATGCTGATCCCAGTTGCTCACCTGCCCCAGTAGCTTAACTGCCCTCGGCCCCAGTTCATCCTTGGTTCCTTGTCCCTCTCTCTTAATCAATTAATGTTAACGTCATGCTCATCGATGTGTCGTACGACATTGCTATTATTATTGAAGATAATTTCTGCGGGGAACATGGATTTTGGTTTCTTGCCAATAACTTGGATTGGGATGGTACATAGCGGTGCACATGGAGGCAGATTGGTGTATGTACCCTACCACTCACATAGACATGGACATAACATATTCTCATGAGCATCTGCATTTGGCACAACTGATAGAGGAGAATCCAGGCGAACGCGCGTCGAGATTGGTTTGGTATGAAGAAGAAAACACGCCGATCCCCGGCATGCACCATGATTTGTTGATCAAACTTGAATCTTCAACCAAAAACAACATAGCTACCAATTGACCTATATCTTCAAGTCGTATGCCATTATTTATTTGATAACTTAAGATTAATTTCTATGGGGAAAGAAATTCCGGTTTGTTGCCAATAGCTTGGATTGAGATGCTATATAGCAGCAGTAGCAGGGCACATGGATGCGGATTGGTACTTACACTGACATGGACATCTTATACACTGTGCAGCTGTATTTGCAACAAAAGGGCACAACTGGTAGAAGAGAAGAAGGACAAAGGTGTGTCGAGATCCGTGTGATACCGAGAACCCATGTCGATCCCGGCATACAGGATGATGTGACCATCAAACTCCGATCTTGAACCAAATCAACATTAGCTAGGATCTGAATCACCAACTGACATACTCATCTACAAGTAGTAACCTCACCCTTCTTTAGCTGGCTAGATAGATAGTGAAATGGATGTCAAAAAAGCTGGAGAGGAAAACAAAACATGTACTAGTTCCTGCTGAAAGTGTGTCACCTTTCTAGGATGGATAGCATGAAACTGAAGCTAGTGAGAGAGAGGCACATGAGACCTGGGCTGGGTTAGTTATTTGTCTGACCAACCAACGATGCATGGATAGGAGATGCATATGGCAGCATGTGTGTGTGCATGCATTATTCAGAGCAGTGAAGAGGAATACTACATATGCATGCATGTTAGGTGCGAGGCATCTGCAGGGCCGAGCTAGCGGCTGCCCTGCAAGGCTCCATCTCCATGCAGATGCCCTCACAGCAAAAACCCAACCGGCAATGCTGGACCATGCAATGCATGTTCTCTCTCTCTCTCTCACCAAAAAGATGAAGGCCACAGCAGAGGAGGAAGAAAGTGAAACATGAGGCTGGTCAGCTTATCCATAACCCCAAGTGCAACTGGGTTCAGGGCCTGTACTTACTTTTTCAGAGGGAGAAGATGAACAAAAAGACCAATAATTGGATTCTTGTTTTCAACAATGGATGCTGATGTATGCGTGTTTGTTATGTGTGCCTGATGGATGACCATCATGGTCAGTGTTTCTGACATGCCTGCGTTGCACGCACTCACTCGCCCTGCTGCAGATCTGTGCAATAACTTCATACTGAGATGTGGGGGTAAAAAGGTGATCCACATGTACGCATGTAGGTGTGATCTGATCTCTCGGGACTGTTTACATGTCAATGCATGCATGAATGCAACCATGTTCACCATGATGGACCACGGCTCCAAGAGACAGGTCAAGCCAACTGCCTCTCCCTCTCCCAGGGGCTCCATCAACACCAAGCCATTTGCACTTTGATCTGATCAATCACCCTCCCTTTTTACCTGCTTTGTGAAAAAAGTGAGCAAAGAAATACACTTCACCACCCACCGACCGCCGAGGAATCTCGCAAGAATCCAACAATATTGATACAAAAGGTGTGCCCCAACAAAGGGGGGCCATGTTCTTCTAGTTGCCAGCCTGCCATGGCTCAAGCCAGTTACAACCACTCTGATATGGAAGTACAGACAGAGTTGCTCTTACAATGTACCATCAGTTCAATACAATTGACACCGCCCTGTTTGTTCATGGGGTTGGCCAAGATGCCGCTATCCACATCTGCCCAAACCAGCAGCACATTACATGCACGGCATCTTCTCAGGGATGACTTACTGGAATCTGCTGACAAGGCCGGCATTCCCCTCCTTTGTGAGGTATCATGTGAGGGCAAAGGAAGGTCATGCCTCCTCATCGCTGTCGTTTCCGAAGACGGAAGGGACTTTCGTGGCAATCTTTGGCTTCTTGCTCATGTTTCCAACAGGTGCCTGTACATTGTTAGAAGGAATGCTCAGTCAGAATGATCTCACAGAATTAGCAACTAAAGCATGATACATGTACTGTGAGTTTGACAGAAGACAAGCAGGAGATATTTGTGGAATTAGTGAACAGGAGGTAAAAGTAACTTCATTTGTGGTCTGCACAAAGAAGACAGGGATAAGAGGCTAAGATATGAAATTTTTGCACAGCACACAATTGCATATTTTTGCATGAAATTTCAAAAGCGCCACATTATTTGCAACATGTACACATGGTATTCTTTGCACTGTGACAAAAAAAAATGCTGTTTCCGAAGCAGGAGCAGAACATGCTCAAGCTCAGTTCAGAGTAACCAGAATGCATGCACAGTACCCTTTACTTCCATATAGTTATATCAGCTGAACAAAATGTGGTGTTGATGTAAGATACCTTGGAAGGGGTCATTTTGGAGAAGCCAAACTTCAATGTTCGACGCTGATCCTGATTGCCCGGGGTCGGCAAGTTCTTTGGCATAGCTTGCTCTCCTGAGATCTCTGGTTGTTCTTGCTTCTCTTTCTGCTGCTTTCTATGAGCATCTGCCCTGCGAGTCCCATCAAGGAAAGTACAAGTTTAATACACATTCAATGCATTCCTAAGGAAAAACAAGCATTCATCGTGTTTTATTAATTGAGGACAAAGTACAGAATGCATACAGTTGGGCAAATTTTGCCAGCTCCTTCTCTTCTCGCTGTTGCTCACGTTTCTGCCTATCATCACGGTTGCCACTGTTGCCGCTTTGCATCTCTTTCATTTCCTTGAACCTCTGCAGAACCAGAATATACAAAGTGTCATGTTTGGGGGACAAGGATACATGTGTGGCACAAAAATTAAAAAATCACAAAATAAAAATCAACGAGAGAGAAATTCAATAGAGCAAATGCATTACCTTCCTATGATTATGGTCATATGAGCTTAGATGACTCTCAAATTCATATGCCAGCTTGTACTGCTTATTACAGAGGCTGCAAAAGAACGTCTTCTGTATCTCCTTAACCTCACTGCGGATTTTCTGTTCGCGTTCTGCTGTGACCTGGATTGTCATGATTCGCACCAAGCAGGGAAAAGAAGCCACCAAATAAAAAGTGCACAGGATGCTAAAAAATTCATGAGGGTTGATGCTACAACTCCATATCCAAATGGCGCACCAGCATAGGTGCCATGCAGCGCCGCCAATCAGATACCGGTTCTCACAGCTGAAGCATCAACCCGGAAGAATCTCAAAAGAAAATACAGAAATTAGCACTCAGTGTGTGATTGCGCACCTCACGCTTCTTAATATGCTCTTCAGTCTCCTCAAGTTCAACATTCAATCTCTTTCTTTGTACATTGTCCTCAGCTGTGAAGAAGTCATCCTGCTCTTGTTTCCCCACTCCTAATTTTGCATCCCTGATACCGGCTTTTATTGGCTCTAGTATACCTGCATCGGAACAAAGTAATGTATTGTTGAGGTGCAGGAACTAGATGCCAATGCTAAATTGTAAAACGTCTTGGGAAGAACAAAATATCATCTCAGATGAAACTGTAGCGTAAGTTTAGAACAAAAAATGAGACAGAAATAAAAGAAAATATCCAGATCTTCAGTAATATGAAGCACTAGATATACTATGGTTACCAAAGTTGGCGAGAAAACTACTGCAGATTGATCTTCTCCGGATTCTTTTAGAGTAGAATAAAGCTACAGTATGTGCTGTGAGCCTGTGATGGTGGTAGCATACATATGTCCTTCAGAGCATTAAAGGAGACAGAGACTAAATTCTAACTTGAACTTGCTTTACGTTAAGGTTGCAATCATTTGTCAACAGCACTCAATTCAGTCCAGGCAGCTCTCAAACAGTGCAATTGACTTCTACTAGACTACTAGTACTCCAATCCAAAGTCCAAGTGCACTCATTCGATACACCAGAACTTTATAGAAACACATACAAATGTACCATAGAACATTAACATCGATAAGTCCCAAGTTCCAATGGCATGGCCAGAGCCTCTGCATCAAGCACTCCGCCCTTCCAGATCTATCAATATGGACTTTTTGTTCATTGCAGTATCCTCATCTTTGTTTCCTTTAGTTCCTCTCTCTTTCTTCTGTCTGGTTCCAGGTTTGGTGATTGATTTGATCTGAAGGCTTAGGAGGCAGAGAGCCTACATTGATGGGGTTTCACAGGGGTCAACAAAGAGTTGGTGCACTTTCCATGGGGATCGATGACGACAAGGGATGCCACGCTCTCTGAGATGACGTAAGCGCTTGCCACCTGCCGCAAAGTCGCTTTCGTGCATGATTTGTTTTAAGCATCGTTGAGACTCAACGGGTCCAGAAGAGTGTACACGGATGGCCCCTGCAACCTAGACCACTGGACCAACATGATGACACCAATCAATGGTTGATACTCCCTCCGTAAAGAAATATAAGAGCGTTTAGATCGCTACTTAACAATATAACCTAATCGTTTAGGTATGGTTGATCTGCTATGCCTTCAGCTACTGATTCTACTAATTATTGTCTCTTGCTGCATCGGGACAACGAAATGTATTGTTGAGGTGCAGGAACTAGAAGGCAATGCTAAATTGTGAGCCTTCTTTGGTCAATGATGGTATGTCATGGAAAAGAACAAAATAGCATCTCAGATGAAAAACTACAGCAGTGAGTTTAGAACAAAAGATGATGCAGGAACGAAAGAGAACGTTCAATTTTCGGTCATATGAGGTACTCCCTCCGATCCAAAATAAGCTTCACAGTTTTGAACTAAGGTTAGTTCAACCTTAGTTCAAAACTGCGACACTTGTTATGGATCAGAGGGAGTACCAGATACGCTCCTGTTACCTGAGTCAACGAGCAAGCTACTGCAGATCAATCCTCTCTGGATCTTTTAGAGTAGAACAAAGCATTAAATCTACAGCGTCTGCTGGGATGGTGGTAGCAGACTTCTATCCTTTATATTGCATTATTAAAGGAAACAGAGGCTAAATTCTAACCGAAACTTGTTGATTTACACTACGCTTGTTTTCATTTGTTAACAGCAGTCAAACTAGGCCACACAGCTCTTAAGCAGGGCAACTGACTTCTATGGCAGTAAGTGTGGACTCTTATTGCATTGACGAATGACAACGCCCTTTCTCCAAACCCCAAACTCGACGCTTAGCTCGCCTAAATGTGTCCCTAGACAGGCTTAAAATCCAGCAAGACCCCAACCAAGACAAGCTTAAAATTAACATGGTGGTCAGTCAGGCAGGTAATAAAACCAGCACAATGGACATTACGCAACCTGTCCTGCAGCCGCGGCATCAACAGCAGCCTCTGCTATGGTGTCCCCGGCTACTACTGATTGCCCTAATTGTGTCAGTTGCAACTAATTACTAACCGATGAGACAGAGTCTGAAACAGCCAAGGATGATGGCTGACAACAGTTCTTCACAGCCAAGGATGATGACTGACAACAGTTCAGTTCAACTACTGAAGTGAACTGAATCTATCTAGAGGGTAAACAAGCAGCTGAGAGGAGCAGAAAGAAAGAAACCTTGCTCGTTCTTGCCGAGGCCCTTGCCGGACTTCCATCCCATCTTCTGCAGCAGCCGGAAGCCGACGTTGGAGGCGGCGAGCTGCGTGTCGACGGAGGCCTGCTCCAGCCCCTCCGTGTCCAGGTTCTCCACCGGCCGGTGCCCCCTCGGCAGCCGGAACTCCACCTCCTCGTCCAGCCGGTCGTAACCTCCTCCGTACTCCTCATCCCCCGCCTCCTTCCCAGACGGCGGTGGGTTCTTGCTGCCGCTGCCGCTGCCGATGCCGCCGTGGTAAGACCGATTCTCCTGCGCAGCACGAGTCAGATGAGACGGCGGCGGATCTGCAGCGCGAGTCGGTCAGAGGAAAGCAAAGCGCTCACCATGGCTCGCTAGGGTTTTCGCCGGCGCCGGCGCCGGCGACGAGGGTGTGGGGATTGGGTTGTCGATGGGCTCTCTCCTCTACCCTCTCTCTCTTCCTCCTCCTACTAGATAGAAAAATAATCGTTGGTGGGCCCGGCCCGGAAGTGCTCCTGATGGGCCGTGCTGGGCCCAGCCCATTCTCGTGTTGGAATTGGGTCCGAGTTGAGTTGTTAACGACCCGGCCCGCGTGTCAAACGGTTAAACCCTCGTCTGGTCCCGTCTCCCCTCCCGAACTCGGCGACACCAATGGCGCAGCCGCCGCCGCCGCCGCCGCCGCCGACGCCGACGGCAGTGATACCGCGGGAGGCGTGGGAGGGGTGCAGCGTGCTCCTCGACATCAACGACGGCGACCGCCTCGCATTCTTCCGCCTCACCCCCGGCGCGTCCGTACCCTCCCTTCCCCTTCCCCTCTTTAGCTTCCTGCTCCGAAACCCTAGCTAGCTGTCCGTGCGGCCGCGCTGACGTGTCTCTCTGCTGCTGTTGTGTGTGGTTGGCGCAGGACGGTGAAGATAGGGGACAAGAGCTGCTCGCTGCAGCCGCTGCTCGGCCGCCCCTTCGGCTCCCTCTTCCGCGTCGGCCCCGACGGCCTCCTCCCCTGCCAAGGCAAGGATGGTTACACTGTTTTCCCTTGCAGTTCATCTCTGCACTCTACTCATCCAAACATGCTTTGCTGTTTCACCTTAGTAACAACAATGCCTGCCATTACCTTGTTGGTACAGATGATAAGCCGAGAGACGGCGGCGCCGCCGAGGGCCAGCCGCAGGACGAGACCAGGGACAATAGGTCCCTGGTCGACAATAACACTGCACAGACTCTGTCCAGCGAGGACATCGAGGCGATGAAGCGGTGAGGATCCGACCGACCGTTTCCCACGCGGCTTGGCTCAGCAGGATATTTATCTGTCTGTTCTCTGTTATTTAATGAGATCTTGACGTCGTGCGGTTTTAATAGGGAGGGTGCGAGCGGCGATGCGATCGTGGAGGCTTTGATAGCGAACAGCTCCACATTTGGAAATAAGACTGTGTTCTCACAAGTGAGTATGACTTACTTATTGGCTAGTTGATTCCTTGCTGTTTTGGAGGATGCTGAGAGCTGATTTGGTTCGATCGTTTTGGCTGCAGGAGAAATACAAGCTCAAGAAACAAAAGAAATATGCGCCTAAAGTTCTTTTGCGACGCCCCTCCACCAGAAGGTATGTCATGCCGCCCTTTTTCGCGGCAGGAAAAATATCTATATCTTTTTGAAAGCGAATACTGTCAAATCTGTTGTGCTGAATGAGTATGACAATCACATATGTGACCATATGTAGTGTTTATTTATGAATACAAAAATACATCTTCTGATGAGCTCTTTGTAGTGGATGTCTCGTCCAAACTAGTGAACCAATATCTCTGAACTCTCAAGTATCTTCTTAACTGAAGTTTGAAGATTGTTGTACTGTATGAATGAAGTAGGAGAAGTAGGAAAAAGTCATTGATTAATTTGTAATTTCGTACAACAATTGACGAAAACACATCTAGCATATAGGCTGTTGCTTTCTATTTCCACATCACCGCCATCTCTCTATGGCAGTAATCCAGTCTGTTGTGCTTAATCTTACATAGCCTAGCCAACCTTAGGTCACACTAACTTCTACCAGGTAGTGGGCTACAATGTACAATTTGAAGGCATTTGAATACACGCTTCCTCTGTGTTTTTCATCAAGAGATGCAGGAACATAATGATTATATATGCTATCATCATTCATCAATACAATCGAATGTGTGCTTCTTAATCTGAATATGACACGGAACATGGTGTATCAATTTATAAAGTGCGTAGAGAAGGAAAATAAGAAGAAGACTAAAACGAAATGTTTGTGAACTTATAGCCTATGGAATTTGAGTCGCACAGCTGCTCTTTTGAATATTTGTGTATCCTCTGTTTCATTAAAAGTGGTGGTATGGAGTATTCAGAACAAGAAATAACTTGTGGCTGCATAAAAGTCGCAATGCAAATTAATTTGTTTAAGTTGACATATGGATATGTTGTTGGTTGGGATGGGGCTGGGAGGGTTTTAATTTTCTCTTAATAGAGCATGTAAGTTTTCCAGCTTTTTGACTTGAAAGATTACCAGGTGAACTGGATTTAACTCAGTTATTTGGGAAGTTGGCATAATTTTGAAATAACTTTGTTGTAACTTATATTTGCAAGTGTTTGGCACTTGAACAAATAATTGCCTTTTAAATTATGGTCATTGAATTTAGCATATACTACTAGAAGTGGAAGGTGTGCAAAATTGTCTAATATTTTTGTTCCCTTTTATGCTACAGCATTTGTGAGACATATTTCAAGAAGTATCCAGCTCGAATAGGGTAATTAATTCGCTTTCATTACTTGCTGGAGCCAATATATTCTTTTCCTTTTCATCATCATAGTCAATTTCTTGATCTTGTTTCCTAGAAACAACGGAAGTGTATAGCTATAGCACTTAATTACATAACACTGTCTTTTCTGTGTTCCTCAGGTTTATGCGAGTTGATACACTCTCCCTCTTGTTGTCAATGGCAAATGTTGGTGCATATTCAGATGTGCTTGCCGTTGATATGGTTGGGGGTTTAGTTGTTGGAGCTGTAGCTGAACGCTTAGGAGGTAAATTATGCTTGTGCATTGCCGTTTTAATGCATATGTTAGTTTACAATCAATATTGATTGTCTCTTTTATTTCTATTATAGGTACAGGATATGTTTGTAGCACATATCTTGGATCAGCGCCCAGCTCTATAGACATAATAAGAATGTATAATTTGAACAGCGAGATGACCAGCAGGTAAATCCAATTTTTGAGCATTATATGGCTTCTCATTTAAAGATGCTTCTCATTTAAGGAGATAGTCAGTTAGAGAACCTTTGGAAAGCAAGCAGGAGTATAAGTTCATACATTAATCTGAAACATACTTTTTTTACCCTTAAAGTGGCTATAAGACCATACTAAGAATGTTGGTAGTTACATTATTTACAGTTTCCGATAATATGCAGCATCATTCTTATCATTATGTATTATATCTTGAGTTGTCATCTGTTACTTTTATCAGTATGTACATGTAACTGTATGAAGCTCCATTCAGGATTTTCCAGGCACCACTTAGCGACTTGTGCTCCTTGAAAAGTTCTGGCAATGCTCCTGGTAGCGTTCAAGGTGATGCGGTCGAACCTAGTGCAGTACCAGACGAGAGCCTTCAGTCATCCCTGGAAAAACCATCTGATACAGAAGTATCAGATGGGAATGCGCAGTCAACGACAGCGCAGCCAATTGTTATAGAGGCCCCTGAGCCTGCAACGGATGAGCACCTTAATCAAGGTGACATTCCAATTGATATAGAGGCCCCTGAGCCTGCGGATGAGCATCTTAATCAAGGTGACATTTCTATGCCGGGTAAGCAGTGATCAACCTATTACAAATAACTTTCCATGAGAGTGCGATGTTCGACCTACTGATTCTATCTTGATATGTAGATTGCAAAGGAAATAATGGCAATTCAATAGCTCCCAAAGCGCCGAGAGCAGGAAAAGCACCCTCACCGGAGAGGATGAAATATTGGGGAGAACATGGCTTTAGCAGGTAACGCAAAATACACTCCCATCAGTAGAAGACAACTGCAGTATGCATCTAAATATTTTCATTAATATATGCAGTTTGATTGTTGCTGCTCCGGGACATGAGGTGGAGAGTGTAGTTGCTGATTTGCTTCCACTCTTGTCTTATTCGGCCCCATTTGCCATTTATCACCAGTATCTTCAGGTAAATCATTGTTCTTTACAATTGATACAGATGCCAGTTCCTACAAAATGTTTGTCTTGCGGCATTTCTGCAGATTACTTTCCTTTATAGATTGGATTTTCTTTAAAAGTAAATCCTGTCGCTTCCCTGAAAAATTAGCCTGTTTGCTCATTTTGTAAAGTGTGGTTTTGCTGTTACTTATCTTTTGTTTTCTGGTGTCTACATGCAGCCTCTTGCGACTTGCATGCATAGTTTGCAAGTATCGAAAATGGCTATTGGGTTACAGATAACTGAACCCTGGCTTCGAGAGTATCAGGTCAGTACGCTAGGCATTTTTCTTCTTGTTGTTTTTATAAGCCTGATTAATAATTACCAAAGTGTGGCTGTTTATAAACCAATTTTGACAATAAGGAATGTAGAGTAATAAAATGTTTGAAGGTCCATATATGGATTCGTGTCTGAAACCTAAATTACCAAAGTGTGGCTGTTTATAAACCAATTTCGTTGCCACCCTACTTGAGTACTAATAACTGCTGGGTTGTTGTGGTGTGTAATGAGCATGCTTGCAACAAAATTGGTTTATAAATGCAAAAAAAATGGCCTCTGAATTATGAATGCTACTTATAAATTCAACAAAGGGTCTGTGACTAGTGTCGCGAATTATGCAGGTAAATCATCTATAAAAACCAGAAACTGTGCTGATTTCCTTGTTATTTTAATCTCCCTTACCTCTGGATGCAGGTCCTTCCATTGCGCAGCCACCCACACATGCAGATGAACGCGTTTGGTGGGTATATCTTGAGCGGCATCCGGGTACACAAGCCAGACCCGTCGGGAGCACGAGTGCAAGAGAAGTCATCTGGCGCAACGGAGAGCATGCTTGTCTCGTTGTAACTTCTTTTTTCTACGGGTTGCAGCGATACGGTTTGCGTTGCGGCCTAGCTAGGTCTGAGGAGTATACTTGGAAACAAGTATGTCTTGCATCCTTCCCCTGTGGGAAGGACATGTAACATATGCCTGCCGGTATTCGCCTGTGTTGTAACTGTGGTCGATTCACATCCCAGTTTTGACTAATTCTCTCTCCCACCAGTGGACCGTTGATATGCCATAGACATGGTTGTCCACATCATTCATTTACCACTTCCTCTTAAGAATTTACCACCATGAATGATGAATCATACCTAGTGACTTTGCCTACCCAACATGTCCTGTTGTCTGAAGAAACTTGATCCGTTTTGCTGTTCCTCAGAGTCAACCCTCTTTGAATGAGAAAACGAATTTGGAAAAACTAATGTGAAGCACACTTCTAGTTAGTCTGCAAAAGCATATTTCATTGTTATAAAAGCTTTGGTAGTAAGATTTGGACGTTTTTTTGGCAAGGTTTGGGATTTTGGTACTAGAACTCAAATATCTGAAATTTCAAAAACTATTCAGAATTATTTTGAGATTTCTTATTCAATTTTGAGAAAAAGATATCTGCTATATTTGAATTTGATTTCAAGCGTGTCAAAAGTTTTGATACCCACCGAAACCACCAAAAATCAAATGGTGAACTCTTATTTGTAGCTTTGACAATATTTCTCAAGGCCATGGAAATTGTCTGGCCACTGCGAACTCTTGTCCACTAACGCTTAGTATAAATCTATGCCACATTAGCTGGAAAATTACATATGGGTGTGAATATCTGTTGTTATATATTTGAGGGTTATCGCTCCGCTAAGAATTTGGAGGTGAAAAGGATCCTCTCCTGAATTTTGTCAGAAGTACTGCATGAATTTCCCTACATACTGGTGATGCTAAGCAGAGAACACACTCTGATGATGCTAAGTAATTGGTGAAGGAAGGATTTCATGCTAGTTAGAGCTGACAAACATAGTAACAGTTCAGTGTAACTGGAAGGAAAGGTGCGGCTTGCTGTGCCGTCACGGCTCGAGAAGTAAATATGGATGTTGATAGAATGTCTCATCAGACGATGACAATGATAATTTATATTGTATGTAGCATGTCTAAGATGTTTCATCACTTCAAAAGAGAAACTTCATTGTGTACAACATCACAAATTTAACTGCTGCTACCAAGTCTGGAGCACAAGACCATGCAGTTCATGGCGAAGAAAAGAAGCTCATATATTTGACGAGCATCTTGACCTGCTCAATGCACAAAATGCAGTAAAATGGTACTCCTCTTCTCTCCCATGGTGATGATGATATCTTGGGACTTGACACCCCTAATTTGGCGATGATCTACAGGATTTCCGGAACACAACTGAAGGTCATGACTTCAAGCAAGCCAGATGAGATCAGCAGCATTCTTCTGCTGAGAGGAACAAGTAGCAGCAAGACCCAAATAGTTAAGAAAACTAAATTACTCTCAGATCACACCTAGTAGCTAAATTACTCTGAGAGGATGGTCGCGACAGAAAATACATAGCGGATTAAGGATACACGTTCACGCCAGCCAGGACATTGCGGCTGGGATTTACCCCAAGTAGAGGAAGTTGAGCTCTAGGGCTATCAGATCGATCTGGCGTTTTGTACCCATTACAACCAGCGAAAGGTAACTTTTATAATGCTAATAATGTAAAAAAGCTGGTGAGCAAGGAGATAGTAAAAGTAATTCAAATAGTGACAGCTCTAGTCTTCAGAGCCGTTGGATGCACGATCAAGGGTGTGGCATTGTGTCGGAACTCTGTGGAAAGCGGTGGTATGTTGCTGTTAGATTTGATGAAGATAACCGCTGGGTGTCGATTTCTTCAGATAACAACATGACAAGTGTCGATTTCTTCAGAAGATGCAGTCTGATTCCTGACAAAGAGGGGGATGTGTAAGTAATTGCCATGGTTCTGCCGGTCAGGGTCAGATTGTTTTATACTGTACTACACTAATACTGAATGACCGAGATACTAACCAACGCACACACGGTATGAATGTGAGTGATGTACTGGTCGCAGCAATTTAAGTCTGAGGCTACGCTTCTGCTAGCCTAGCCTAGGAAAGGCTTCTTCTTCCTTAGCATTCTTATTCCGTAGACTTGCAATTCAACTCATCACCGTCCTTGGCAGCACTCCAATTCTGAAACGTTTTGTTTTCAAGTCGGTTAAGCTAATAAGAACATGTTAGCTAGCTAGTCTGCTTGTTGCAGAGTTGCATTTCACTGTGGCCTTATTACCTTACATGAAAAACGTTCTGCTGGAGTTGCAGTTCTTGGCGAGAAAACACCTTCAGTCTTCATGAGTTTTGGACAAAATGTAAACACAAATGGCCTTAAAGCCCACCAAACAAACATACGAACACCTGAACAACAAGCCAACAGAAATTAGAAATGCAAGAACACCTGGTACTGACAGCAACATAGCAGTATATGAAAAGGAAAAATGACCTTAATATCAGTAGCTTGACCCGAAGTCTCAATTGTTCCATACTGATGTCCTACTGCTATTTTGATCGTGACACCCAAAATAGGGGAGTAGACTGCCATGTCTTGATGAATAACAATAACCCAAATTTAAATCCAAAATATGAAGAAGCCTATAAGATCGAACAAACACCTGCACAGATAACAAAAACAAATGGTGATCACAGGTTTTGTTGGAAGAAAAGAAGAGAGACTTGCAGAAGGCATTGGCTGATAATGATGTCGATTTTACCAATTTGTGGAAAGAAAAGGGGCGTTGAGGAAGAAATCTTAAATAGTTTCACTACTGTTGAGAAGAAAATGGGAATCTGATATGGCAGGAATAAAAGTCGATTTTTTTTCTTTTTGTGGTTTTGCATGTAATGGCTCCACCTGAAATTAGAACCAAGAACCAAGAGGGAGCCCAGTTATAGTTCAGTTCAGAAGTATGTTGTTGAGAAATCTCAATCAGAAAGGTATTTTGGGTGCAGCCCCATGTGCTTAATCCCCATCTTATTTTCTGCTTCTCCTCTCACATCTACTTTGCTTCAACCAAGTTATCTATTCGATCTAATTTCTGGTTGCTAGATAGATCAACTTCTCTCCTAGTTCATACACTTCTCCACCAAAAAACCCCAAATATTGTTGTTATTAGTGTGTCGTGAAAGATCAGGGCCAATCAGCACACGTGGTGTCCTATCAGATATAGTACAGCAGGAGTAAAGTTCCAGTTTAGATGTACTTACCAGATTTAAGTAGAGGAAGGAAGGCCTTCGTTGTGTCATGCATGTGTTTGAATGGGAAGGGAAGAACTCTACAAGGCTAGAGGAATGTACAAGGGAACTCCAACGCATCGTCCTGCATAGTGGATGGGAACAAACTATGTGTTATTAGGAAAACACACACACACAAAAATATGTTTGTGTTACCTTGGATCACTAGTCAATGATGTCTATTTTGATTTTGGGGATGGTTCCCACTAACCCCCTGCACTGCTGTTTCAGCTCCTCACTGCAGCTGAAGATATCTAGCTTTTCCAGTGAATCCGAGAGGGCATCGTTGGGCAATGACGAGATGGCTGGACAGCAGTTGACTGATAATATCTTGAGGCTGGTAAGGTTACGCAGCCCTGCAGGGAGTTGTTGAAGGTCCTTGAAACTCCAAAACTCTAGTTCCTGGAGGGAGGAGAGGAGTTGAAGGGCGTCCTCTTGCTCCTTGATGAAGCGCTCCATCCCTTCACACCAACTCCCAATAAGTTGCAGCTTGGTGAGGGAGGAAGAGAGGAAACTGCAGACGGGTGCAGCAAAAAGTCCTGCTATGTCATCTGTCCTGAGCTCACGCAGTGTGGATGAAACAAGCTGTGTCTGCTGCTCTTCTCCTCCCTCAGCATCCTCCAAAGCCTGTCTGGGATTGGGATCCCAATCAGCAAAGAATCCAGGGCTGCCCTCGACCTCTAAGTTGTTGAGCTGACCCCCGGTGGTAAGGAGAGACCACAAGCCCTGACATTTCAGATCCTCTCCGCAATTCCACAGTTGTAATCTGCTAAGAGAGGAGAGGTTTGAGAGGGGCTCCAGTGTCCTCAAGCCTTTGGTGAGGAAGGAAATAGGTGACGAGAAAAGGTGAAGGTGGATAGAAACTTTGGGGAGCGCATTATTATTAATCCCTGGAGGGATCGCAAGGCTTGGAGCCCTCCTCCACCAGCCGGGTCCACCAGGACCAGCTCTGGGCAGAAAGTGAAATCCAATTCCCGTAGTGAGTCACGGAGATGAGCGGGGAAGAGCAGCACCCCGTCATCCTCTTCCTCTGCTGCTGCGGTTATCTCTGATGCTTCTTGTGTTGTCTGTTGCACATCCACCCCCACTACCAGCTTTTTTATGTTTTTACAATCCCGTATTTCCAATTTGGAGAGCTTTGGGAGGTGGGGAAGGAGCTCTGTCAGTTCCTCGCCAGTATTACCAGTTAAGCCATCGATCTTGATACACTCAACATGGAGCTGCCATTCCACATCACTCTGACCTCCTCCTAGTGGTCCAACTAGACCAACTGATTTTTTTACAGTCAATGTCCTCAACGAGGTTAGCATCAGAAGGTGCTTCAACTCCAGAAGTCCAGTGTCAGCGTCTCTAGACCGGTTTCTTTATCAAAAACTAACACTTGGTCTATGCTATGCAAATCAGCCTCTCCACTAATCTCCAATTGTGCTCCATTGGATGATTTTGAGTAGAAAAAATGCTCCAGTAACTTTACATTTTTCATCATGACTTGACGCAGACCTTCCATCCAGGAGACGAGGATCGCTGACGAGAACTCTGAACAGCAGCTTACCTCAAGCTCTTGTAGCTTGGGGAACCAATATGGGGAAACAATGTGGTTTGAGAAAGGAAACGCCAAGAGTTTCTTTATCAGAACTTGAAAAAGAGGAAACATGTGAGCAGTCGGTGGCAACAAGTCTCCACCAACGGAAGACTCTTGTTCACCTGTGTAAACCCAATTTTCAAAACTTCCTAGGCCAATGAGTGTAAGCTTTATTAGCCTGCAAAAGCTTCTCTCTATGATAAAATCCTTCAGTCTGGCAATATGCTTCAATTTTAGCTCACAAAGATCCCAAGCCTTCCCTAAAGAAGGGAAAACTTCCCAAGAAACACCATTCAGATAAAGAGATTGTAGAGCTTCAACAGCGAACTCCTCTGCCAGCCATGTTGGACAAGAAGGACCTCCATGCCCTCTAATGCACAACACTTGAAGATCTCCATGAGGTTGAAGGCTCTCAAGAACCGCTGCTTCCACACCAGGCTCAACACTAGACTGCTTAGTATCCCAGCTCAATGTTAACCTCCTCAAGTATCTTTTCTCCATCAATTTTGCTTGAGCTGCTTCTTTTGCTGTATCTATCTTCTCAAGTTTGTAGATGCCAAGCTCCCTTAGCTTGGTCAAGTGCTCTAGTTGCTTTGATTCAAACCCTTCACTTTTTTTATTGACTTGAAATACCTTTAACTCTTCTAAGAGTTTAAGTTTCCCCACATTATAAATATCAGAATGAAGCTGATCGTCACTTGGGACATAAAAATGGCACAATTTGGCAAGGTTACTCATGTCTTCGGGCAAATCATGGCTGCCATTCCACAACTCAAGATTTAGAATCCTTAAATGATAAAATTTAGAGATGCTAAGTGGTAAAAGCATCTCGCTCTCCTTTGTCCCTAGACATAGGTATCGTAGATGGACAAGTCCTGCAAAGTTATGTAACATGGACTCCACGGGACAAAGCATGCTAGGCAAATGAAGAACACGAAGAGTATTTGCTTCCCCAATAAAATCACCAAATATCTTAACAAAGCCTTCAGCCATTTGTCCAAATAACATCAATGTTTGCAATTCTTCAACTTTAAATCTTGTCTTTAGTTCTGCCAATTCACACTTCAATTTTTTACCAGACACTGCATCATATTTACCTAAACCATATGTGCTTATAGACAGGTGACGGATGGATGGCTGAATTTCCATTGATCCAACTTCAGAGAGACGTAAACTGAGACAATCATGGGATGCAACCTTCAATGCCAAATCATGCAGCAGGTCATGCATAACATAACGCAGACCATACTTAGTTTTCTCTTCTCTGAAAAATCCATGGATGACTAACTCATTTAAATTGCTCAGACCTATGTCTTCAAATATTTGGTCTTGCCCATTGGGTATCAAAATATCTAGTCCGATCCATAGACTGGTCAGCTCGTCACTTCTGAAATTGTAATCTTCAGGAAACAATCCAGAATAGGCAAAACATTGTTGCAGATGAAAAGGAAGAAAGTCATAGCTAAGCTTCAAGGCAGGCATAATTTCATTGTCATCGGTCTGCTTCTCCCATCCTTTACTTTTTAGGACCCTTTTCCAGTGACGCAAACTAAGGTCTTTACTCAGTAATCTACCAACAGTTTTTGCTGCAAGAGGTGAGCCCTTTAGTTTTTCCATTATCTTATCTCCAGTCTCAAGCAAAAATTGTTTATCCCTTGGATATTGCTCATCACCAAAGACAAATGCAAGGAATAACTTTCTAAACTCTTTAGACTCTAAACCATTCAACTTAATTGAGTGGCCAGGTGTTTCAACCTTCTGTGCTATTGCTTGAAACCGTGTTGTGACGAGAATCATGGAACCCTTTTCCTTTGATTTATTGAGTGTCGACAATAATTTTCCCCAGTCATCCCCATTATTAATCTTCCATATATCATCCAATACAAGTAAGAACCTTTTAGATTTCAATCTTTGGTCAATCAACTCTTCTGTTGTACTATACTCTTTTTCACTTTCAACTCGAGGAGTGTATAGTTTAATCTGTTCTAGCACCTTATCCAGATTGAAACTGAAAGACACACATATCCAAATCATGACTGGAAAATGATTCAGCACTTGCTGGTTGCGATATATGTGTTGTATGAGAGTTGTTTTCCCCATTCCCCCCGAACCAACAACCGGAAGCACAGTTATACCCTTGTCACAGTATTGACCCTTGGTGATGTCCTTTATGATGCTATCCATGACACGGTCCCTCCCATACAGTTTTGGCTCGTCAATTCGACCCTTGGTGATAGGACGACACTGGGCAATGTTTGAGACACTTTTAGGGTCACAACTCTGCAAAAGGCCATTAACATCCTTCCGCACAAGCTGCAATTTCTCTGTGATGTCCTTCATCTTTATTAGAGAAATCAACCCTATTAAACTCAAACTTTGGCATTTCTTGCACACTGCCACAATCTTTCTCACTTATATGTGGATCCCGGGAAGATGAGCAAGGGAGGAGTTTACCAATCAGCTTGGGCATGCATCCGCTGACTTCTTGAATGGTGTCTTGTGCTGAGGAGGATTCGCCGGGTGACCTCTGCCGGCGCTTAGCACGCTGCCAAGGGCAACAGCTGACCAGTTTGCCAACAGCTTTGGCGGTGTGGCGAGCATTGAGGGCGAGGTCGTGGACGCCACCCTTGCCGTGCTGGTCGGCAGCATTGTACGTGCTGTTGAGCTCGTCGTGGATGCGGAAGTAGTCCAGCTCGTCCAGCAAGTCTTGGGCAATGTGCGCCGAGTCCTGCAGCCTCTGCAACAGCTCCTCCATGGCCGGACCACCGATCTCCTTGCGGCCAGCATTTTCAAGCGTTGCTTGCACGAGCAGCAGTTCCATCCTGAGGGCCTCGACGTTGGGACCAAAGTTCCTGGTGGCCGCCCAAGCCTCCAGCACACCATCCGCGACGGGGGCTAGCGCCTTCCCCACTACCCATTGCGCCGCGCCGAGGGCCACGACGGCCATCCTCCGGTGTGATGCAGGGACGGACGACACGTGGCGCCTGCATCAATCAAGGAATCAAAAGGAATTTGATGTTAAATCGGCTGCTAGAAGCTGCAAAGTAAAGGGGCGGAGTGCGTGTATAGTACGTACGTTGGCGCAAGCGCGCCTGCCCGCCTTTGCTGCAGGTGACGGATGCCGCTGCCTACTACCTAGCTGCTGCTGCAAATGGGGGGTTGAATCGCAGCACAGCAGTCCAGGGATGGGTACCTATTGAGAATTTGCAATCACAAGAGAAATATAAATGAAGGCATCAGGCCAAGAATTTCCAATCACATTCTTTAACTTTATACTACCATGGGAAGCACATACAGATGGTTAAAGAGATGTTGTTTATTTCTTTGTGTGTGGTCAACCAAACTTAGGCATTTACCCGTATATATATATATATACATATATATATATATATATATATATATATCGTTATTCAAATCTCAGAAAATGCATTCCATATTGTTTTCTTTATTTTTCAAATCCAAACTTAGGCATCCTCCTTTTCCAAAAAAATAAAAAAAAATTGCATATTGCATCTCAGAAATCACGAGAGAGGGAGAGAAAGAGGAACATATCAGGATTGGTTTCTTTATTTTTCAAATCCACGACGGTAGCTAGCACATAATAATGCCTCGATGCTTTATTTATCTTCATTCTTGTACTCCTACCAACTATGGGAGGGAAGAAGCAGCAGCACGTAATATTATTGCTTAAAGAAAACTCGTCTAATACTAGTCTAGTCCGCCCTATCAAATTGGTTAGACAGACAGAGAGAGGGAGCGGTGATCTGACCTCTGACCTGTGCTGTCCGGCGGCGGTAGGTTGCGGCTGGTTCAGATCCGGGAGCCGACGTTGACGGCGGTGAGAGGGCGAGGTGACGGAAAGGAAGCGCGTTCCCGGACGGCGAGGCGGAGGTGAAGAGCAGCAGGGGCGGGGAGCGGAGAGCAGGGCCAGGGGAGCGCCGGACCGCCCAGCTCAGCTCAGCTAGCTTGAGAGAGCGAGGAAGAGCGTAGTAGTTGTCACAGTGCTCCCATCTTACCACCTCTGGATCTAATTCTAGATCCATCGGACGCGCACTGTTGCCCCGTAATAATGAACTACAGTATATACTGTATTATACAGTGTAGTATTTTTCTTTTAATTTCCTTGACTTCACCTCCACCTCAGATTCTTCTTTTTTTAATACCCCCAAAGTCTTTACCTACAGTATTGTACTCGCTCCGTCTTAAAATAAAAGGCGCCGTTTGACTTTTGTGATTTTCGTTGCGCAATTTTGACTACAACTTTCAAGTATTATGTATCCATAAAATAAGTATACAGACATATGAAAAAAAATTGTTTTGCAAGACAAATATAACAATGCCATTTATCCATGTTGTCTTGGTAAATTGATGTACGCTTTTATTTTTATTTACCAGCTAGTTAGAGCATCTACATCAAATCTGACCCACCTTAAATCTTTTCTTTCACAATCAGATGCATCAATTGTGAAACTTCAAATACATGTAGTTACATTCAACGTAGTAAAGCCTAATCCAGATCTCTAAGACGGCGCTCGTTCGGCTCCATTCGTCTTGTCCATGTCCGACGGCCGGCTGAGCCTCTCGGAGTGGAGAAGAGTGGATTAGATAGGGTTTGGTCCGACGAGCGAATGAGGACGAATATATGTGGGGTCGAGGCAAGCCACCGTACGTCGAAGGTTTGATTCGTCGCTAGGAGGGCCTCGGAGTCAACCTTGCCTGTCTGGTGGACATGGGCTGCTGGGAGCTCGCCTTTTGCCCAGATGTGGCAAGGCGGGGCGGTGGCGGCCAGATTTGGTCAGCCCGGGGGGTTGGCACGGACCTGGGGAGCGTCCAAGGGTGGGGAAGGAGGTGCCTTCCCGCCCGTTCCTTTGGTTGTCGTTGCTCAAGCATGGGGCGGAGATGGAGTTGGGGCCATCGATACCGAGGCAGCGGCCTTGGTGGTGGGAGCTGCGGTGCTCGTGGACGGGGCTTACAGCTCAGGTGGTGGCTGGTTGTCATGATTGCGTCAGCGGTGGTGCGGCCAGTACTGTGCGACGACTGGGGGGAGGGGTGGTGCAGCAGGCGTCCTCGTGGCATGTTGTATTCTGCCTTGGAGGCGAAGAGGTCTTGCCGGGGTGAAAATCTTCTCTGGCTCTACCATGCCGACGACGGTGGTGCCTATGGGCGTCGTCTCCTTCTTGAAGGTGTCGTTGCGGTTTCTCTCCATCCTCCGTGTTGCTCCGGGGAAAAACTTTTGATCCTTGGATCTGATGGTGGCGGCGCTCCAGTGTCGTGTCCTTCCTGAAGGCACTGCCTTGGAGCATTACGGTTCGTCATGTATGGCTTCTTCTCTTCGTGGTGAATCACTCACGGTTGAGGGCTCTGGAGACGTCAAGCAGCTAGCTTTCCTGTAGTTTGCTTGGTGCGTTTTTGGGGTTGTGAAGCTTTCGCAATCATCCTGGTATCTTGCCTTGGATGTGTGTATGGTCTGTCGAATTGTTGTGGTGGGTGTGTTTGTTTGAGAGTTTGTGTCGGTTGGCTCGATGATGGGTGCTTTATATACAAAGCGGAAGAACCCTTTTTGGTAAAATCTACTCCTTCAGTTCTAAAATAAGTGCCTCAACTTTGTACTAACTTTATATATGTTTAACTTTCTGATTTTGTGATGCCTAGAATACAAAATCGGTAGTTGTAGGCTTCTAGCTTAAAGAAAAGGCCACCTAACCCAATAATTCGTAGGGCACAGGGCAGGAGTTGTTGTTTGCAAATTTGAACAGATAAACACACTTTTTTGGGGGGGCAAAGAATGGTTCGTCAGTGCAGTAGTTTAAATAAAGTCTAGTTGTAATAATTGGGCGCGTGTGTAGAAAGAGCGAGTGTGGTGGTGTAAAAAGTGCTCAAAGCATTCCAACTTAGAAAAAGTGCTCAAAGCGATCTGATCTGATCCGGATGGGACACGCACTGTTGATGCTGTCTGGTGATCTTTTGAGATCTAATATGAGTAGTATTTTTTTCCATGACCTGCCAAAGTCTTACGGAGTATTCCTGGCTATCTTACTATAGATGAATAGGTTTTTCTTTTGAGGCATCCATCATCCTGCAGTAACCTTTTTTGTCATGGTCACCAGAGCAGAGCAGTACTAGTGTGATTTTCTGTTCAAATTGATGTGTAGTCAGACTTGCTTCATTTTCAACAATTTGGTTGCAAGAATAGCTCCCTTTTGCTACTAACTAGGATATATGCTTATAAAATTCTGATGCTCTCAACTGTCTAATTTTCAGCTCGTGCGGTGAGATGTGGGTGTAGTGCTTTGGCGTTGGTGCGTGCATTCCATCACTGACGGACGATATATACGGGCATAAGCACAAGCAAGCACATGGCGGGCGACAAGGCATGCAGGTGAGGTGGATGAAATTAAGCTGACTCACCTCACCCTGTGGGTGGCAGTGCTTCCACTTCTTGCTCCATCGGACGGAACAGAGAGGCGTCCTCGTCCTTGTCCGCCGTTCCACCGGTGTCTCCCCGCCGTCGCCATCGTCTGCTTGTTGCTGTTGGACAGCAGTGCGCGCGGTGTGTTGCAAGCCCCGGGTACATGTGCCATACCGCTTCGCCTCATCCCTCATGTGGTTTGTTTTCTTCTTCTAATTTTACTACTTTCCCTCAAAGCAAAATTCTATTTTCTACTTTAAAAACAGCGCTTCTGAGCCAAGGGAAGCAGGGAAGGGATTGGAAGGAGCGACGGACGGACGTTGAATGTAAGCAGGGGACACGTGGACGAATTTGGGCTAGGGTACGCACAGGATGGGCTTTGCAGCCGGTGTCCACGTGGACGAATTTGGATCAAAGTCATTCATCTCTAGACAAAGAAGTCAATCGCGGGTGGTATACTTGGTGCTGCGCGTCTTGTGTGCAATTGCAAGAATCCACGACGAGACTTTTCTTCCTTGTACAAATTTCTTTCACCGGATAATTTGGCACTGCCATGCATGCCAACGTACTGATTCAAAACTGCACTACTTAACATATATATCTCAAATGTCTGGGCAGACCGTTCGATCAATGACCGGTTAAAAGAAAACGACGCTCAAACCACGAGCAATCGTTCGGGCTTTCATTTCCTCGCTCACAACGAGTGCGACCACGACGGCTGCGAGCGCCAATTCACCTACTACGAGCTTGCAGATCACCGCGGCGCGTGCCCACGCGGACCCAGCATGTGCCCTGAGCCCGGCTGCTTCGTCGTCGGTCCGGCGACGGCGCTCCTCGAGCACCAGACCACCGCCCACTCCATGCCCGTGCATAAGGTCCGTTACGACGACGTCCTCGATCTCAAGGTGCCGGCATCGCTGGAGCAGCAGCATCTGCTGCTCGGGGAGGAGGATGACCGTGCATTCCTCATGGTTGGCGGCACACACGGCTCCGGCGCGGCTCTATCGCTGGTGTGCATTAGGACGGAGGCGATGACGTCGCCGCAGTATAGGTTACAGGTGTGGACGAATGTGTCGCCGCCGTTGTGCGACACCGTCCACGTGAGCTTCAAGGTGACGAGCAGCATGACACCCGGTGCGGTCACTTTCGAGGAGCTGACCTACCTGAATGTGCAATCAGATTGTTGTTCGGCATAACAAATTGGATAGGCATGGGGTTAAAGTAAATAATGGTTATACTGAACTTTTATACTAGTATAATTTTTCTATAAATTAATTATCAATGATTAGCCATGTGAAATATTGTTAAATAATAATTATGATCTTCTTGGTGATATTATTCTATCTTTCATCATAAATAAATATAAATCCATCATGCTAACTTCAACCAGATTTAATTTGTACATAAAAACTATTTTGCTTTATTTTAACTTTGGGACATTGGCACTTTATAAGATATGTTAAAGAGAACCTTCTAAATGCGTGAACAAAAAAAGAAAGACAATATCCGAAACCTCGACATCGTTAATTTGTGACACTTTAATAAATTATAGAATGTGCATTACCTTCTGCAAATATAGTGTATATATATATATATTAGTGTGTTCTTGTTTTTGTATATTTTAATATCTTAAAATATCCTAATAGAGATCTTTAAAGCGTTTCCTCCAACTAATATCTTGAAAATGGTTTATAGTGTAAGATCATGAACACACAAATAGGAAACTCTAGAATACATAAGTTTCAGATGTGAATTTTTTTATATGTGAGACATATTTCAAGGCGTACCCAACTCCAACAGGGTAATTATTTCTGGGTCATTACTTGCTAGAGCCTATATGTTTTTTCCTTGTCATTATCATTGTCAATTTCTTGATCTTGTTGCCTAGAAACAACTCAAGTGTGTAGCTATAGCACTTAGTTACTTCATGTTGTCTTTTTTGTGTTTCCTAGGTTTATGCGAGTTGGTGTGCTCTCCCTCTTGTTGTCTATGGCAAATGTTGGTGCATATTCAAATGTGGTTGCCGCTGATATGGTTGGGCTAAGTTGTTGGAGTTGTAGCTGGACACTTAGGAGGTAAATTATACCCTTTTTGTGGCTCTGGACATTATTTCGTATTGAATTAGACCTCTCAATCAAATGGGATTTTAGCTTTATGCAAATTTTGAATGCTCATGAATATAAAACAAGAAAAATAAAAAAGGAGAATAATAAAAAATAAACACAAAAAAGCCTAAAAGATGACCAGTAAAATCAACAAGAAACACGGAAAAGAAAAAGGGGGAAAAACTTCCAAAAGATTCTAGAAGCTTCCGAGAACCGGTGAAAAGGTAGCATCCTGAGTTGGGAAGATTTTGCTGTCTCTGCATGCGCAACCCCGCAAAAAAAATGTGTTGCTATTTTCTCCATGTCTTGTTGTCCTGAATAAACTGACTGCCTACCAAAGCTTCTTCATCCCGAGATACGACCATTTTTATCATGGGGTGGGGGAGGGGGGGGGGGGGTTCATTGTAGCTGAGTGAATATTCTTGAGAAGTAGTCCTGAGAGAACTGGACCGCCAAGCTCAGACCCAGGACATAAAGCACATTTCCTGACAGAGCTTCTATATGTGTGTGTGTGTGTGTGTGTGTGTGTGTGTGTGTGTGTGTGTGGTCACGGACCACGGCCACCCTGCACTCGCCGCTCTGAACTGAAAGCGCGTGGCATCAACATTGAACTTTACGGCTCGTGAGTCGTGATGGCCTTTCTGAACCGGACTTAATTGGCGCAAATTAAAGACAGGGTTCTTGGGACTTCACAGTCTTCTCTGGTTATGATGAACGAAATAGCATTTCTTGAATGCAAATGAGGACCAGGACTTCAAGCAAGCTGTACGAGCATCTAGCATCCCTTTGCTGCGTGAAAAATCTGACCATTTATTTTGCCAACAGGCAGGTACCCTCCATGGCTCCATTCCCTTTGCTGAGAAGAAGAATCTGACCATTTACATCTGCCTGCCACGCAAAGCAGCAGCGAAAACACAGTACTACAGATTTCAGTCTCAGAAAATTAAGAACCGCAAAGTGCAAACCCAAAGAGTAGACAGAGACAACGATTATATGATGCCATAGCATGTGCAAATTCTGGTCAACTCATTAACTTGCTATGCAGCTCTGCCAATTTGTTGTTGACATGTAGTCTTCGGAAAGAAGAGATCTTTAAAAGACACTGTCCTGGGGATGTAATTATGCATCTTGATGACTTAATGGGGTTCTTAAATTCAAACTTGCACATGCCCTGAAATGCAAAATCCCCTGTTTCACGCGAATGAAAGTAAAACATCCATGACCTCTTTTATTCCTCTGAACTGTATATATTTTTGGAAAACTCCAAACTAAAAAGTACGTAGATTCTGTATGTACAGTAGAAATTAAGCACAATCCAAACTCCATGCAGAGAGGTGAACCCGAGCCCAAGCAGAACCGTGGCTAAAATCTGAAGACGAAAGCACTGGGCATCAAAGACTGCAGCATCTGCCTCGGCCGTGGCACTTCCACCAGAAACATCTAGATTCTCAGGCACCTACACATTGCCAATATTCAAACTCGGTCTCCTCGGCACCACTGAAGTAACGAGAATGATCAGAGTCCTCGGAGTCAGATGTCTCTACCTCCTCTACAAAGAAAAATCGACAGTCGTGCTCATCACCAGCGCCGCGATGCCTGTTAGAATAACTAGTAGGGCTGCAAAGCTCAAAATACTCGTTCAAGTCAGGATGGATCTCGGGACAATAATGCTCCCACACATATGTATAGCGCAGCTTCGTCATGACACCACCGGCACACTTTGCTTGCAGGCTACTGTCCACGATGACATTGCTGCAATATCGTATGTCAAGAGACTCTAGGTGACCGCAGCCGTCAAGGATGGCTTTCAACCCTTTGTTGTCAAGACCACCGCGTAAAAGCTTCAAGGAGCGTAGCTCATGGATCCTTGCAATTGCCATGGCTTCATGGTTGTTTACACTCCATCTATATGGTGGATATTCTCTATCGTTGACATGACTGAAGTGCTTCAGCCGTGGACAAGCCTCGGCGACAACCTCAAAGACCCCAGTGTCATTTATATCACTTTCCCAAAACTCGAGCTCCTCCAATAGAGGGAACTTCTTTATTGCCTCTGTGAATGCTTAACTGGTTACACCAGAACACTCGGTAAGATGGAGGCTCTTCAGTAAGGGTGCCCTGCAAGGATAACACATGATCTTAGTGGCTTGTAATATGCACTGTTCACTTGTTCAAAATCTTTCATCTTGGTTATTCATGATAAGAAAGAGAAAATTCAGACTATGGAACAGAACACTTCATACTGCTCCAGTATTTCACTTGTGTAAAGTTCCTTCCTAAGGAGTACACTCTCTATATGTCGACAAGCCTCGAGACTTTTTCTTTTGGTTTTGCAAGAGAGTTTTATGTTGCGGTCGTTTCTCATAATTAACACTGTAGGTTGTCATAAGATTAACAGCCTTCTAGCTCTCATTTGACTGAAAGTAGAATAACGCCTTGGGCCTTGGGCTATCACTATAGCCCAAGGCCTCCACATATGGAAGACTCCGGAAGACTTGTAGATTAAGACAAGGAAGCCGGACCCATGGAGGACTTCCCCTCCATCGTCTTAGTCGATTAGGATCCTTGCAAACCTAGGTCCCCCGAATTCTTTAGAAATCGGGTTAGGGTTTGTCGATAGGCACCTCAATCTACTCAAAATCAATCTATCGACTGTACCTTGTACTTGTACACCCCTATACATCAATTCAGCACGAGCAGAAGTAGGGGGTATTATCTCTATCCCGAGGGCCCCTCCGATCTTGTCACCTTGCCGGAATACCCTATCGAGGGATCAGCCGAATTTTACTCCAACACAAATTATTTTGACTTACACTTAAATTTTTTTTTTTGTTCTGGAGATCCTAACTCGCTATGACACACATGATTTAAGTCCACAGAAAACGGAGAAACTTTTGGTTGTGCTTTCAGAATACATGTTTTGTACCCAAAAGGATGGACAGTAAATAAAATAATGAAATCCCAAGAAGTGCAGATGCGAGGTTGGGGATAGAAAAAAGAAGAGCAAAATGTTAATACCGCTCGGCCAGGAAGAGGAGGAGGTCGTCATCGACGTCGCACTGGCCGAAGAATTCTTGGCACTGCCCGGCGCTGAACCATATGGAGAGCCACGCCATCCTGCTGAGGCTGATCATCTAACGGAAGAGCGGGCAGCGGCCGCGCATGTCGACGCGGCGCCAGAGCTCGGGCTCGCACACCGCGTCGTGCCAGGAGCGGCACACCATGGCCGGGCCGCCGAACATGAGCTCCACGTGGTCAAGCTTGTGGAGGACTTGGAGCATCACGTCCAGGGGCAGCTCTGCCCAGTTTCTCCTCTTTGAACGCCCTCTCAGTCTCCGCCTACCGCATCCCGGAGGCGCCGTCGGCGACGGCGGCGGCCGTAGCAATGGCATCGCGATGTGGATGGCGCTGTGGCGTTAACCTTCCGCAAGACTTGGTTTTATGGATCGGTTGCAACGTTGGAATGTAGCCACATACCGGGTCCGGGCCACAAACCGGTCCGACGCACTTACATGTGTCGTCGTCGTCATCTTCCACTAGTCCATCTTCAGAGCAGATTGAGGTGCCAACCTTGGCAGGTGCCTCCGCCATCGACGCTACCATGACGCCAAACGACGACCTCCAACTACGCGAGTCCATCTCCAAGCAACGGACGCAGATCCATGCTAGGATAGGGCCGCACCACAGCCGTCGCCCACCACCCACAAGCGCCACCTAGCCCCAAGGTTCCCAAACCGGCGCCTCCAAGAAGGGAACGACGCCGCGAGCGCCGTCGCTGCCCAACAAAGTTAGGGCTTTCGCCCGGGAGACCTAGGGGGAGGAAAAGTGAGGGGATCAGTCCATACCGACGCCTCCAAGGAGGGCAACGGCGCCCTCGGGCGTCGCCGTCGACGCGGCCAGCCATGGCCGACTAGGGATTTCGCTCGAACTAGATCTCCGCCACCAGCAGCGCCTCCTGTACAGAACCGGCGACCCAAGGAAGCGCGGCCTGACGAGGCTGGCCCGCACGCCGAACAGGGGAGGAGGGGAGGCGCCATATCGCGCGCACCGGTCACCGCAGACCACCGCCGGCCGCCAACGACCACCGGATCCCGCCGCCCGCATGGCCGAGACGCCAGATCCACCGCCCGCGCGGCTGCTAGCCGGCCGTGCCTTGCCAATGGAGTCACCGCTCCAGATCAGGGGTTCCCCACGCAGAGGCAGGGCAACCGAGGCCCTGCCGCCACCATCCTTGGTGCCCCCGGCTTGCCCGGCGGCTGCCTCAGGTGGCGGCGAGGAAGGGAAGCAGAGGAGGGGTGGCTAGGGAGGAGGAGGGAGGAGGAGGAAAAGACCTTTGTCAAATTAAAACCATTGTGCTTTTTTTTAAAACTATATAATATAGATGTCCACATACACGTACGCACATCCTACCCTATGAGCACCTTCGAGATACTAAGCTAGCATCACATCTTGAGATTGACGAAGTTACTATATCTTATAATCAACGAAAACGTCTCCTCCCATTAAACGAACATCCCTGAAAAACTTGCTGATAGACACTTGAAGGTTTTGCCCATCTGCCCTTCATGCTCGAATGCTCCAGAAGATACAAAACACGTCTTGTTCCGGTGTCAGAAGGCGAAAGAAGTATGGGGCAAATTAGGTATATACCAGTGGCGGATCCAGGATTTAAAGTTACCCGGGGCGGACATTTAAAGGAAATAAAAAATCAAAGCCATGATGCAATCAACACAATAAATTCGCCAAGTGGTCAGCAATAGAACAAGATTATCAACGGAAATTATTTTAAGTAGTTTCATTTATTCTCAAGAACTACGACTCCCATTGATTGAATCTTCCCTTCTTTATCCCAAAAATATCCAATTTTCGAGTCCACTAGGTACTTATAACGTGTAAAAAATATTCATATTGACATAAATCTTAGCATAATACGGCACTTGTTCCAATAAAAGATAAGAAACGACCTGCTGTTTGTTTCCCTCCGTTGAATGCTCCCTTGCAGTTTTGAGCGGGGCGCACGACTATGGCACTGGCGATGTTGACTCCTCCCATGCAAACAACACCTTGAGGCACCATCGGTTTGATTCGGGCAGCGCTGCGGCGAGGAGGCGAGCCGGCGGTGGAGGGCTAGATCGCCTGATGTTCTGATTCGTTTTCTCGATCGATCATGATGATTGGGGAGGTTAGACGAATTGGGAACGTAAGGCTCAATGGTGTACGAAAGCAATCATTGTTGAAACACAGGCCAGATCCCGCACCCCGGCACTCGTGAGGCGCGGTGCAAGATGGCGATGCAGCCCGTCGCCCCGCACCTGCCAGACCGTGACCTCGACGTCGGTTGCATGCGTGATCAGGAATTATCTTTAATGGGCATGCAGAATGTGCGTGAATTGATCGCTATAACAGCCTGGTATTTATGGCGGGATAGACGTAAACTGGTTCATGAAGAAAAGTTTCAATATGCTAACCAAACTTTGATGGAGACTCTTGCCATAACGGCAAACTAAGTTAATGCCTATTCCCCTAAGGTATCCATTAAAACAGCGGGATGGAGCTGTCCTCCTAGGGGTTTTGTCAAGCTAAATGTTGATGCCTTTTTTGATCATGATTTGCTTCACGGTAAAGCTGGGGCGGTCCTTAGAGATGACAAAGGCAGGTTCATTGTCGGTGGAAATTGTAGGTTTGATTGTTGTCCATATGTATTAGTACACAAGCTGCGCCTCTGAAGTTTTTGCTTTTTCAGATTTCAAAAGATGTTCATGAATTAAAAAATTGTTTATGTATTTCAAAAAATATTCCTTTTTTTTAATATTGTTCAAACATTTGAAAATTGTCCCTGTATTTCAAATAAGGTTCATGATTTTTTTCCTTTTACTGATAAAAAACACAAATTTTAAAAAAAAATTAAGAGAAAACCTAAAAAACGGAAAGAAAAAACACTTGAGGGAAGTTACCTTCCCAAAACCGGTGGAGAGGAAAACCAGGAATCGGTCGTCCTAATGGAAGCAACGAGCGTTCAGCCGAGTGCGTGTTCGGTTAATATCCATCGACCAAAGCGGCCGGGGGCATTGGGATTCCCCTGCCTCCCTGCTCAGTGGGAGATGAGCCTCGGCTTGTATTGGGCTTTAGCTAGCTTTGCATCAACGGCGTGGTTTTAGACCCGTCATGTGATGACTTGTTCTTCGGTTGCGGCGCCGGCCATGGTGGTAAGCTCCAATCCTCGTAATAATGCGGCAATTTTCAGGCTTATATGTGTTATCGGCCTTCACGCCAATGAATTATTGTAGGCTTAGCTATTGTATGGTTATGAATTTTTCTAGGGTTCGCTGTTGCTTACACAAATCTGTTAAGGAACTGCGCTTGAGTTTAAAGGTGTTGCAGTATAGGCATGTGAACGATGATGATTAGTATGTGTTGAAGAACAATGTAGTCATGCCCACCTGTATCTGATCCTAGGACCAGAATTAGCAAAGCTCGCAGAGGCGCTCTTAATCGACACCTATCATGAGGAGGATATACACTACAATGTGCACCCCCTCGACGTCCATGGACCGTCCATTTCAATTACTTTTTTAGTTTTCTTTTCATTTTCTATTTTATCAGTTTTTTTTAAAACACACTAAACATTTTTTTAGGGTAACACACTAACATTTTGTTATTGTTATGGACATAGATTCAGCCGTGCATACGTTTTTCTAAGAAAATAATATATATTTTCAAAACCATAAATATAGAATAAAAACATTTAACGTTTTTGAACACATTAGCATTTTATTAAAATATACAAACACTTTTTAAAACATATGGGCTTTTTTTTAAACACATGGTGAACAAATTTTCTCATGCATAAACACATACTCCCTCCGTCCAAAAATTCTTGTCTTAGATTTGTCTAGATACAGATGTATCTAATACTAAAACGTGACTTGATACATCCGTATCTAGACAAATCTAAGACAAATCTAAAATGTGAACTAGATTATGGATCTAGTTGGGACGATAACTTGCCGTATGCGGAGTTTTCTTATAACAACAGTTACCAAACCAGTTTGAAGATGGCACCTTTCGAAGCTTTATACGGAAGGAGGTGCAGGACACCGTTGTCATGGGACGAAGTTGGAGATTGTCAGTTCTTTGGACCAGATTTGATTAAGGAGTCTGAACGGAAAGTTAAGTTGATTTGCGATAGGCTCAAGGTAGCCCAGTCCAGGCAGAAGAGCTACGCAGATTCTAAACGCAGGGAGACAGTTTACGAAACCGGAGACAGAGTGTATCTCCGAGTATCCCCACTTCGAGGAGTTAAGCGCTTTGGAGTTAAGGGAAAATTAGCATCGCATTTCGTTGGACCATATAAGATCTTACAACGTATGGGAGAAGTCGCTTATAAGTTGGAATTACCCGAGGGACTGTCGGGAGTACATGATGTATTCCATGTTTCTCAGCTAAAGAAATGTCACGCCGAGATGGCGGAGGTACCACTAAGAGATACAGTGCCGCTTGAAGCGATTCACTTGAAGGACGACTTAACGTATGAGGAGAAACCAGTCAAGATTCTCGAGTTTGCCAGCAGAGTTACCCGCACCAAGGTTATCAAGTTTTGCAAAGTTCAGTGGAACCACCACTCAGAGGATGAAGCCACCTGGGAGAGAGAAGAAGATTTGCTCAAGGACCACCCTCACCTATTTTCTAGCCAACCCGAATCTCGAGGGCGAGATTCATCTTAAGGGGGGTAGGTTTGTAACATCCCAAATTTTCAATTTGGAATGTTATACACTAGATCATCATGCATATCATATTTTCTTGCATTTTGGTCGATCCTAGAAATTTCACGCAACTCAAGGACCCTCGGAGAGAGTTGGAGATTTCGTCATTTTCATATTTGAGTTCTTCTCAAATTTTGAAGAAAGGATCATTGGTTTTGTCAGAGTTTATTTGCCTTTTATTTGGATAGGGAAAAATGCGTGTTTTCAAAAATTGCATTCTAGGTCCCGAGAAAGTTCATTTTGTTTGACTCATTCTTAGGAGTCGGGGAAAATTTACTTTAGAAGTTTTGTGCTCGTTTAGTTTTTCTTTTCTGTGTTTTTCTGCGCGTGAAACCTTTTAAAAAAAGGGTCCGCAGCGCCGCTTGGGCCAAGGCCCAGCAGCCGGCTGGTCAGGCCTCCCCGCGCGCGCGCCTGCGCAGCTGCCAGCGCCCCCCCCCCCCCCCCCAAGCCGACTCCTAGTAGGACTCTAGCTCCCCCCCCCCTCTTTTCTTGCCCCCTCCCCCAAGCAATCCCTCCCCTCCCTCCTATATATACTCACACCCCCCCTAAACCCCTCACCCCGCGCCCAAGCCGCCCTAGCGCCGCCGCCGCCCCTTAAGCGCTGCCGCCCTACGTCGCTGCCGTTCGCCGGAACCTCGCCGAAGGTAGCCCCACGCCGCGTCTCTCTTCTTTTCCTTGGTTCAGTTCTTTTCTAAACCGTTCCGGTTCTTTTCCAAACCGTTCCGGTTTTCTTTTCTTTCGTTTGTTTCGGTTTTCTTTTCCGAAACCCTAGATCGGTTTCGTTTTCTTTTCCGGTTTAGTTGCCTAGAGACCGTTCGCCGGACCGTTCGTCCTAACGAACGTGATCACCGGATTGTTCCCGGTTAACGAATGTCCATTCGTTCAACCGTTCTTCTTTTTCTTTTCGTCGGATTTATTCCGTGATCGCGATCTCAGATTCGATCTTCGTTCTAGTTTATCTTCTCGCTCGTTTATCGGAATTAGGTGATTCAAGCGCCCGGAGTTTCGTTTCGAAACCGTTGTTCCGACTAATCAACTTAAACAAGTTTTTGCTCCGGTAAAATTTGACCTAGTTTCTACTTGCTAGAACCGAGTTGTTTTCTTCTGCCGTTTGTTTTTCGTTGCTTTGTTCGGTTCTTTCTTTCTTTGCAACCGGAGTTCTTAAGTTGAACTTTCTGGTTCGATCTCTTGTTCGAGTTTTACCTGTGCATTAGATGAGTACTTATTGTATGCTTGTTGTTTGTCTGTGATAGATTACCCGGATTGCGCCGCCTGTTATTTCGAATCTCTAGGACTCGCGGATTATCAGCAAGGCAAGTAACACTTTGATCATACCTTTTCTACAACCCAGTTTTATTGCATTAGATCAATCCTCACACATTGCATGATTATGATCTAATTAAATTGTGGGATGGGAAGTAGATGAGGTAGTACCTATTACCTGTTTAATTATGAAACCTTTGGGAGTTACTTCTACGTTTGCTTATTATGCCATGCTATGCTAGTAGACGTGGATTGGGTGAGTGATATCCATGACAGATGTGAGAGTGATTATTTTAATGGTTTACTTAAGGTGGCAACTTAAACACACATCTGGGTGGATTGAGGCACCTGATGTCTATCAGGACTTGCCTGTTTTTTTTGGACCGCCACCCAGGCTCAAAGGGATTATAAGATCTTTCATGCTAGAAACTTCCGTGTGCATCCACAAGCCAATATGGGCTCTGGCATAGTTGACTAAGTCGTGCGAACTCTTACAGGGTAGACTAGCAGATGTAGGGGAAAGTAGGTGTACCGGTCTATCCATCGTAAGGTGCTAGCGCTTCTAAAAGACTGTGTCTCGGTCATCCGTTTCTCAAACACCAGTAGTGCGAGAAATCCAACGGAGGCGATCGAGTCTTGTGGGGAAAAGTGCGCAAACCTCTGCAGAGTGTAATAAACTAATCATGATTAGCCGTGTCCCCGGTTATGGACATCTTGAGTATCTAGTACTTGAATATCGTGTGAATCTCATCATGTTACTTCTAATTAATATTGTTGGGTTTTAATTGTTCACTTAATTGGGATTGGGATGCTGTCAACCATTCTTGATGTTCAATCACCATGATAGTTAAATAAATTTATTCCTTTGCAGTAGGGAAAAACTGGCTTTACGCAAAACAGTAACCATAGAGCTTTCCACCAGCCAAATATGCATATAGTATAGCTGTTTCATTCCATCACTCTCTGTGTGTTACATTGCCAGCATATTCCATGTGCTGACCCGTTTTCGGGCTGCAACTTTCATGTTGCAGACATTTCAGACAACGAGTAAGATGCTTTTAGGTCGTGGTTCTATACTCAGTGATGTCGTTGGAGTTGATGGACCCATTTATCTTCCAAGTCTTCCGCTGTTATCGATCTTAGATGGCCTTAAGCCATATTTATTGTAATAAGTTCTCTTTTGAGACACCGATGTAATAAGTGTGTGATTGCTACTCTGCTATAAATCATTCGAAGTATTGTGTGGTGTCAGCATTACTGATCCAGGGATGACACCGGAGCACAGTAGACTTGATCTATTTGGGTCGGGTCGCTACACATACAAAAAATGTTAATCTATTTAAAAATAAAAGCTTGAGTGCTTTCAGAATATTGTTTTGACGACACATGATTTTATTTTGTACAAAATATTAAATTATAAATATGCACCACTCCATTTAAAATATGTTCACATACATAAAGAAAATGTTCACACTACTCAATTAAAGTTTCCTTTGATCAGAAAAATGTTACGAGAAACAATATCATCATATGGAAAAATAATATCCATGAATAAGAATATAAATTATCCTAAAAATGATCACTCTGTTTCTTTAAGTAATTATGGTGTATTACAAAATTATCATGTATTTCAAAACAATGATTATATTGTATTAAAAAATCTTCATCGTATATTGAAAAATTCTTCAATGTGCATGTAATAAAAAATCTGTTCATTATGTACTTAAAAATGCTCAGTCTGTAAGAATAAATTGGCGTAGGGTATTTAAAAATATGTTAGTGCAAATTTCAAAAATGTTCAGGCATTTTGAAACAAAAACAAATTTGCTTTTAAATGGTTGTACTTAGTTTAAAAAGGAAGAAGTAGAAAAGAAAAGGGAAACAGATATTTCTTTGAGGAATTCATAAAATATTAAATTAATTATATTTATTTTATTTCGAAAGAACATAAAAAAGGAAAGGAAAAATGAAAATGGGAAAAGAAGGAAATGAAAAATTAAAGAGAAATAGACACTGGAAAGGGCAAAATGCCGAAAACAGAAAACTAATGTACTCCCAGGAGCGATCTAGCCGCGTAGGAAACGAAAGAAAACCAGTCTACGCTGGAGCGACCGAGCATATTGTGTAGGCGAGCGGAAGCTAGGTCTGGCTCGGAAAAAAAGGCGAGATATATTCTCTGCGAATGGTCTGTCCACGCATTTTGATAAATAAATAATATGTTATATTGAAAATGCCTGTACTTATTTTTTTGAAGGGAAGAATAGAAAAGAAAAAGGAAAAGAAAGATAATTGAGAAATTAGAAAATATTATATAAATTACATTTATTTTATGTAAAAGAACAGTAGCATCCTGCCAGGTGCAGTAGCATCCACAGCATTTGAGTTGGGAAAATTTTGCTATCTCGTGCGCGTGCAAACCTGTCGCTATCTTCTTCACCTGAATAAACTGCCTCCCTACGCAAAGCTGCTTGCTCACAGTCGCGGAATCGCTGCTCTCAAGGGAAAAATGTTCTTCAGAGAACTGAAGTGCCATGGCATTTACACTTTTCCTGACAGAACTTCTATCTGTCTGTCCATTGGCAATGGGCAATGGCATACATCACACCGCCATGGCGGTCTACTCCCGCATCACGTATGGCACCCACACTCGCCGCTCCGAAAGCGGCATCAACACGGAACTTAACGACTCACGATGTCCTGTCTGAACCTGACTCGGCTCCAAGGCAGGACAGTAGCAGCAATATATACAAGCCAGTCAGGTATATTCCAAACTCTGGCTCTGGCAAATTTCTTCTGCCTGGATGCATAGAAAGAAAGAAAACTCCAGCCAACCTTTGCATCCTTGACATTAATTTAAGCTCTATCTTTGTGATCGAGCAACATCGTATGTTTTATCAGACGATGACAATGATAATACATATATAGCATGTCTAAGATGTGGTGAAACATCAATCATCTCCTTGTTTTTGTTGAAAATACACTTCCAAGAGAGAAACTTCAATCTGTACAACGTCACAACTCACAAGTTTATCAGATGATGGCAAAATTTGATTGGATGGTTCTGCTTCTGGACCCATTCACGAAAGGTCCAAACCCTACCACCTTGGACCGTGGTCATCTTACCAGAAGTGATCGAAAGATACTGCTACCAAGTCTGTGTCACAAAACCCTGCAGCTGATGGAGTCATTTGACGAGCATTTTGAGCTCCTCTCCTCTCTGTCTCCGGTGATGATCAACGGTGCGTGCTCCAGTAAGCAGGCGCACGGAACAGGATTTCTGGAATACAACTGAAGGCCAGGACTTGAAGCAAGCGAGATGAGATGAGCACCGTTCTTTCTTCTGCTGATAGGAACACAAGCTCGTCATTTATTTGACGATCAGGCAGGTACGTACCCTCAGTTCCATGGTACATCTGTAGAGACCAAGTAGGTGAATTCATAGGATGATCACGAGACAAATATAGAAAATAAGGACAGCCAGGACATGGTGGCTAGGGTTTACCCCAAGTACAGGAAAATGAGCTCCAGGGCTCTCGACGATGAGCCCGGTTTGGTGCCAACCGCTGGCTGTCGATTTCTTCAGTTAACCAGCATGACAAGTGTCCAGTTCTTCAGTTAACAACATGCAGGTGTCGACTTCTTCAGAAGATGCAGTCTGGTTCCTGACAAGTGACAAGTAGGGAGATGTGTAAGTAAATGGCATGGTTCTGCCTCTGCCAGTCAGGGTTCAGACGATTTTGTACTACACAGTATGAATGTGAATAAGGGGATGTACCTACTCAATGCAGAAATTTCTGAGTGACATCACAAGGCTAACAGGCTTCATATATACCACCTAGCTGCAGGCTATGTTTTTGCTAGCCTATGCAGTGGTGCTGCTTCTTTCTTAGCATGGCTTCAGATCTTCCGCGTACTGGTAGCCGGTTCTGAAATGTTTTCAAGTCGGTTAAATTGGTAAGAACATGTAGCTATCTTGCAGAGTTGCACTTCAGTGGAGCCTATTTACCTCGATCGCATGAACGAACATCTGCAGTTCCTTGTGTGCCGTTCTTGGCAGGAGCCATGAGTAGGGTGTTCCTTTTGGTGCTCCGAACCGTTCAGCGGCACCCTTCTCCATTGCAGTCACACCTGCAAACATCGACCAGTGATTCATTAGCTGGCTATACATGATGTCCCTCTTACTCAGAGTAGACAGGCATCCATAATCTCCTCCTTACCTTCGCAGTACCAGTTTTGAGACTGTTAGCTGAACATATGTAGTTTCCTGGAGCAATGAAGAGCATGTCTGACTGAAATAGATAAAAGACCATGAAAAGAAGCTTAAATTTGCAGAGTAAAAGAGAGCTCTTTTGGTTAGAGTGTGATACAAGAGAGCAAAGAGTACTTTCCAGAATTAGAGGAAACACTTACGCTGCTGTATATACATGAGACACTTCAGAGGGGGAATCCATCTGAAGACCAATTAGCGAACGATTCGAAGTTGCAGTGGCCCATGTTGCTTCATAAGCATACAAGACTCCCAAGATTGCACTGCAATTTTCACCAAGATAACAAATTGATTAGATCTGCAAATCATATTGTTGGCTTCGATCATTCAGTAGTATGCTCGATTAGTTCTACCAAAAAAACTATATTGATTACATATGAATAAAGAGCACTGAAATGCCAGACACAGACCGGCCTAGTTTGCAGAAGTGTTTTTGTACAACAACATAACGGGAATTGCCCCTGCTAAAAGCCAGGTTGGCAGCATAATTTTGGTGCCTTAAAAAGAAATAAAATTTATCAGAAGTACTATTTTTTTTTACAGTGAGCAGTACTAAAGGTTTAGAACACACATTGGTGATGTTGAGCAATTGGTGAAGGATTTCGAGATATAACTCCTGCCCTCTTATAATAGCTAGTTAGAGCTGAAAAAACAGAGTGTTCATGTAGGAAAAAACAGAATGTACAATTGCAATGTACATTCTAATTAACACCATACTACAAATTTCAGTCTTAGACAATTCAAAACTGCAGACCCAAATAGTAGACAGAGATGACGACTGTATGACGCCACAGTATGTAAAAATTCTGGTCAATTCGTAAACTTACTGTGCAGCTGTGCCAGTCTGCTGGTGACATGTAGCAGTTGGAAAGAAGAAATCTTCTGAAGTCTTGTTAAAGGACACTGTCCTGGGGTTGTCGACTACCATGTCTTGACGAATGACAATAACCCGAATTGAAATGTAAAATATGAAGAAGCCTGCAAACACCTGCACAGATAACAAAAACAAATGGTGATAACAGGTTTTGTTGGAAGAAAAGAAGATAGACCTGTAGAAGGCATTGGCTGATAAAGATGCCGATTTTATCGATTTGTGGAAAGAAAAGGGGCGTCGAGAAACAAATTTTAAATAGTTTCACTACCGTTCAGAAGAAAATGGAAATCTGATATGGCACGAGTAAAAGTAGTTGAAGTATATATAACTGATATTGGTGTGGACACCCGTAATGAAGGTTCCTGCAACTAATTTGCATGTAATGGCTCCGCCTGAAATTAGAACCAAGAGGGAGCCCAGTTATAGTTCAGTTCAGAAATATGTTGTTCCTGCTTTGCATCAAAGAAAGGTGCTGAGAAATCTCAATCAGAAAGGTTTTTTGGGTGCACCCCCATCTTATTTTCTACTTCTCCTCTCACATCTACTTTACTTCAACTAAATTATCTATTCTATCTAATTTCTGGTTGCTAGATAGATCAACTTCTCCTAGTTCATACACTTCTCCACCAAAAATCCCCAAATATTGCTGTTATTAGTGTGTAGTGAAAGATCGGGGCAAATCGGCACAAGTTGTGGCTTATCAGACATAGTACAACAGGAATAAAGTTCCAGTTTAGATATACTTACAAGATTTAAGTACAGGAAGGAAGACCACAGCCACAAATCCCTTGTGTCATGCCTAGAAGGGAAGGGAAGAGCTCTACAAGGCTAGAAGAATGTACGAGGGAACTCCAAGGCATTGTCCTGCACGGTGGATGGGAACAAACACAGAGTTATTAAGCGGGATTGCAGGCAAAGGGCAAAGTGAAAAACACAAGAAAGTATGTTTGTGTTACCTTGGATCAGCATATATTGAGAAAGTCTATTCTGATTTTGGGGATGGTTCCCACTAACCCCCTGCAGTTCTCTTTTAGCTTCCAGCTGCATCCATAGACATCTAGCTTTTCCAGTGAATCCGGGAGGGCATTGTTGGGCAATGATGAGATGGCTAGACAGCAGTTGACTGATAATATCTTGAGGCTGGTAAGGTTACGCAGCCCTGCAGGGAGTTGTTGAAGATAGTCGAATCTCCAAAACTCTAGTTCCTGGAGGGAGGAGAGGAGTTGAAGGGCGTCCTCTTGCTCCTTGCTGAACCGCTCCATCCCTCGACACCAATCCCCAAAAAGGTTCAGCTTGGTGAGGGAGGAAGAGAGGAATCTGCAGACGGGTGCAGCAAGAAGTCCTGCTATGTCATCTGTCCCGAGCTCACGCAGTGTGGATGAAACAAGCTGTGCCTGCTGCTCTTCACCTCCCTCAGCATCCTCCAAAGCCCGTCTGGGATTGGGATCCCAATCAGCAAAGAAACAAGGGCTGAATATGACTCTTAATTCCTTGAGATGGCCCCCGGTGGTAAGGAGAGACCACAAGCCCCGACATTTCAGATCCTTTCCACAACCATCCAATACTAATGTGGTGAGAGAGGAGAGGTTTGAGATGGGCTCCAGTGTCTTCAAGCCTTCCACACCCCAAAGATTCAGAAACTGCAGGGAGGAAGGAAAAACGTGTTGGGAACACGTGAATGCAGATAGAAACTTTGGGGAATACTGTATTATTAATCTCTGGAGGGATCGCAAGACTTGGAGCCATCCTTCTCCAGGAACAAGAGTTGGCGGGTCCACCAGGACCAGCTCTCGACATTCACAGATGGACAAATCCCGTAGTGAGGCACAGAGAATAGCTGGGAAGAGCAGCACCCCATCATCATCCTCTTCCTCTGTTGCTGCTGTTATTTCACCTCCCCCCATCTCTGATGCTTCTTGTGTTGTTTGCTGCACATCCACCCCCACTACCAGCTTTTTTATGTTTTTACAACTATATATTTCCAACTTGGAGAGCTTTGGGAGGTGGGGGAGGAGCTCTGTCAATTCCTTCCCACTATTACTACTTAAGAAGCTGATTTGAATATGCTCAACAGGGAGCTGCCATTCCACATCACTCTGACCTCCTCCTAGTGGTCCAACTAGACCAACTGAATTCTGTACAATCAATGTCTTCAGCGAGGTTAGCATCAGAAGGTGCTTCAACTCCAGAGGTGGGCACTTGTCCAGTGTCAGCTTCTCTAGACCTGTTTCTTTATCAAAAACCAAGACTTGGTCTATGCTATGCAGATCACCCATTCCCTTAATTAGCAAATCTACTCCATCTGATGATTTTGAATACTCAAGCATCTCTAGTAGCTTTACCTGCAGTATCAGGACACGACGCAGGCTTTCAATCCAAGACATGGGGATCACTGACAAGAAGAATTCTGGACAGCCCTGTATCTCAAACTCTTGTAGTTTGGGGAACCAATCTGGGGAAATTATGTGGTTTGAAAAAGGAAACCCCAACAGTTTCGGGCACTTCCTAATAATCAGCACTTGCAAAAGTGGGAACATATGAGCATCCGGTGGCAACAAGTCCCCAACCAGGGAAGACTCTTGTTCAGCTGGGAAAACCCAATTTTCAAAACTTCCTAGGCCAATGAGTTCAAGCTTTATTAGCTTGCGAAAGCTATTCTCCAAGATAACCTCCTTCAGTCCAGCAATACCCTCCAACCTCAGTTCACGAAGATCCAATGCCTTCCCTAAAGAAGGGAAAACTTCCCAGGAAACACCATCAAGCGAAAGAGATTGTAGAGCTTCAACAGCGAACTCATCACCCAGCCATGTTGGACAAGAAGGGCCTCCATGCCCTCTAATGCACAACACTTCAAGATCTTCATGTGGTTGAAGGTTCTCAAGAACCGCTGCTTCCACACCAGGCTCAACACTAGATCGCTCACTATCCCAGCACAATGTTAACCTCCTCAAGTATTTTTTCTCCATCAGTTTTGCTTGAGCTGCTTCTTCTTCTGTACGTATTTTATCAAGGTTGTAGATGCCGAGCTCCCTTAGCTTGGTCAAATGCTCTAGTTGCTTTGGCTCAAACCCTTCTTCCCTTTTGTTGACTCGAAATACCTTTAACTCTTCTAAGAGTTTGAGTTTTCCCACATTACAAATATCAAGCTGAAACTCATCATCACTTGGGGTATAAAAATGGCACAATTTGGCAAGGTTGCCCATGTCTTTGGGCAAATCATGTCTGCAATACCACAACTCAAGATCCAGAATACTTAAATGATAAAATCTGGACATGTTAAGTGGTAGATGCATCTGCCTCTCATATGCCCTTAGAGATAGGTATCGTAGGTGGACCAGTCCTGAAAAGTTTTGTAACATGGACTCCACGGGACAAAGCATGTTGGGCAAATGAAGAACACGAAGAGCGTTCGCTTCCCCCAAAAAATCAGCAAATATCTTGACAAAACCTCCATCAAATTCTCCAAACAACATCAGTGTTTGCAAATGGTCAACCTTCAATATTGTCTTCAGTTTTTCCAATTCACTCTTTAATTTTTCACCGGACACTGCATCATATTTACCTAAACCATATGTGCTTATAGACAAGTGTCGGGTTGTTGGCTGAATTTTTACTGATCCAACATTAGGGAGACGTAAACTAAGACAATCATGCGATGCAACCTTCAATGCCAACTCATGCAGTAGGTCATGCATGACATACCGTGGATCACCATCAGTTTCCTCTTCTCTGAAAAATCCATGGATGACTAAATCATTTATAATTCTCAGACCACCTTCAAAGGTTGGGTTTTGACCACAAGGTGTCAAAATATCTAGTCCGACCCACAGGCTAATGAGCTCACGGCTTCTGAAACGGTAATCTTCAGGAAACAATGCAGAATAGAAAAAACACCGTTGCAGATTGAGAGGGAGAAAGTCATAGCTTAGCTTCAAGGCAGACATAATTCCATTGTTATCGGTCTCCCATTCTTCACTGTTTAGGACCCTTCTCCAATGACCCATACTAGGGTTTGTCCTCAGCAATCTACCAACAGTCTTTGCTGCAAGAGGGGAGCCCTTTAGTTTTTCCATTATCTTATCTAGCAAATGAAGTTTATTCCCTGGACATTGCCCATCATCAAAGATAAATATAAGGAATAACTTCCTAAACTCCTCAGATTCCAAACCTTTCAGTTGTATTGAATGGCCAGTTGGTCTGACCTTTTCTGCTATTTCTTGAAAACGAGTTGTTACTAGAATCACGGAACCTTTTTCCTGTGACTTGCCAAGTATCAACAATAGTTTTTTCCAGTCGTCCACATCAGTAAACTGCCATATATCATCCAATACAAGTAAGAACCTTTTGTATTTCAACCTGTGTTCAATCAGCTCTTGTGTTGTACTACACCCATTTTCACCTTCAACAGGAAGGGTATCTCTTTTAATCTGTTCTAGCACCTTGTCCAGGTTGAAACTGAACGACACACAAATCCAAATCCTGACCGGCAAATGATTCTGCACTTGTTGGTTGTTATATATGTGTTGTATCAAAGTTGTCTTCCCCATTCCGCCTGGACCAACAACTGGAAGCACGGTTAGACCCTTGTCACAGTATTGACCCTTGGTGATATCATGTATGATGCTATTCATGACACGGTCCCTTCCATACAGTTTTTGCTCAGCACTCTGAGGTGTGGTGGTGGGACGATACTGGGCAATGTCTAGGGCAATTCTTGGGCCACAACCTTGCAGAATCTTGTTAACATCCTTACGCGCAGGCTGCAGTTTCTCTACAATGCCCTTCATCCTTTGAGAGAACTCAGTCCTATTAAACACAGGCATTGATGTTTCTTGCACATTGCCACGGTCTTCATCAGCACTAACATGTGGATGCGGGGAAGATGAGCCAGGGAAGAGTTTACCAAGCTTCGGCATGCATCCGCTGACCTCCTGATCCTGATCAGCCTGATTGGCATTTGGCGATGAGGAGGAATCACCGTGTGACCGCTGCCTACCTCGCTGCCAAGCGCAGCAGCGGACATGTTGCCTTGCATCTCCTTGTCGGTGGTCACCAGAGTTGGCACCAAAGCAGTACGCGGGCAAAGATGCCAGCTGTTTGCCAAGAGCTTTGGCGGTGTGGCGAGCATCGCGGGCAAGGTGCTGGACGCCACCCTCACCGTGCTCATCGGCAGCCTCATTCGTGGCGTGGAGCTTGTCGTGGATGCAGAAGTAGTCAAGCTCATCGAGCAAGTCCTCGGCATTGTGTGCTGAGTCCCGCAGCCTCTGCAGCAGCATCTCCATGGCCGGCCCGCCGAGCTCCTTGAGGGCAGCTTGTTCGAGGGTGGCCTTCACGAGCAGCAGTTCCGTGCTCAGGGCCTCGATGTTGAGACCAAAGTTCCTGGTGGCCGCCCAAGACTCCAGCACGCCATCCGCAACGGAGGCTAGCGCCTTCCCCACCACCCATTGCGCCGCGGCAAGGGCCGCGTCGGCCATCCCCTGATCGGATGGAGGATGTTCTGCACCTGCACCGGTCCAGGAACCAACAAAATGTGATAAATCTGGGCTGCTGCTAGCTGCAAATTAAAGGAAAGAGTAGGTATGTACGTTGACGCGCGCGCACCAGGTGTTGGTCTGCCGGTGATGGATGCCGCTGCTGCCTGCCTAGCCCCAGCTAGCTACAAAAAGGGAGTTCTGTTGAATCATTGAGACTTTGAGAGAGAGAGAGAGAGAGAGAGAGAGAGAGAGAGAGAGAGAGGTCCGACTTTGGTACCTGGTGATGTACAGCGGTGGTGCGGCTGGTCCAGATCCGGGAGCCACCGTCGCCGTGGTGACAGGAGAGAGTGCAAGGTGACTTCACTGCAGGCAGGTGAGGAGGCGACGAGAGCTGCGCTGCTGACCGCGAGGTGGAGCAGCAGGATTGGGAGTGGGGAGCAGGGGGCGGGACGAGCACCGGTGGTGAGAAGAGATCAAGCGGCGGAGAGCGACATTGAGAAAGAGAGTGCGTTTAGTGAGTGTTTAGCCCTCAAACGGATCTGATCTAGATGGGAACTGCACTAAGTAATTAACTATTAACGGTGCACACCAGGGTAGCTGTCATCAGCTACAAATAAATTACTCTGTCCATCCTCCATCAAGAGAAAAAAAAAACTACTCCCTCCATCCAGTGTAAGTGGCCTTGGCGTATTTGAGATTCAAAATCAGTTTGGCCAGGCCAACAGAATGATGGGTATGGGCCACAAAATTACAAACTTGTCACTGAATTCGTACTCGAATAAAGTTCCCAGTGCTATAATTATTATGACATATAACTGGCGTGTTATTGGTCAGACTATTGGTTAAAGTTGAATCACAAACTATGAAAATGTCATGTAAACTGCCGATGTGTTAAGCCGAGGCTTTGGTCATAAGCAATTGCTCTATTAACATGTATAACTAGTAAAAGTTGCGAGTCATTTGGGGACACGTAGGCGTTGGTCCATATAAACAAGAGAGATGTGTACGTGTATATCTAGATACGAGCTGCTTACTTTACTTGCTATGTTATGATGTCTCTCAATCTGTATCGGTGATCAGCAGGTACAAATCATCAACTGAACTAATTGCTGCCCAAGAAATTAAGCGTGCATCATGTGAAGCAAAACCAAGAGTAAAAACAAGAATAGACCAGCTGCGGGTCTCGTGCGGTGGCGTTGCAGTTTTCAAGGCGCTGGCCGGCACAAGCGCACAAGGACATGCCATGTGAACGAGCTCGGTAAGCGACCTAGACTCAAGTTGATCATATTATACTTGAATTGACAGTAGGCAGCCGCACAAAGCCAAAAGTAGTTCTGTTCTGCAGTAGTAATAACCAGGCTATTAGCAGCACTTCTTGTCACACAGGTTGAAAAGAAAAAACAAGGACAAGGGGCTGTCATCATCTACAAATAAACTACTCCTGTCGTGCCAGAAAATACTCTGTCTGTAATGGGGAGAGGCTCGCTGGTTTTCTTTTAGAAATACAATCTGTATTTTGATTCCTTGGGCTCTGGTTAACAGTTGTTCTAACATGTAAGATTTTACTATTTCACAAAAAAGAAAAACTGAGTAAAGAGAGCAGCGTGCAAGGTTGCACAAGGCTCAAGTTTGTGAGTCCTAACAACCACTCGGCATCCAGTCAACCTGTGCCGCTGGATAAAATTGGTTTGGCTTCTGGATAAGCAAGCGAATGGGCACCTTTAGTATCTAAGCCTCTACTGATAAACTGCTAGAGAACTGAAGGAGTCTCAGTTGTGGTGCACCTGAACAAGTGATCAAGCTCACTAGCTCAGGCCGGAGGAGGCAGCGATATGCTTGAGCCAAAGATGTGTATGTTCATCTACACATTGCTACCACCGGATCTGATCAACCGAACTAATCGCATCCCATCCCTTGAAGCAAAACCAAGAGTAGGCCAGCTGCGGATCTCACACCGGTGGCGTTGCAGTCTTCAAGGCGCTGGACAGAACAAGGGCATGCCATGTGAATGAGCCTCAGTTGTGGTGCCCCTGAAGATGTGATCAAGCTCAGGGTCGGACGGGCCAGTGCCCAAACATGTGTATGTGAGTATGTCCAACTACACATTGCTCCCACCACATCTGATGATCAACCCAACTAATCGCATCCCATCCATTGAAGCAAATCCAAGTGTAAAGACAAGGCTGAGGGTCTCGCGCTGGTGTCCTTGTGGTCCTCTAGGCGATGGCTGGTGCAAGGACATGCCACCATGTGAAGGAGCCAACGCCTAGACTCGAGTTGATCGTATTATAGAGTAGTACTTGAATCGGTTCCCACAAGGCCCAGCTTTTTTCGCTTCACGCTCAAGCTCGTCGTCCCTTGATGTATGGTGGCCATTAGTAGTACTTAATTTCTTGATGTATGGTGGACAGACAATAGGAGGGACGGAGACAGCTGCTGAGTGGTTCCACTGAAGCAAACAAGTCTGAGTGGTTGGTTGGTGTGGAATGAACCTGGCGGGCATAAACGCAAGCACCTGCAGGGTGCGGGCAGAAGCAGAACAGACGAGAGCTGACCTAGTATCCAGGTCCAGCGGGCGAAGGAGAGGTCGGGCGAGCATGTCGGCCGGGGAGAATAGCAGCTTCAAGTCGACGGGCCTTCGTCCCTGCCCGCCGTTCGATGTCTCCTCGCCGTCGCCATCGCCGCCGTGGTCGGGAGCAGAGGAGGAGGGAATAGTGTGGGTGGGCCATGCCGGTGCCGTGACTGTTCAAGGGCCCGTCTACACTACTAGTATCCTCAAAACTCAAAAAAAAAGGAAAAAGAACATAAAGAAAAAAAGACGCGTCTAGCCGGTGCCCAGCCGCCCAGTATGATTAGCGAGCGGCCGGTTATTTAAGAATTTTTTTTGTCCTCTTTCTTAATTAGGAAATCTTTCTCATCTAATTCATTTTCGCGCGACGTATTAAATAGCAACACAGCCATATCTTTCGATGCATGCACTTTGTTTTCCTATAATTTTTTTGTGATTTCAGAATTTTAAAAATGCGTAACTTTTAATCCGCACATCAGAATTGCGATCTGTTTTCACCGTTGGAATCTTCGCGACATGCTCTTCAAAACTAGATCTCGCATGGGTATGTTTCGACGAACTAGTCTTCCTGCCAACTAAACATCAATATATGTGCAACTAGACTACATGCCGCGCCAACTTAGCATATGTGTGTGTCAATAGTCTTTTTGTCAACTAAACATCAATGTGTGTGCGACTAGACTACATTTCCGCACCAACTGAGTATATATGTGTGTAACTAGTCCTGTCAACTACTCCCTCCGTCCGCGAATAAGTGTACATCTAGTTTTTGTCTTAAGTCAAAGTTCTAAAACTTTGACCACCTTTCTAGAAAAAAGTAAAAACATTTATGGCACCAAATTCATATCACTAGATTCATTTCAAAATGTACTTTCATAATATATCAATTTGATGTCATATGTGTTACTATTATTTTCTATAAAGTTGGTCAAAATTTTAAAACTTTGACTTAGAATGAAAGCTAGATGTACACTTATTCACGGACGGAGGGAGTAAATATTAATGTGTGTGCAACTAGACTACATTGCCGCGTCAATTGCACATATGTGTGTGCACCTAGTGTCCTGCCAACTAAATATTAATATGTGTGCACCTAGACTAAATTACAAGTCAACTGAGCATATGTGTGTGCAACTAGTCCTTCTGGCAACTAAACATCAATGTGTGTGCAACTAGACTATATTATAAGCCAACTAAAACATCAATGTGTGTACAACTAGATTAAATTACAAGCCAACTAATTTTAAAAAAAAGTTGCACCATGTAGTACTAAAGTTGCATAATGCAGTATTTTAGTTGCACCATATAGCACCAAAGTTGGCATCAAAAAAATTTCGTCGAAACATATCCATGCGGGATTTAGTTTCAAAGATCTCGTCGCGATAAATCCGACGGTAAAAACGGGACTGAATTCCGACGTATGGTTTAAAAGATACGGCTTTAAAAGAATTTGAAATCCCGAAATAAAAGTACGTGGATCTGTTTTCTCTAACTGATGGGACTAGTGTGAACACATTTAATGCCAGCACCAATATGCGCTACGAGACAAAAAAAATACACATGCATGTGTATGACAGAGCGGCCGCTCGAGACGCCCAAATAGCGCGCGCGCACTTTTTAGTTTTTGGGAAGAAAAAACACTAGTGCCTTGCATTCCCTCGGAAAAAAACTCAAAAACCTAATGCGTCCATTTGTAGGTGCTATTTAAATAAACTACTCCCGCCATTCTTAAACGTCTTCATTTGTGAACTATTCTCAATTTTCTGAAAAGTTTTAGATTTAAAGCCTGGTAATATTTTGCTGGATGAAAGTATGACGCCGAAAATTGAAGATGCTTTGTCAATGTGTGTGTGTGGGTGGGGTGGGGGGGGGGGGCAATTGCCCCCCTGTCCATGTCCATTTCATGTGCCGGAAATCATTTATTTATTTATTTAAGTATGTGTATATATTGGGTCCTTATTTTATAATCATTCATTCGCACTAATTGAAGCCTTGTTTTCCTTGCAGAGAAGCTATGACACCAACATTTTGTCGAGAATCCAACCCTGAAGCTACGGAAGAGGCACATGAGTGACACCAAATAGCGAGGCCATGCAACTTCCAAGTTCCAACTACATTGCCGCCGTTCTGGCCCTTTTCATCTTCAGCATCCCACTCCTCCACCTACGTCGCACACGCCTCCGCCGACCGCTGCCGCCAAGCCCTACTGCCATCCCCTTCTTTGGCCACCTCCACCTCATTGAGAAGCCACTCCACGCCACTCTTGCCCGCCTCGCCGGGCATGACGGTCCGGTCTTCTCCCTTCGCTTGGCTCACGCGATTTCATGGTTGTGTGCTCGGCAGCATGCACCAAGCAGTGCTTCATGGAACATGACGCGACCTTCGACAACCGCCCGCGGTTCTCCTCATCGCTGGTGGTGTCCTTTGGCTGCAGACCTCCCGACGTGCCCTTACGGCGCGTACTGGCGATAGCTCCGCCGCGTCGCCACCGTGGAGGTCCTCTCCATGCACCGGGTGGGATACATCTCTGGAGATATTGCCAACGAGGTGCATGCGATGGTGTCACGACTGGCACGCGCCACCCCTGCCGTCGGCGCCACACTAGTGAAACTGAATAGTATTTTCGAGGTCTCGGTTAGCGCCCTGATGGATACCATTGCACAAACGAAGTCATCCCACACGGAGGCAGATGTGGACATGGACATGTTGCCAGAGGCCCAAGAGTAGAAGGAGTGGATGGGCGAGATCATTCTGTTGATGGGCGCAACCAACACGCGGGACTTACCGCCGCCGGTGCTATGGTGCTTGGATGTGTTTGGTGTGAGGAGGAAGCACTCATCAGCGGTGGGCAGGAGGGATGCCTTCATCCAGAGGCTCATCGACCTCAAGCAGTTGAGGCTGGACAGCGGAGAGCGAGTGCACAAACAAGAGTATGATCTCCCGTCCGCTCTCCTTGCAAAAAACAGAGCCGGAGACCTAGCTACACCGATGACATGATCTTGGCTCTATGCGCGGTAAACATCTCTTTGATTTATTTTCCCAATGTCAAACATCAGGCGCCTTGTCTTTTCTTATTATGTTGCTACGTATGTTGTATATATGCTGCAGAGCATGTTCTGTGCGGGTGCGGGCACAGAGACGACCGCCACGATGCTAGAATGGGCCATGTCGCTACTGCTCAACCTCCCAGACAATGCTAAGTTGACGGATCATCGTACTCCGAGCCGTTAATTTTTATGCCATGCCCCAATGATTATGAGATACATGTATTCACTATAAATAACAATTGGATGATTACAACATGGTGAACTTGCCCCGTGTCCTTATTTTACGATCATTCACACTAATTGAACCCTGGAGCTGCGGTTCGTCTTCGAGCTGAAGGACTCCTCGTGCTGCCTGTAGCGGACCAACAAGACAGACGGCTTCATTGCATTCAACCTAAAGATCAATCAGAAAAAGTACCGTTTGTGGCCAAGCCAAGGGACCATGACGTCGTGCTCCTGGCATTATGTCATCGTGACGCTGCAAAAGCAGGAGGCAGCACCGCCCAAGACTTGGCATCAAAAGATGGTGAGATTGATTATCAAGAATTTTTCAAGAATGCCATGGCGGATAAGGTGGTTCATGTCGTGAAGCTTCCGATCGTCTATGTTATAGTGGACCAATAGTCTCATCCATCAAGAACTCTTTGAGGATCTTAAAATCCAAAAGAAAAAATCTTGAGTTGTTCTTTGCGAGAGGGTGTTCTTTTTGTGCTCTATTTAATTGTTTGTTATTCGGTTATGCAGTCTTTAATTAGCTGCTACAAACATTGTCCTCTCTAACTATTGATTACTGTCTATGGAAAGTATGGAAGACATAATCCGAACAAGCAGCTAATGCAAAGGTCCTTCACTCAGGAAGGCTTGAGTATGTGTTACAAGAGATTGTCAATTTGGATGCGTGTAGAACAGGTCCATAATATTGAAGGTTGCAGTAGTCGTGACTTAATTCAAAAAAGAGCAACATTCAGTCAGGGCCGGCCCTGATGGGGGGGGGGGGGGGGGGGGGGGGGCGGGGGGGGGAGGGGGGGGGGGGCGGCCGCCCCGGGCCCCCTCCTACCTGGCCTGCATATAAGTACGTGCTTTGGCAGCCTAGCCGTACAATCGATCCATCCGATGGATCTAGGTTTGCGTATGGATTGCCGGCCGTCGTCTCTATCTCCACTAATCGCGATTTGTAAAGTCGCCTGATCCCCGAGCGCTGAGGGCTGGCCGCCCCCCGCCCCCCGCCAGCGGACGCAGAATGCCCACCGCGCATAGGCTACCTCGGTCCTTGCCATACACACCATCGTTGATTTCAAATAAGGTAGCTTATGTCTTAGTGATTTGGTCTTATCTTCTGCCCTAGAATTTTTCCATAAGACCTTGTGTTAAGTTTTTAATTAGTACTTGTCTCTTCTAAATTTAAGATCTACTATATCCGGTGGTGAGAAAAAAGAGATGAGAAAATGATTAGATGAGTTGATAGTATCACAGAGATCGTTGTGGATGAGCAAACTAATGCTAATCAAGAGACGATGACCATATAGAAGTCAATGTTGACATCATGGAATGTTTGAAGAAAATTCTAAGGTAATCTATAAATGTTCTTGGTAACATTTCATGTATGAAGAAAATAGTTGATATACTTATTATTTCATCTATCTCTATATATACTATCTAAAAGAATGAGGCTCTGTATTACGTTTGTCCTTCGTTTAACCTTTCTACGTCCTCACGTCTGTTTTTGTTTATCTCTCTCCCATCTTTGATTATTTTCCCCACTAATTTTACCCAAAAAACACCTCAACTATCCCAATGTTTTACTTATAAAGAACGCAATGTTCCGTCTTAAGTTTGTCCTTAGTCCAACCTCCCTATGCCTCCTCCTTATTTTGATATTTTATCTTTCATATTTGGTTTTCCCACAAATTTTTCTCAAAACCGCCTCAATTAACCCATGTTTTATTGACCTACTGTTTGGTAAGCCAATAAGTGTCTTCATTGCAATGCAAAAAAAATATCTAGTATGCTAATAAAAGGGCCCCGGGTTTTAGTTTCGCCCCGGGCCCCCGAAATCTCAGGACCAGCCCTGCATTCAGTTATCTTAACAGTTAGTTGAAATGTAAGAAAGCATGAGCAACATTCAGAGAACCAAAAAGTTATCCAGTTTTTCCCACAATCATCATGCTATTTAACATTGGTATAATGAGCAAGAAATAAGGAATGAAAGAATACGAAACAGCACCATAACTCAGTGAATGACTCTTAGCTGGGTATAGGCCAACCTCAATTGGATGCCCACTGCGAAGTCTTTACTCCGTACCCCTTGGAATTTTTTAACATTTATAAAGCAGAAAGTGCCTATGTAGATACGCGGGAACCCTCAGGCGATAACAATAACGATTTCTGTACTGCTATTGTCTGTTGTATGAAAGAGTACAAAAGAGCTAAAGAGCACAGGTCACTGACAAGTATGCAAGTTAGTCATTAAGAAGACTAATTAAAGAGAATATATGGGGAGGATATATCGATTCTTTCTTGCCGCAAAAGTAGATAATACATGGCACACTTACTTCATGGACGCCTATCCTTCCTTAATAAGGTTGGACTTATTATAATATAAATAGGAAAATATGATTCGACTCCTTATAAAAGAAATTTGGCTGGGAAACATGTATACAAGCTTACCCATACCATGTAAACCATATCACAATTGAAATTAGCTGCAAGCACGTCTGCCATTTTTTTAGAAAAGGAGGATGACCCCCGGCCTCTGCATCTGGGAGATGCATACGGCCACTTTATTGATTATTCTCCAGGACCTTATAAAATATTACAACAATGTGCCTGAACCCACCATCTTGGCAACATATGCCGCTACTCCTATCCAATATGATGAAGGGGTGCTAGCTGGGCCACTACTCAAACCACTCACCTAAGCCTAACATCAAAAGCCGGAAGCCAAAACTCATTCGGAAGCCCCAACCGAGCCACATACCGGGTCTGTGGCACAATCCGGTCAGACGCACTCGTGTGTCGTCGCCGCCATCTTCCACAGGTCTTCAGATGATATTGAGGCTTCTACCTTGTCTGGCCACTCTGCCATCGACGTCACCATGACGCCAGACAGCAACCTCCTCCTGCGCGAGCTCATCTCCGCGCATCGGACGCCGAGTCTCCACAGCACCATGCCATCGATCTCCGCCGCCATCAATGTGTGAGATGAAGCACCGCTCCACCATCCCTCCAGCCAGCACTTGCTCCAAAACGATGCCCCCAGAAGGGAAAGCGATAGAATGCCATCATCATCCGATCCGGAAGACCCAGATCTGGGGTTTCCCCCTGAGCACCCCGAGCCTGATGGCGCAGACTGCCGACGATGCCTCGACCATCGGCAGTAGCTCCACCAGACGAGCGTCACCTACGTCGCCGCAGCCTCCAAGATGAAGCTGACCAGAATGCATGCGTCGACACAGAACTGCCGCCACTTCCACCGCCGCTTGAGCAGCCCCCGAGCAACGCCTTCAGGAAGGAGCACGCCACCGTGGTGTCGTCGTCGCTTGGAACAGGGGGGTCTGAGGTTTTCACCTGAGCTCCTGGGAGGGGTGGAAGGAAGGAGGTCCTCTCTGAAGCCTCCAACGAGGGAAGCAACACCCAAAGGCACTGCCATCGGAGTGGCCGCCACGCCGGCCAAGAGATTCCCCCGGAACCCTTCCAGCCACCGGATCTGCAAGGGCAACACCCAAGAACGGTGACCGAAGCCACCAAGGGCCGGATCCGCTGCAGATCGGAGTAGATCGGGGTCGAGGACGAACATTACCATGGCCACCAACATCCAGCGAGGAACCGTCGCCGCAGCCGAAGCCCACCACCTCCCCGCCATCCACATGCCCAGGGAAGTGGCCCACCTGTCCACGCCGGCGCCGCCCGCCGCCAAGCTGCGCCGCGTGCCACCAGCCAGGGCCGCCGCTATGGATCCGAGGCTCCCCGCCCGAGGAGGAGACGCCTGGATCCCCGCCGCCACCTTCACCAGTACCACGCGGCGGCGCCGGTGAGTACCTCGGGCGGCGGCGGAGAGGGGGGACGCGCAGGGAGGAGCGGGTCGGGGCGATTAGGGTTTGCCCCCGAGTCGCCTCAGAGGAGGCGGCCTGTACGTCGCTCGTAGACGAGTTCTTTCCGTCTAGAGCACTTCCGTCGAGAGCACGTCTGCCTGAAATTAATAGGTGAATGCCAATCAAAGCGATACTTAGAGTTGCACCGCAAGTTAGGCAAGTTTCGCGCATGTAACGGCGCAGATGGACGGCAGCAGGCGTTTCCCCTGCGAAGTTTCGACGGTCTTGCTCTCACTCATCTAGTGCTGCTCCTGCAGGAGGAAGGCCTTGTACGTCACCTTGCGGACAAGCTCCGGCCCTCCCCATTCTTCCTCCAGCTCCTTGATCACGCATTCGTACGCCATCCTGCTGCCTGGCTCTCGCCACCGCCCGGCCCGCTGGACCTAAGCATGTCGATACAGTGTGCCGCCTCAGCTACCGTGATGAGGTCCACGCTGCCGTCGCCCCCGACGGCGGCCACGAGCTCTTCCTCTGGCGTTGTGTCGGCGGCGTGGAGGCACCGGACCTTGGGGTGCCGGACGGCGTGCCGCAGCTGCTCCGCACTCGTGTCCGTCGCCAGAACCTTGTCGTGGTGCTCTGGAACCTGCCAGACATGCACCCATGCATGTCCACAATTTGTCACGCTAGACGTACATGCATCTAACTTGATATACTAGATGATACCCCGCGCGTTGCCGCGAAAATTTATAGCATTGCTTAGGAGGAGGATTTATGAAGCAAGTAATTGGGGAAATCACTGAAACAAATTAGAGAAAAGTATACTTTTTGTCCACTCTTCGCAAAGTTTAGTTTTCGTCCCTCAACTCTAAAACCGGACAAAGTGCATCCCGAACTCTCAAAACCGGTCACTTTTCGTCCCTGCTGCTGAGTCAACCCAGTTTTGACCGCGCGTAAACAGTACACCCGATGAACAGTAAATTCGAAAAAAATAGCAAAAAAATTCAAAAAAATCTGAAATTTTGTGGCATCGAAAATATTCAGGTGCGCCACGTGCGTGCAAATTTTCATCATGTTTGGAAGTTCGAGAAGCACGCAGCAAAAAAACAAAAGTAAATGTACACTAAAGTGAACAGTAAAATAAAAAAAAATAGCAAAAAATTTCAAAATTTTCTGAATTTTTTTGGCATCGAGGATGCTCAGGTGGGCAAGGTGCGTGCAAAATTTTGTGGTAAAATGACATCCGAGAAGGTCGTGCAAAAAAAAAAATAGCGTACGTGTGCGTGCCGCTTTGGGTGGTTTCCAAACCCTCGGATCTTATTTTACCACAAAATTTTGCACGCACCTTGCCCACCTGAGCATCCTCGATGCCAAAAAATTTCAGAATTTTTTTTATTTTTTTGCTATTTTTTTATTTTACTGTTCACTTCAGTGTACATTTACTTTTGTTTTTTTTTCTGCGTGCTCCTCGAACTTCCAAACATGATGAAAATTTGCATGCATGTGGCGCACCTAAGTATCTTCGATGCCATAAAATCTCAGATTTTTTTGAATTTTGTTGCTATTTTTTTCAAATTTACTGTTCATCTGGTGCACTGTTCACGTGTGGTCAAAACCGGGTTGACTCAGCAGCAGGGACGAAAAGTGACCGGTTTCGAGAGTTCGGGGTGCACTCTGTCCGGTTTTAGAGTTGAGGTACGAAAACTAAACTTTGCGAAGAGTTAAGGGACGAAAAGTATACTTTTCTCAACAAATTAATATATAGATATAGGTTTACTTGAACCTTTGATAGAATGATGTGATTTTTTTTAAAATAGTATAATGTGGTTGACAAATGCATTGGCAATGCGTTGGCCTGACGATATATTGCAAAATGGTGTTGTCCATATTAAGCTTAACTAATGACAAATGTTCATATCATTCAGACCTTCGTAGTTCTTTATTGAATGAATTCCGGTTTTTACCCCCTATTTTGACATTTTTGACACTAATTATCCCATTTAGCGAAATTTCATCCATTTTACCCCATTTAGCAAAAGTTCTGCCACGATTTACCCTGTTTAAAATTTCGTGAGTGTTCTGACAGACAGGTCCCAATTGTGAAGTCTAGCTGGCATGCCACATCGATGGTTTTTTCCTGCTTATTTTTCTCTCTCGTGAACCAGTCCTCGCGGCTTCTCCCGACCGGAGCGGCCTGATGGAGGTCGCTTGCGTCTCGTCCATGCATAATGCCTGAGTCGACCATGCTCCTTACTCACGCCCGTCTAGGCTTCTTCCCACACGTACCTGTCAGGCTCGCTCGAACTTAGGGTTAGGGATTGTCAGGCAGCGGCAGCGGCAGCGGTGTGATTTCATACCTCCTCGAGCGGAGTTGTATATGGCCGCGACATCAAGGCAAGAAACGACCCCGTGGAATCCGGCTCCGTCAATCTCGCCGACGTCTGGGTGCGACATCAAGGCAAGAAATGACCCCATGTAATCCTGCTCCATCAAGCTCGCCGACGTCGGCGTGGGCACGTCCATGTACATGCCCCCATCAGGTTGTGCTCGGTTACGGATCTATGGGGGCCGCTCGTCCAACAAATCAGCGAGGTTGGTGAACAAGTAAGCCCTCTCGTCGTACCCCATTCCACATGATTTTGACCATCTTCATCATATGTGTATTATGAAGTTTTCCTGACTCATGCATTGGCCGGTGAGGCGTTTGATTCAGACAGAATTAAAATGCTTATTAGAAGATCACGTGTATACATATCACCCATCTATAAGTGACGTACATTGATTTAAAGTTTTTTTCAACATTTTGAATATTGTCGAAATCCTTTTACTTCTGTGTTTGCGGCGTGCGTGTGATTCGAAAGAAGGCGAACAATGTGTGCTATAAATATTGGAGGCCAGAGTGGTGCGGCCCAACTTACGCCTTGTGCGTTGGACGCGAGCGACCTGCTCTGGCGATCATATCGGGCCAGCCTGGTCGAGCGAAGCTGCGAGGACTGGTTCAACATGGAGAAAAATAGGTAGGTAAAAACCGTTGATGTGGCATGCTAGGTGGACCTAACAATTGGGACCTGCTCCTCAGAATGCTCGCAAAATTTTAAAATGGGTAAATTGTGACAAAACTTTTGCTAAATGGGGTAAAATGGATGAAATCCTTCTAAATGGGGTAATTAGTGTCAAAAACGTTAAAATAGAGGGTAAAAACCGGAATTCACTCTTCTTTATTGTGTAACTACTTCCGCAAGAAATCCAATGTATCACCCTTAATCATTAATAGTTTGTTGTTGGAGAAGAAAACATCACTCGGTGTGCTTTGTGCCAAATATTCAGACCAAGCTCAGGGACCCTCCAACTCCCCCAATATCATCATGTCACTTCTCTACAAAAACCCAGCATGTCATTGAAAATCTCATCAGATGCAGCCGGAGATACGTTGGAGCAATGTGTCAATGTCTCACTGTGAACCTCTTGATATTGTTGTTTGTAGGAACACGCTCTTCATCATATAAATGATTAAAATAGACCAACCTCAAGGCACATTTCTGATGAGATAGATTAATATATAGCTGTATGATAGACAGGTTTCCATAGTAAATCTAGTATGAGGAATTAAGAAGCAACTATTAGATGTCATTACTGACAGTGGCTTGGGAGCCCTGAACGGAGAAAAATTACAGGCCATTCAAAGTAGTCTGATCGGCTTGCTCCCAAGCTGCAGGAGGTCAGTTGGCCAAAAAACGATAACAATTACGCAGTAGAGGATCGCCACCTCCCCGCAAAACAAAGAGTAGAAGATCGCCACCGGAGGAGAGTCAAAGGTGTTGACCTGCAGCCGGGCAAAGAGACAAATCAGATGTGAACGGAAGTACAGCGGTGCCCACCTCAAGATGGCAATGGGGTCCCGAAACCGGCGCCCCCGCGGGTTTTTACCCTATTAGATGTTGAAATATGAGATGGGCCTAGAGCCCATATAACAATTTCAGATTTGATCTCTAAGGGCCCATATAGGTGGCATGACAAGGTGGTGGGAAGTTTAGTCCCACCTTGGAAGTGGAAGGAGAGTTGGAGTGGTTTATAAGGGATTCTCTTTCTCATGCCATTGGAGCTTGAGAAGAGATAAAGCCCTCGCGCACTCCTCCTCCTCCGCTCGCCACGCCCCGTCGTGCCGCGGGATTGAGCCGAGCCGAGCTCACTCCTATGCGCTTCTTTTTGCCGGTCAGGAACAAAGAGTCTTTGACAGGTGGGGCCACGATCTGAGACGTCGGATCGTGGGCCACCGACTTGGACGTGGGTTTAGCCCACGTCTCTCCACGCGCAGTCGCACATATATATGTGGGGCGCTGCCAACCCTAGCCGCCACGAAACAGAACGCATCTCAGCCTCCACGCCCACGTTCCTCTGCTGCTGCTGCCGCTGGCGACTCCGTCCCGTTCACCGCGTACACGGTTGACGGGAGAGCAGGCCTCCGAAACCCCGCCTCTCCGGATCCTGTACGGGAGAGGGGCGATTAGGTTTTTGGGTAGCGACTACGCGACTGCTCGCTTCTGTTCATCTACGTCCGCATCACCATGTCGACCGACGCCGAACGCGCCGCTGCTGAGAAGGCCGAGGCCGACAAGAAGGCCGCCGAGGATGCTGCGGCTACTGCCACCGCCACCGCCACCGCCGCCGCATGGCCGATTGGAGGGTATACATCGTTCATCCTTCTCGTGTTTCTTTCTGTTGTAGCAGTACTAGCGATATGCGTAGATGTTTCTACTATATGCGTAGTACATGCTCTGTTAGATCGTAATCAGTGTGTTATCAATGCTGTTAATGTCATGCTCATGATTTATTCATGGATTAATTTAATCGGAAAACTGCCTCTTTTCTCATCAATCCAAAAACCTAATGTGTGTAGGAGTTTTTCGAATTCTGGTTTTGCTGCTGCACTGAAACCGTCGCCGTTTACGGGGACGTACTTTAAGCGTTGGCAGACTAAAACCACCTTATGGCTCACTGCCATGAACGTGTTCTGGGTCGCCGGTGTGACTCCCACAGGAACGATCGCTCCTGATCAGGAGAAGGCGTTCAAGGAGGCCACTGTCGTGTTCCTCGGGGCAGTTCTGAGCGTGATTGGAGATAAGCTGGTTGACGCATATTTGCATGTGCGGTCTGCCAAGGACTTGTGGGAGGCGCTCGAATCTAAGTTCGGGTCTGCCGATGCAGGGAGCGAGATGTATATTATAGAGCAGTTCCATGATTACAAGATGGTTGAAAACCGTCCTATATTGGAGCAGGCTCATGAGATAATATGCATTGTTAAGGAGCTTGAGCTTCTTAAGTGCGAGTTACCGGGCAAGTTTGTCGCGGGCTGCATAATCGCTAAGCTTCCCAATTCCTGGAGGAACTTTGCCACCACTCTGAAATATCAGAGGCGTGAATTCTCTGTGGAGGATGTCATTGGCCATCTGAGTGTTGAGCAGAATTCAAGGGCAAAGGACTCGCACGGAAAAGGGGTCGAAGGAACTTCTGTGGCCAACATGGTGCAACAGAAGAACTCCAATTCCCACAAGCCCAAGGGAAAGAACGGTGTCCAACAGAGTACCGACTTTAAGAAGAAGGGTAAGAAGACCTTCAAGAAGAACAAGAAGGATGAGGGCTGCTTTACTTGTGGTTCGCTTGAACATTGGGCCAACAAGTGCCCAAACAAGTATAAGAAGCAAGGGCAGGACTCCAAGTCTGTCAATATGATTGTGAGCAACAATGAGAGTGGTGCATCTGGGTACGGTAATCTATTTGCTGTATTTTCAGTTTGGCCGTCCACCGATTGGTGGGTCGACACAGGTGCAGGTGTCCATGTGTGTGCTGACATTTCATTGTTTTCTTCTTACCAGGCCACAGGTCACGGGTCCGTACTAATGGGGAATGGCGCGAGTGCTTCTGTTCTTGGTGTTGGCACGGTCGATCTAAAGTTTACTTCGGGAAGGATCGTGCAGCTGAAGAACGTGCAGCATGTCCCCGCCATCAAGAAAAACCTCGTTAGTGGCTCCCTTCTATGTAGAGAAGGGTTTAAGTTGGTATTCGAGTCTAATAAATTAGTTGTTACGAAATATGGACTATTTGTTGGAAAGGGTTATGAATGCGGAGGCATGTTCCGCCTATCTCTTGCAGATCTATGTAATAAAGTCGTGAACAATATTCATTTGAGCGTTAATGAATCTGAAGTATGGCATTCACGTCTTTGTCACATTAGTTTCGGTGTTATGACGCGGCTAGCAAAATCGAATTTAATCCCGAGTTTCACTTTAGCCAAAGGTTCCAAGTGCCATTCGTGTGTGCAATCTAAGCAACCTCGCAAGCCTCACAAGGCAGCAGAGGAGAGACACTTGGCGCCACTGGAACTCATACATTCTGATCTTTGTGAGATGAATGGTGTGTTGACTAAAGGTGGAAAGAAATATTTCATGACTTTGATAGATGATTCCACTAGATATTGCTATGTGTATCTGTTAAATACTAAAGATGAGGCTCTACACTACTTCAAAATCTATAAGGCAGAAGTTGAAAATCAACTTGAAAAGAAAATTAAACGAGTCCGGTCAGATCGTGGTGGAGAGTACTTCTCGAAAGAGTTTGATGCCTTTTGTGCGGAACACGGCATTATTCACGAGAGGACACCTCCCTACTCACCCCAGTCAAACGGGGTTGCCGAGCGGAAAACCGTACTCTAACTGATTTGGTTAACGCCATGTTAGATACGTCGGGTTTATCCAAGGCATGGTGGGGGGAGGCTATAATGACATCATGTCATGTCCTGAATAAAGTTCCGACAAAGGATAACGAGATCACTCCTTACGAGAAGTGGACCAATAGAAGGACAACACTCTCGTACTTACGTACCTGGGGCTGCTTGGCGAAAGTTAATGTGCCGATCCCCAAAAAGCGTAAGCTTGGACCAAAGACTGTGGACTGTGTTAATTTGGGCTACGCTATGAATAGTGTTGGCTATAGATTTTTAGTAGTGAAATCCGAGGTACCTGACATAAAAGTCGGTACAATTATGGAGTCTAAAGATGCTACATTCTTTGAGGACATTTTCCCCATGAGAGATGTACAAAGCACTTCTAGACAGGAATCTGAGAAGACTCCTGAACCTGCCATTCCGATGGAATATTATAATCAAACACATGATGAAAATCCTGAGGAGGATAATGAGGAATCCCTTGGTAGGGGCAAGAGACAAAGGACTGTAAAGACCTTTGGTGATGATTTCTTCATATACCTCGTGGAGGATAATCCCACTTCTATTTCAGAAGCATATGCATCTCCAGAAGCTGACTACTGGAAGGATGCGGTCCGTAGCGAGATGGATTCCATCATGGCTAACGGGACTTGGGAGCTTACTGAACGTCCTTATGGTTGCAAACCGTTGGGATGCAAGTGGGTGTTCAAGAAGAAGCTTAGGCCCGATGGTACGATAGAAAAGTACAAGGCTAGGCTTGTGGCCAAGGGCTACGCCCAGAAAGAAGAAGAAGATTTCTTCGACACTTATTCAACTGTGGCTAGACTGACCACCATTCGAGTATTACTCTCGTTGGCGGCCTCGCATGGTCTTCTCATTCATCAGATGGATGTTAAGACGGCTTTCCTGAACGGAGAGCTAAAGGAGGAAATCTATATGCAACAGCCTGATGGCTTTGTGATGGATGGTCAGGAAGGAAAGGTGTGTAAGTTGGTGAAATCTTTGTATGGCCTGAGACAAGCGCCTAAGCAATGGCATGACAAGTTTAATGAAACATTGACGTCTGTTGGCTTTGTTGTTAATGAAGCCGACAAATGTGTATACTATCGCTATGGTGGGGGCGAAGGGGTTATACTATGTTTGTATGTTGATGACATACTGATATTCGGGACTAATCTCAAGTTGATCGAGGAGGTTAAGTCTTTCCTATCTCAGAACTTTGAGATGAAGGATCTTGGAGTGGCTGATGTCATCTTAAACATCAAGCTATTGAGAGATGATGAGGGTGGGATTACACTTCTACAATCCCATTATGTTGAGAAGGTGTTGAGTCGTTTTGGATATTCGGACTGCAAACCATCTCAAACACCATATGATTCGAGTGTGCTAATTCGAAAGTCTAAAGGCACAACTATAGATCAATTGAGATACTCTCAAATTGTTGGTTCACTCCAGTATCTAGCGAGCGCAACGAGGCCTGACATCGCATTTGCTATTAGCAAACTGAGCCGATTTGTTTCCAAACCGGGTGATGTACATTGGCGTGCTCTTGAGAGAGTTATGCGCTATCTGAAAGGTACTATGAACTATGGACTTCACTATACCGGATACCCGTCGGTGCTTGAAGGGTATAGTGATGCAAATTGGATCTCTGATGCTGATGAGATGAAGGCCACAACTGGGTATATATTTACTCTTGGAGGTGGTGCTGTTTCTTGGAAGTCTTGCAAGCAAACGATCTTAACAAGATCGACAATGGAAGCAGAATTAACAGCATTAGACACATCGGGTGGCGAAGCAAAATGGCTTCGAGATCTGTTGATGGACTTGCCAGTGGTTGAGAAGCCGGTTCCGGCCATCCTTATGAACTGTGACAATCAAACAGTTATTGTCAAGGTGAAGAGTTCAAAGGACAACATGAAGTCCAACAAACACATAAGAATGAGATTGAAAGCTGTCAGAAAATTGAGGAACTCCGGAGTGATAGCGTTGGATTATATTCAAACGGCTAAGAATCTGGCAGATCCCTTTACTAAAGGGCTATCGCGTGTTGTGATAGATAACGCATCAAGGGAGATGGGTATGAGACCCATATGAGTTGCCATGGTAGAAACCCAACCTATGTGATCGGAGATCCCGTGAAGTAGGACCTGGGAAAACAAGCCAGTGGTGAACTGAGGAGAGTAACTTTACTAACCCACTCCGTTGGAGATGCAATACTCTCGGAAACTGTATGGAAGGATGACTACTGTCTTAATGTGTTCCAAGGCTTATATGCATAAGCAAGATGCTATCCTACAGAGCAATCTTTGGAGGAACACACCTATATGAGCCCGACTGCTGGTCACAGTCTATGAGATTGGGGTGATCTCTAGCAAGCTCATGAACAGGCCAGGAGTGTGACTAATATGCTCCACCCGAGGGGTCGGCCTTCGGCAGCCTCGTATCAGTGAGACTTGTGGTGAAACTTCTTGACGCCAAACTGACAATTCAAGGCATAGTCCATTGTTCGGTTGTGAAGGAGTGTAACTACTTGGTCTAGGTGGAGCTCAACCTTAATCGGTCTCCACTGAGATGCTGATATATCAAAACAGCGTTTGGAACAAAGGACAAACTGGGCCCCTGAGATCTGGTGGGGGATTGTTGAAATATGAGATGGGCCTAGAGCCCATATAACAATTTCAGATTTGATCTCTAAGGGCCCGTGTAGGTGGCATGACAAGGTGGTGGGAAGTTTAGTCCCACCTTGGAAGTGGAAGGAGAGTTGGAGTGGTTTATAAGGGATTCTCTTCCTCATGCCATTGGAGCTTGAGAAGAGATGAAGCCCTCGCGCATTCCTCCTCCTCCGCTCGCCTCGCCACGCCACGCCTCGCCTCGCCTCGTCACGACGCGCCGCGGGTTGCGGGATTGAGCCGAGCCGAGCTCACTCCTATGCGCTTCTTTTTGCCGGTCAGGAACGGAGAGTCTTTGACAGGTGGGGCCACTATCTGAGACGTCGGATCGTGGGCCACCGACTTGGACGTGGGTTTAGCCCACGTCTCTCCACGCGCAGTCGCACATATATATGTGGGGCGCTGCCAATCCTAGCCGCCACGAAACAGAACGCATCTCAGCCTTCACGCCCACGTTCCTCTGCTGCTGCTGCCGCCGGCGACTCCGTCCCGTTCACCGCGTACACGGTTGACGGGAGAGCAGGCCTCCGAAACCCCGCCTCTCCGGATCCTGTACGGGAGAGGGGCGATTAGGTTTTTGGGTAGCGACTACGCGACTGCTCGCTTCTGTTCATCTACGTCCGCATCACCATGTCGACCGACGCCGAACGCGCCGCTGCTGAGAAGGCCGAGGCCGACAAGAAGGCCGCCGAGGATGCTGCGGTTACTGCCACCGCCACCGCCGCCGCATGGCCCATTGGAGGGTATACATCGTTCATCCTTCTCGTGTTTCTTTCTGTTGTAGCAGTACTAGCGATATGCGTAGATGTTTCTACTATATGCGTAGTACATGCTCTGTTAGATCGTAATCTGTGTGTTATCAATGCTGTTAATGTCATGCTCATGATTTATTCATGGATTAATTTAATCGGAAAACTGCCTCTTTTCTCATCATTAGAGGACGGGGATGTGCGTCCTTTTAACCCCGCGGGGCTGCTGTTGGGTAAAGTATAAAACCCGACACGTTTCACGGGTTCAAACCCGTTTCAACAATACCCGCACCCGAAACCCGCCATCCCCGTCAGAATACTACAATAAGCATATTCGAGGAGTACAATCTTGAGAGTGATGATGATCACGGACAGCCATCTTGCTCATTCTCTTCTTTGCAAGCTCCAGACCTTATGTCACCCTTCAATGAACGTGTTGCTCAAAATTGGCCAACATCTTTTAGGATAAAATCTGAGCTAGACCGTTACTTGAAAGATGAGCTAGTTCCATTGTCCAAATATAAATAAAGTGTGTTAGATTGGTGGAAAGTTAGTGGAACACGCTATCCAACTTTAAGACTGTTAGCACGTGATATTTTTGCAACTCCGGTCAGCACGGTTGCCTTAGAGTCGACATTTAACACAAGTGGTAGAGTTCTAGTTCTAAGCGGTAGAGCTTCAGTCCTTATGTTTGCTTAAATATGCCGATATCCCCGTGGGTTTAGAAAACCCGACGGGTTTAGGGAAAGGGCAAAAAGCTAGCCCCGCGCACGGTGACGGGACGAGGACGGGCTTGCGATTTTCTCATGGGAATGGGTTTGGGAAGATAAAACCCGGTCGGTTTCATACCCGTTGCCATCTTGATGCCCACCTGGTAAGCTGATTTGGCCAGAAGGTGGAATCCTGGGGAAGATGCCTTTACTGATCTCGCGGGACTCCTCGCCGCTCCTCAGAGCCAACAGCGGTCGCGGAGCGGACCTACGACGCGCAGGTAGAGGCCTCATCGGGCGCGTCTTCCTCCACCATCTGGATTTCAGGTTGCGGGCGATGGAAGGACGCCCAGCTCGCATCTGCGTCCCAATGTATAGAGAGTCGTCGGTGGCGAGGGCGGACCAGCTCGATTACCGGAGGAGGAGCGCATGTCGATTTGGTTGTGCTCCTCCAGGGTGGGCGGCAACGGAACTGCGTCCTGGCAGGAGTCCAACACCCTGAGAAACGTCAGAGGCGAAGAAGACATGCGGTCTTGTGGGAGGAGCGCACTTCACACGGAAATCGTCTGTTGCCGTCGCCCCGTAGGGAAAGATGGTCTTTTTGTTTCTAAGGGAGCGACGGTTGGCCTTCAGGGTTGTAGGCAGGTGAAAAGTTCGAAAGGGGGAGGTGAGGTTCAGCTAGTACACTTGGAAACGAACAGAAACAACCGGGTGAAACAAAACTGAAGCGGAAACAACTGATGCTTTATTTGCACTTTAATATGAGAGGGAATCAGCGCTAGTAATGGAACGTGTGCCATGACATATGCACTTTAATATTGTGGGGAAGTACGATCGGGACCGGAGAGACACTGGTCAGGTAGAGAGGTAGTTGTAAACTTTTGATTGGTTGATATCTGATGACATGGCATGCTGAGTTGGACCATTTGCATGGTAAGAGAATGCCTTGTAGTGGGGAGCAACTTCTTAAGAATGGTAGATATGTTACGTTGATCTCCTCCCGTGTGGGCCCAATGGCTCACCGGACCCTTAGATCCACGCCCTGATTGGGGACGCTCAACCCACCTATGGTTGACGGGCTCCTGTCACGCGGGCTATATAAAGAGGTGGGGGCCGGGGCATGCACAACGAGGTTCGTCGCGCAGCCGCCAACACCACCGACAAAACATACCGATCTAGGTTAGCCCTGCAGTGACGGGAAGCACCGCCACCGTCGCCACCACAGCTCCACCATGGCCACCGGCTTGAGCTCCTCGAGCCAAGGAGGAGGTCCACGCCATCCTACTGCCTGGCTCTTGCCATGGCCCCGCTGGAGCTAAGCATGCCGATGAATCCCGCGAATGACTTCTCCTGCTCCATGTCGAAGCCGGCCGGCTGACCCTCTCTCCCGATGCCGACGTCGGCGAATGGGAACAGCAGGTTCCGGAACCCTTCGATGAGGTACCATGATCTAGGGTCCCGGTAAGGCAGGGTGGTGCCGAAGAAGCGCCACAGCAATGCTGGAATTTAGTCTGGAATCCATCTCGCTACGAACCGCTTCCTTTCAGTAGTCAGCATCTTCAGATGCATAGGCCTCTGAAATAGAACTAGGAGTATCATCTATGAGATACACAAGAAAATCATCACCAAACGACTTTGCAATCCTCTGTCTCTTGCTCCTAGTAGGAACTTTATTGTTCTTCTCCATAGGATTTTCAAAGTGTTGCATCGAAATGGCAGGTTCGGTAATTGTAACTGGTTCCTGATTCGATGAACTAGGCATCTCTTGATTAGATGAGGTAGCCATATCCTTCATTGGAAAGATATCTTCAAAGAAAGTCGCATCATTCGACTCCATGATCGTACCGACATGCATGTCAGGCACCTCAGATTTTACAACCAAGAATCTATAACCAATGCTGTGAAAAGCATATCACAGGAAAACACAATCCACGGTCTTTGGTCCAAGCTTGCGCTTCTTCGGAATTGGCACATTGACTTTCGCCAAACAACCCCAGGTTCGTAGATAAGAGAGTTTTAATCTTTTCTTCTCCCATTCCTCGAATGGAGTTATCTTTTTATTCTTTGTGGGAACTCGGTTTAGGACATGACACACAGTCAATATCACCTCCCCCCACCATGCCTTAGAGAGACCCGATGTGTCTAATATGGCGTTAACCAAATCTGTTAGAGTACGGTTCTTTCTTTCAGCCACCCCATTTGACTGAGGTGAATAGGGAGGCGTCCTCTCATGGATTATACCATGTTCCGCACAAAAAGAATTTTGCTTATGTGGAGAGTAATAAAATTTCTATGCTAGTAGATCATGAAAAGAATGCTTTAGGTGCTGGTTATATTGTTGAATTCATTCATGATGCTACTGAAAATTATTATAAGGGAGGAACATATGCTTGTAGGAATTGCAACAATATCAAGTTTCCTCTCTATGTGCTTAAAGTTTTGAAGTTATGCTTGTTTTGCCTTCCTATGCTAGTTGATTCTTGTTCCCATAAGTTGTTTGCTCACAAAATCCCTATGCATAGGAAGTGGGTTAGGCTTAAATGTGCTAGTCATATGCTTCATGATGTTCCCGTTATGTTTCATTTCTTATCCTTTATGTGAGCATCATTGTCATCATCATGCCTAGTTAGAAAGGCATTAAAGAAAAGCGCTTGTTGGGAGACAACCCAATATTTACCTTTACTGTTTTTGTGTGTTCACATGATTATGCTATTGTAGTAATCATGTTTTATAGCTTTTGTTTCAATAAAGTGCCAAGTAAGACCTTTAGGATAACCTACGGTGATAGTTGTTTGATCTTGCTGTAAAAAACAGAAACTTTGCACGCACGAGATTAGTTTTCATAAATCACAGAAACGTGCGTTTCAGTTGATTCTTTTTGCAGTGGACCAATAAACAAATTATCTAGGACTTCATAATTTGGTTGAATTTTTCACGTTCCCGAAGTTTGCGTTAGTTACAGATTACTACAGACTGTTCTGTTTTTGACAGATTCTGTTTTTCGTGTGTTGTTTGCTTATTTTGATGAATCTATGGCTAGTAAAATAGTTTATAAACCATAGGGAAGTTGGAATACAGTAAGTTTAACACCAATGTAAATAAATAATGAGTTCATTACAGTACCTTGAAGTGGTGTTTTGTTTTCTTTCGCTAACGGAGCTTATGAGATTTTCTGTTGAGTTTTCTGTTGTGAAGTTTTCAGGTTTTGGGTGAAGTTTCGATGGACTATGGAATAAGGAGTGGCAAGAGCCTAATCTTGGGGATGCCCAAGGCACCCCAAGGTAATATTCAAGGATAACCATGAGCCTAAGCTTGGGGATGCCCTGGATGGCATCCCCTCTTTCGTCTTCGTTCATCGGTAACTTTACTTGGAGCTATATTTTTATTCATCACATGATATGTGTTTTGCTTGGAGCGTCATTTTCTTTTGTTAGTATTTTCTTGCTGTTATTTAGAGTAGTGTCTTGAGTCTTTATTTTCAATAAAAATGTCAAGGATAGCCTTTACCATGCTTATTTTGCAAGTATACATGTTGCTGTTTGAAAACAGAAAGTTTACCGTTGTTGCAAAAGTTCCCTAGAAAATTCAGAATATCATAAAACTTTGAAACCTTTTGCATAATAAGCTCTGATAAATTTACTACAGTGGGAAGTTTCGTTCATAATTTTTGGATCTAGGGAAGTATTGATACTCTTGCATTCTTTACAGACTGTACTGTTTTGGCAGATTGCTGTTATGTTTGCATTGTTTGCATATGTTTGCTTGTTAAATGATTCTATTTGAGGATAGGAGTATTAAATATGCAGGGGCATTTAGTATGCAATGTTGAATAATAATTTTTGTGATTTGCTACAGTAGAGAATGACAAGGTTTTTGCATTGGTTTATACTAACTTATCTCACGAGTTCTTGTTGAGTTTGGTGTGGATGAAGCTTTTGAGATTTAGGGAGACCGTGATATGAAAGGAATTAAGGAGACACAAAAGCTCAAGCTTGGGGATGCCCAAGGCACCCCAAGATAATATTTCAAGAAGTCTCAAGCATCTAAGCTTGGGGATGCCCCGGTAGGCATCCCATCTTTCTTCTTCAACAATCATCGGTTAGTATCGGTTGAACGTAAGTTTTTGCTTCTTCACTTGATGTGTGCTATCCTTGCAATGTCATTTAATTTTGCTTTGCTTGCTGCTTGAATAAAATACCAAGATCTTAAATTATTAAACACATAGTTACATAATTATTAAACTACTCATTGATCTTCACTTATATCTTTCGGAGTAGTTTGTCGTTTGCTCTAGTACTTCACGTATATCTTTTAGAGCACGATGGTAGTTTTATTTTGAAGAAATAGATGAACTCTCATGCTTCACTTAGATTATTTTGAGAGTCTTAAATAGCATGGTAATTTGCTTAAACAATCCTAATATGCTTGGTATTCAAGATTTGTAAAACTTTCTTATGAGTGTGTTGGATACTAAGAAAAGTTTGATGCTTGATAATTGTTTTGAGATATGGAGGTAGTAATATTAGAGTCATGCTAGTTGAGTAGTTGTGAATTTGAGAAATACTTGTGTTAAAGTTTGTGATTCCCATAGCATGCACGTATAGTGAACCGTTATGTGATGAAGTTGGAGCACGATATATTTATTGATTGTCTTCCTTATATGTGGAGGTCAGGATCGCGCAATGGTTAACTCCTACCAACCCTTCCCCTAGGAGCATGCGCGTAATACTTTTTTTGATGACTTCTAGACTTTTGCAATAAGTATATGAGTTCTTTATGACTAATGTTGAGTCCATGGATTATACGCACTTTTCTTCCTTCCACCATTGCTAGCGTCTCTAATACCGCGCACCTTTCGCCGGTATCATACACCCACCATATACCTCCCTCAAAACAGCCTCCTTACCTACCTAGCATGGCATTTCCATAGCCATTCCGAGATATATTGCCATGCAACTTTCCACCGTTCCGTTTATTATGACACGCTCCATCGTTGTCATATTCCTAGCATGATCATGTAGTTGACATAGTATTTGTGGCAAAGCCACCATTCATAATTCTTTCATACATGTCACTCTTGATTCATTGCACATCCCGGTACACCGCCGGAGGCATTCATATAGAGTCATATTTTGTTCTAAGTATCGAGTTGTAATTCTTGAGTTGTAAGTAAATAAAAGTGTGATGATCTTCATTATTAGAGCATTGTCCCAGTGAGGAAAGGATGATGGAGACTATGATTCCCCCACAAGTCGGGATGAGACTCCGGACGAAAAATAAAAAAAAAGAGAAAAAAAGAGGCCATAAAAAAAGGAGAAAAGGCCCAAATAAAAAAATAAAAAAATAAAAAAAAGAGAGAAAAAGAGAGAAGGGACAATGCTACTATCCTTTTACCACACTTTCATATAACGGTTCACTATGGCTAATGCCATAAAAAAGAGTCTCCTATGTTATCACTTTCATATACTAGTGGGAATTTTCATTATAGAACTTGGCTTGTATATTCCAATGATGGGCTTCCTCAAATTGCCCTAGGTCTTCGTGAGCAAGCGAGTTGGATGCACACCCACTTAGTTTCTTTTTGAGCTTTCATATACTTATAACTCTAGTGCATCCGTTGCATGGCAATCCCTACTCACTCACATTGATATCTATTGATGGGCATCTCCATAGCCCGTTGATACGCCTAGTTGATGTGAGACTATCTTCTCCTTTTTGTCTTCTCCACAACCACCATTCTATTCCACCTATAGTGCTATGTCCATGGCTCACGCTCATGTATTGCGTGAAGGTTGAAAAAGTTTGAAAATTCTAAAGTATGAAACAATTGCTTGGCTGAAACCGGGGTTGTGCATGATTTAAATATTTTGTGTGATGAAGATAGAGCATAGCCAGACTATATGATTTTGTAGGGATAGCTTTCTTTGGCCATGTTATTTTGAGAGGACATGATTGCTTTGTTAGTATGCTTGAAGTATTATTATTTTTATGTCAATATGAACTTTTGTCTTGAATCTTTCGAATCTGAATATTCATACCACAGTTAAGAAGAATTACATTGAAATTATACCAAGTAGCACTCCGCATAAAAAAATATCTTTTTTATCATTTACCTACTCGAGGACGAGCAGGAATTAAGCTTGGGGATGCTTGATACGTCTCCAACGTATCTATAATTTTTGATTGCTCCATGCTATATTATCTACTATTTTGGGCAATATTGGGCTTTATTATCCACTTTTATATTACTTTTGGGACTAACCTATTAACCGGAGGCCCATCCCAGATTTGATGTTTTATGCCTATTTAAGTGTTTCGAAGAAAGGAATATCAAATGGAGTCGAAACGGAACGAAATCAACTGGAGAAGTTATTTTTGGAAGGAAAGCTACCGGAAAAACATGGAGTGCATGTCAGGGGAGTCCCGGGCTGCCCACGAGGGTGGGGGCGCGCCCACCCCCCTAGGGCGCGCCCCCTGCTTCGTGAGCACCCCGGAGGTCCACCGACGTACTTCCTGCACCCATATATACACACGTACCCTAAAACTTCCAGAACAGAGATTAGATCGGGAGTTTCGCCGCCGCAAACCTCCAGAGCCACGAAAAACCAATCGGGACCCTGTTCCGGCACCCTGCCGGAGGGGGGAACCCTCACCGGAGGCCATCTTCATCATCCCGGCGCTATCCATGACGAGGAGGGAGTAGTTCACCCTCGGGGCTGAGGGTATGTACCAGTAGCTATATGTTTGATCTCTCTCTCTCGTGTTCTTGATTTGGCACGATCTTGATGTATCACGATCTTTGCTATTATAGTTGGATCTTATGTTTCTTCTCCCCCTCTTCTCTCTTGTAATGAATTGAGTTTTCCCCTTGAAGTTATCTTATCGGATTGAGTCTTTAAAGATTTGAGAACACTTGATGTATGTCTTGCCGTGCGTATCTGTGGTGACAATGGGATATCACGTGATTCATCTTGATGTATGTTTTGGTGATCAACTTGCGGGTTCCGCCCATGAACCTATGCATAGGGGCTGGCACACGTTTTCGTCGTGATTCTTCGGTAGAAACTTTGGGGCACTCTTTGAGGTTCTATGTGTTGGTTTGAATAGATGATTTGAGATTGTATGATGCATATTGTATAATCATGCCCACGGATACTTGAGGTGACATTGGAGTATCTAGGTGACATTAGGGTTTTGGTTGATTTGTATCTTAAGGTGTTATTCTAGTACGAACTCTAGGGCTGTTTGTGACACTTATAGGAATAGCCCAACGGATTGATTGGAAAGAATGACTTTGAGGTGGTTTCGTACCCTGCCATAATCTCTTCGTTTGTTCTCCGCTATTAGTGACTTTGGAGTGACTCTTTGTTGCATGTTGAGGGATAGTTATGTGATCCAATTATGTTATTATTGTTGAGAGAACTTGCACTAGTGAAAGTATGAACCCTAGGCCTTGTTTCCTAGCATTGCAATACCGTTTACGCTCACTTTTACCAGTTGTTACCTTGCTGTTTTTATATTTTAAGATTACAAATACTTATATCTACCATCCATATTACACTTGTATCACCATCTCTTCGCCGAACTAGTGCACCTATATAATTTACCATTGTATTGGGTGTGTTGGGGACATAAGAGACTCTTTGTTATTTGGTTGCAGGGTTGTTTGAGAGAGACCATCTTCATCCTACGCCTCCCACGGATTGATAAACCTTAGGTCATCCACTTGAGGGAAATTTGCTACTGTCCTACAAACCTCTGCACTTGGAGGCCCAACAACGTCTACAAGAGGAAGGTTGTGTAGTAGACATCACAATCCCCCACCAGATCCCAGAGGCACACAGAAATTTTCCTTTGGTTCCAAAACACTGTTTTATATACCGGTATTGCAGTGGAGACTGTTAAGTTGAACTTCCACCTAGAACTCTATGCTACACTAGTAAGCAACTTGAACAGTGGACTGGGCCTTGAACTGCAAGTTTTCTGTGAATCTAGCTTCACACAAAGCCTTGACCGATACTAGGCTACCGTGGGTCTTCCCCGCGGGTGGAGCTTCTGCGTCATACTCCGTGACCTTTCATGAGTTTACTAGAGAGAACCCTACTCTCATAGATTGCGACGTTTAACAATCAGACTCACATAGGTATGTTCTTAAAACGATGTTCTGCGGGACAACATCTCTGCTTAAAAGAGCCACTTAGGACACATTAAGATATACATCAACCCGCCATGCAGATTAGGAGAGTATTGCATCTTCATGGAGTGGTATGTTAATAGTAAGGATACTCTCCTCTCAGTTGATCAACAGCTTGTCTTCCACATCTAATTCACGGGATCTTCGATCACAAAGAATAGGTTACCACCGTGAACAACTCATATTGTGGGTCTCATACCCATCTCCCTCGATGCATTATCTATCACATTACATGATAGACCCTTAGTAAAAGGATCTGCCAGATTTTTAGACGTTTGGATATAATCCAATGCAATAACTCTGGAGTTTCTCATTTTCCTGACAGACTTTAACCTTCTCTGAACGTGTCTTGATGACTTCATGTTATCCTTTGAGCTGCTCACTTTCGTGATCACAGTTTGATTGTCGCAGTTCATAAGGATACCCGGTACATGTTTCTCAACAACCGGAAAGTCATTCAAGAGCCGGCGAAGCCAATCTGCTTCGACCGTAGCTGTATCTAGTGTTGTGAGTTATGCTTCCATTGTTGACCTCGGTAAGATTGTCTGCTTGCAAGATTTCCAAGAAACAGCGCCACCTCCATGAGTGAATGCATATCCGCCCGTGGCCTTTATCTCATAAGCATCTGAGATTCAGTTTGAGTCACTATACCCTTCAAGCACCTTTGGGTGCCCGGTGTAGTGAATTCCATAATTCACAGTGCCTTTCAAATAACGCAAAACTATCTCTAGAGCTTTCCAATGCACATCTCCTGGTTTTGAGACAAACCGACTCAGTTTGCTAACAACAAAAGAGATGTCAGGTCTTGTAGCACTGGCTAAGTACATAAGCGAGCCAATAATCTGAGAATATTTCAATTGATCTCTAGCAATTCTTCGATTCTTTTGAAGTAACACACGCGCATCATATGGTGTTGGAGAGGGCTTGCAGTCACTATAGCCAAAGTGACTCAAGATCTTTTCCACATAGTGAGATTGAAGCAATGTAATCCCACCATCATCGTCTCTCAACAACTTGATGTTCAGAATGACATCAGCCACTCCTAAATCCTTCATCTCAAAACAACAAGATAGGAAATCCTTGACCTCCTTAATAACATTCATATTTGTTCCGAAAATCAGTATGTCATCAACATACAAGCAAAGGATAACTCCATCGCCCCCACCTTGGCAATAGTACACACATTTATCAGCTACGTTTACAACAAAGCCTGCAGCTGTTAAAGTTCTTTCAAACTTCTCATGCCACTGTTTGGGTGCTTGCTTGAGTCCATACAAAGACTTCAGCAACTTGCACACTTTTCCTTCCTGACCATCTAGTACAAACCCATCTGGTTGTTCCATATAAATTTCCTCATCCAACTCTTCATTTAGGAAAGCAGTCTTAACATCCATTTGATGAACGAGAAGACCATGTGAGGCAGCTAGTGAAAGTAGAACTCGAGTAGTGGTCAGTCAAGCCACAGGTGAGTAAGTATCAAAGAAGTCTTCACCTTCCTTTTGGGTATAACCCTTAGCCACAAGCCGAGCCTTGTACTTTTCAATAGCACCATCAGGCCTAAGCTTCTTCTTGAATACCCATTTGCATCCTATAGGTTTGCACCCATAAGGACGATCAGTTATCTCCCAAGTTTCACTTGCCAAGATGGAATCCATCTCGCTACGAACCGCTTTCTGAAGATGCTGAAGAATCTGTGGGGGTACCCAGAATTGTAGGGGCTTTCGAGACATCTCTAGTCCTGGAGAATCTGTGGTCTTAGCTAGTTGTGACATCTTGCACTCTCGATGTGTCTGCAAATAATCCCATGCAACTATGAGCATTGATATACATTACCCCAGTAAAACTCAACCAAATAATCTTGTGTGGATGCTGAAATTCTACTACTTAGGTGAGTCAAGACAATGCAACTATGCAAAGCAATATATATTCCTTGGTAAGAACAGAAAGCTATAGCCTCGTATATATAGAATAGTCCCCTGCACGATATCTCGGTCCATGGGTACGTACACTAGTAGAAAACGGGCCTATTGTCCCGGTTCGTAAGGGCCTTTTGTCCCGGTTCCAGAACCGGGACTAAAGGGTCATTACTAAAGCCCTGACCCTTTAGTCCCGGTTCTAACCAGAACCGGGACAGATGGGCCTCCACGTGGCCTGCGCGCTGAGCCCAGGCAGGAGGGCCTTTGGCCCGGTTGGTGCCACCAACCGGGACCAATAGGCCTCCACGCGTCGGCATTTATGTGGCTGGGGTTTTTGTTTTTTTGAAGGGGGGGGGGTTGGGGGTTTTGGGGGGTTAATTTAGGTATTTCATATATTGTGTTAGCTAATTAATAGAGAGAAGTGTCCTCTCTTATGTCCGTGCTTGGTCGACGCTACGTACTATACATACGTATAGAGAGGACTAGACACGCTAGCTAGCTAGTAAGCAAACGAAGGAAACAGAAGATCGTCATGAACATATATGCATACAGAGAGAAGTGATATCGACCACCTCTCCTTCTCCGAGAGATTGGTCGAACAACAAGTTCTCGTATATCTATCGTCCGACACTACCGGCTACATATATACAATAATTATCTCTTACAAAAATAATCTCCTAAATTACGGACGCATGGTCCACATAGTATTCTCCGTCTTCAGCGATCACGTGGTCAAGAAAGAATGCCGCCAATTCCTCTTGAATTGCTCGCATGCGATCTGGTGCTAGGAGTTCATTCCGCATCCGAAACATCTAATTTGAAGAAGGGGGTCAATACATATATATATATGAATGAATGAAACTCAACACAAATGATGGTAATAAAATAAAATTATGAATATTGTTATTTACGCACTTCATATTGTTCGTCAGAGTACCCGCCCTGCTCACAGGTCGTGTGGCGGATGGACTCGCAGACGTAGTATCCACAGAAATCATTCCCTTTTTCCTGCCACAACCACTTTACAAGAAATAGGGGTCAATCAAACTGATAAGCAAGAATGCCAAATGGTATTGATGAAACTAGCGCTTGAATCACTAGGAGATGCGCGGAACATGCTACTATAGTACTTACTTTCGGGTGTCTAAATTGCAGCTCCTTCGGCAGTCCCAGAGCTTTTCTGGTGAATTTTCTCCAAACCCTGCCGGACAAAGAAAACAATTACTTGATATCAGGAAATGAACAAAGTTGCTGATATGGTGGATAATGATCGATTTAACTTACTTCTTGAGGATTTCAGTCATGTCCACATACTCCTGGGGATCTTTTCGTCTAGAGTCCAAGACAGTTACTACTCCCTGCTCAAGCCTAATCTCTAGGAGAATATAGTGGTACCTGCGCATGCATGCATAACTCATCAATTACATTACTATAATCTGGACTAATATATAAGGGAAACCGAATATGCACAAGACAGTAACACTCACTTGAAGTTGTAAGGAAAGAGTATTATATCTTTGTGTTCATTTCTTTTGAATGATCGTAGCAAGTTGGCCTCAGTATCTTCGGGACGATGTTCAACCTCAGTTGCATCTATGAGATATGTGTTAACGAACCCAATATCACCGATTTGTCTTTTCTTCAATTCGGCGATCTTCAATCTGCATAATATAGTGAGGATAATTATAAATACATGGAATGAAAGAGCTGAGCTATATAGAGAGACTTAATGACAGAAGTAGTAGTACTTACGGACAGTAGCAGGTGACCGTTGCTTTATCGAGGGTCAATTGATTGAAAAACTGATAGAACTTCTCAAATGGAATGGGTAACAGATCAATTCCAACGAGGTCATGCTCCTTTTTAACTCTCACATACAAAGTACTCCTCCCCCCAGACTCTCTGCAGATTTTCAAGTACCAATCAAGCAATCTTCGCATCATCGTTGATAGAGATTTTTCATCTTTGACGAGAGGCTTCCCGTACTCATATCTGTGTATCTGCATGTCCATGAAATCATAATGTACATCGTCGGGCAAGTAATCTCCAAGATTTCTATAAGCGGGCACCATCCTCGGATCGACGATGTTGCTAGGCACCTTGAGAGGGGGGCACGATTGATTCCCTTGTTCGCCGAGCTGGGCAATTTGTTTCCCAGCTGCTCGTCGTTCTTTCAGCCTTTGATCACTGACTGTACTTCCCGACCTATCCGCTTCGGCCCATGTCTTTGCAATAATGCGCTCATAGTTGCCTTTCGGCGGAGACTTGGGTGGTTTTGCCAGGGCAGCCAGAGTGCGCTTCGCTTTCACCGGATCTACCTTCTCCTCCGGAGGTGGATGTCTCTGTGCTTTTGACCCTTCAAACCATTCCTTTGCTTCGGTTCGCGCGATCTTCGCGTTCTCCTCCGGGGTCATCTCGTATGGTAACTTCTCTGGAGTCTTCAGAGAAGGACCGAATCTGTATGTCCTCCCGCCTCTGGCTGTACTGCTAGATGCCGGCCTAGCAGACGGAGCGGCAGTCTTCTTTACATGCTTACGAGGCGGAGGAGAAGGACTACGACACGCCGGAGCAGCTGCCGAAGCGGCGGCGGGTCTCTTCCGCCCTTGCTGACGTGGTGGAGAAGGAGGAGGCTGCCTGCTCGGGCGCGCCGGCGCAGGCGGAGAAGGAGGCGGAGTGCCGCCACGCGCCGGAGAAGGAGCCGGCCGAGGGCCCTGATCGTCACTCGCCAGAGGAGGAGGCGGTGGAGGAGGCGGAGTGCCCTGACTCGCCGGAAGAGGAGGAGGCGAAGGCGTCCATTTCGGAAGGTTGATGAGCTCCTTCCGCCATAGGCATGGAGTCTTCAGAGAAGAACCCAGTCGAGTCTCCCCTTCTCCGGTAGGGTGGTCAAGCGGGAGGTCCTCAAATCCCTCCGTTATTTCATCCACCATCACCTTAGCATATCCTTCTGTAATCGGCCGGCAGTGAAAAGTTGCGCCGGGTTCATTAGGAAAAACAGAGCCAACAGCCGCCTTGACCTTCATATTAATCCATTGCGTCATAAGGTGGCAATTTTGAGCCTCCGTGATAGCATCCACGGGATAGCTGGCAGGAGCCGTCAAGACAAGCTCCGGCTGAAGTAGCTCGGTGGAAGCCACGCTGCTTCTCCGCTGAGATGGCGGGGTAGCTTCAGGGGAAGCTTTGGCAAGTCGTTTGCTGCGATTTGCTTCTCGTTCCTCTATCGCTTGTACCCTTGCGTGCAGCGCCTGCAGTTCGGTCTGCTGCACTTTTTTCCTCCTCTCGTGGCTTTTGTAACCGCCTGCATCCGGAAACCCAGCCTTCCACGGAATGGAGCCTGGCGTGCCTCGTGTCCGTCTAGGGTGCTCAGGATTTCCGAGGGCCTTTGTGAGCTCGTCGTTCTCTCTGTCTGGAAGGAACGTCCCTTTCTGTGCTGCAGCGATATAGTACCGAAGCTTCTTCAAGGGTATGTCAAGTTACTCGTCCGTCCAAATGCACTTTCCTGTTACAGGGTCCAAGGTTCCGCCAGCCCCGAAGAACCAAGTCCGGCAACGGTCTGGCCAGTTCATTGTCTCTGGTTCGATCCCTTTTTCAACCAGATCATTCTCAGCCTTGGCCCACTTAGGCCGGGCTACGAGGTAGCCACCTGACCCCGTGCGATGGTGAAGCTTCTTCTTCGCAGCATTTTTCTTGTTTGTTGCCGACATCTTCTTACTCTTTTCCGATGTCTTGTGGGCCACAAATGCGGGCCAGTGTCCTCTAATCTTCTCATATCTGCCCTTGAATTCTGGTGTCTCTTTTTCTTCGAAAAACCTATTCAGCTCTTTCTTCCACCTCCTGAATAGGTTTGCCATCCTCCTAAGAGCAAAAGACTTGATTAAGTGCTCTTTAACTGGCTTCTCCGGATCATCCTCTGGCGGTAGGGTGAAATTTGACTTCAGCTCAGTCCAAAGATCATTTTTCTGCATGTCATTGACGTAAGACACCTCAGGGTCTTCTGTAGCCGGCTTTAACCATTGCTGGATGCTGATCGGGATCTTGTCCCTAACTAGAACCCCGCACTGAGCAACAAATGTGTTCTTTGTTCGGATGGGTTCAATCGGTTGGCCGTCGAGCGCGATTGCTATGATCTCAAACCTTTCATCCGAGCTCAACTTTTTCTTCGGGCCTCGTCTCTTTACCTCAGTTGTGCTCGATCCGGAAGGCTAGAAAAAAGAACAAAGGCTGAATTAATATGTGTACATACCACAACAATGAATGCATCAATTAGCTAGTCAGCACAGGCTTAACTAATATATATACCTGGCCGGACTCGGTTCGGTCACCGGAGCCGTCATCATGGTCTCCTTCTTGCACCGGCATTGTTGGGTCACCGGAGCCGTCCTCGCGTTCTCCTTCTTGCACCGGCATTAGGTCACCGGAGCCAGCTTCTTCACCCTCTCCTTCCAGACCATCAGTGTCGTTGAGAAACAACAAGACGACATCACTTCCTTCTGCGATTATGTCCCTCAACAACGCTTCTTTTGCTTCGTCTCGGGCGGTGTCCATAGTTTCTACTAATATTTACAACATGGCAATTATTATTCAAACATGACAGATGGATATATTAGTGGCAAACGTAGATCTAGCTACATAATCACAATAAGGAGTCATATTAATTAGTGGCCTCGACGCTGCTTCTCTAGGGTTTCGGGTGGCCTAGACAACGCTTCAAGGGTTAGGGGTGGCCTCGAGAATGCTTCAAGGAGGGGGTAATATCGACCCCCCCCCCCACGTGTTGAAGCTATCGGGAGGGGGTATATTGACAACGACGACACTACATCTATGTCCCTCGACGACCCTCGTTCCCGATAAAAAAAGAGGAAGAAGAAGAAAAAAAGAGGAGAAGAAAGAATAAGATCTCCTCTATTCTTTCTTCTCCTCTTTTTTTCTTCTTCCTCTTCTTTTTTTATCCTCTTATTCCTCTCATGTTTGAGAGGATTGCCGAGGGGTCGGGAGGTTGCCTAGTGTCAAAGGATTCAACAAAACCATGTCTTCATCATTAGGCGAAAGTAACAGGTGCATGATGGTACGAAGCTCTCCCAAGTTATTTTGGAACGGAGTCCCAGATAGGATAATTCGCTTTTTGGTACAAAGTTCAGCAAGAACCTTCCAAATATCGTTATTTGGAAGACCTTTGCTGAAATTCATACAAAAAGGCAAATTATCCTATCAGGGACACCATTCCAAAATAACTTTGGAGGACTTCGTATCATCATGCCCTGGTTACTTCCGGCTAATGATGAAGCCATGGATTTCTTCAATACTTTGACACTAGGAAACCTCTCTCGACCCCTCGAACCCTCGATGACCCTGGAACCCTCGACCCCTAGACGACCCTGGAACCCTCGACCCACGATCCCTCGACCCTATAGAACCCTCGAACCCTCGACCCTCTACCCTAGTTGCCGACCCTCGACCCCTCGGCGATCCTCGACACCCTCGTTCCCGATAAAAATTAAGAAGAAGAAGAAGAAGAAGAAGAAGAAGAAGAAAGAGGAGAAGAAGAAAGGAATAGCTAGAGGAGAAGATCGAAGAAAAAAAAAGAAGAAAAAAAGAGGAGAAGAAGAAAGGAATAGTGGAGAAGAAGAGAAAATAGAATATTCTATTTTCTCTTCCTCTCCACTATTCCTTTCTTCTTCTCCTCTTCTTTTTCTTCTTTTTTCTTCTTCTTATTTATTTCTCCTCTTCTTTTCCTCTCCTCTTCTTCTTTCTTTCCTCTTCTTATTTTCTTCTTTCCTATCCTTCTCTTTCTAAAATTGCAACTTTTGCATATATAAAACTTTTCTAAAATTGTAACTTTCTATATATGAACAAAAAACTTTCTATGAACAAAAAAACATTTTTAACATATATATTTAGGAAATTCTAGCCACATACATCACATACACATATACATTATAGCCACATACACATATACATCACATATGAACAAAAAAATAAACTAATAAAAATAAAAAAAACATATTGCAACATATGAACAGAAACATATAGCCACATACATACACATACATTATATATATATGAAAAAAATTAAACTAATAAAAAAAGTGAGTGGTGACGCCGGCGGGGCAGAGGGGCATGGCGGCAGCGGTGGCGCCGGCGGGGCATGGCAGGGGCGGCTGGGCGGCGCGCGGCGCCAGTACAGGGCAGGGGCGGCGCACGGTAGCCGCACAGGAGAGGGGCGCAGGGGTGCGGGACGGGAGGGGGCTGTGCTCACAGGGGGGCGGCGGCGACGGCGAAGGCGATCAGCCTGACGACGTCGGTGGTGGCAGCGACGGCGAAGGCGAGCAGCCTGACGGCGTCGGTGGCGATGGCGACGAGGAGGAGCAGGGGCGTCGGGCGGCGACGGCGACGAGGAGGAGCAGGGGGCGTCGGGGGAGAAGTGCGTGATTTGGTCGAAAACTGCTAAGTGTTTGCTTATATAGAAAAGGCTTTGGTCCCGGTTCGTGGCACCAACCGGGACCAATGCCACCCTTTAGTCCCGGTTGGTGCCACCAACCGGGACCAAAGGTCCCTTTTCAGCAGCCCAAAGGGCGGGAAGCGGCGGCCTTTGGTCCCGGTTGGTGGCACCAACCGGGACTAAAGGGGGGCATTGGTCCCGGTTGATGCCACGAACCGGGACCAATTCCACCCTTTAGTCCCGGTTGGTGCCACCAACCGGGACCAAAGGCGTTGTGCTGCCCCGCGCCCAAATGTTTAGTTCCACCTTGCTAGTTGAGAGGGAGCCGCACCTGTTTATAAGGTGCGGTGCGCCTTCCCTCTCGAGCTCCTCTCTAAAGCGGGCTTTCAGGCCTAACCATGCAATGTGTGCCTGTGGGCCTACTGGGCCTCCCGCGGGCCTGAATCCTGGCCCATGGTAGGGTTTCTAGTCGTATTCAGGCCGTGGGTGCCCAGTAGGTGGCACTTTTTTTGTTTTTTTTGTTTTTTTGTTTCTACTTACAACAAAATACTTATTGTTGCTATATTTATTTTTTTTCTAGTTTTTTGTTTTGTTTCCTGCATTATTTATTTTCTTTTGTTTCTTGCTTAATTTTTTAAATCTTTTTGCTTTCTGTTAGTGCCATTAGTTTTAAAATTTGAATAGTTTAAATTTGGGTGAATCACTAGTTTATGAAGAACTTTACAATAAAAATTGATTTTTGAGTCAATCTTTTTCCTGCTATTTAATATTACTATGTTTTATTATTATACTCAATTTGGTAATTTTAGTTAGTCATAACAAATATTATAGGCTTTTTTTGCTATTTATTTTTTCATTTCTACTTAGAACTAAATACTTATAGTTTTTTAGTGATTTCTTTTTTCTTTTAGGTCACAAAAATTATAAACTTCTCTGTTAGTGAACATAGATGCACTTATAGAGAAAATTAAACCTAAATTCATAATCAATTTGTATGAATTTCAGAGAAATTCATTATGAATTTAGGTCCAATTTCCTCTATAGGTGCATCTATTTTCACTTTGAGAGGAGCTCAACAACGCAGAGAGGGATGGGCTTATAAACAGGTGTGGGCGCCCTTCGGTTGGCGAGGTGGGACTAAACTACGGGTGCAATGAGGGCCAACCCTTTAGTCCCGGTTTGTGGCATTAGTTTTCAAATTTGAAAACACTTTTTTAGTTTTTTAGTTTTCTTTGTTTCTTTATTTATTTCATTTTGTTTCTTGCTTTATTTTTTAATTCTTTTTGCTTTTAGGTCAGCAAAATTATAAACTTTCTATTAGTGCCATTAGTTTTGTGTGAATCACAAGTTTGTGATTAACTTTACTAAAAAAATGAACATAGATGCACCTATAGAGAAAATTCGACCTAAATTCATAGTTTTCAAATGAACTCTGAAAAAGTTGGCATAGCATACTCGTCTGTTACAAATTTGGCATGGTATCATCATAATAGTTGCGGGAGAAAGTCTTCACTTTTTCTTCGCTTATGTCATTTGCTTATTGCGCTGTAACCATGGATAATCTTCATCGTTTATCAGGATGCATGGGTCAGCCTTGACATTGAAGGGAGGAATTTCATGAAACTTTTCATAATCTTCAGACATGTCTGTCTTGCCCTCCACTCCCAGGATGTCCCTTTTTCCTGAAAGAACTATGTGGCGCTTTGGCTCATCGTATGATGTATTCGTTTCCTTATCTTTTCTTTTTCTCGGTCTGGTAGACATGTCCTTCACATAGATAACCTGTGCCACATCATTGGCTAGGACGAACGGTTCGTCAGTGTACCCAAGATTTTTCAGATCGACTATTGTCATTCCGTACTGTGGGTCTACATGTACCCCGCCTCCTGACAGATTGACCCATTTGCACTTAAACAAAGGGACCTTAAAATCTTGTCCGTAGTCAAGTTCCCATATGTCCACTATGTAACCATAATATGTGTCCTTTCCCTTCTCGGTTGTTGCATCAAAGCGGACACCGCTGTTTTGGTTGGTGCTCTTTTGATCTTGGTCAATCGTGTAAAATGTATTCCCATTTATCTGGTATCCTTTGTAAATCAATACAGTCATAGATGGTCCCCTGGACAACAAGTACAACTCATCACAAACAGTGTTGTCACCTCTGAGACGTGCTTCCAACCAACTGCTGAAAGTCCTAATGTGTTCACATGTAATCCAGTCGTCGCACTGCTCCGGGTGTTTGGAGCGCAGACTGTTCTTGTGTTCATCGACATACGGGGTCACCAAGGTAGAGTTCTGTAGAACTGTGTGGTGTGCTTGAGAAAAAGAATGCCCGTCCCTGCATATTATTGAGTCCGCTCCTAGCATGCCTTTTCCAGTCAGTCTCCCCTCATACCGCGATTTAGGGAGACCTATCTTCTTAAGGCCAGGAATGAAGTCAACACAAAACCCGATGACATCCTCTGTTTGATGGCCCATGGAGATGCTTCCTTCTGGCCTAGCGCGGTTACAGACATATTTCTTTAGGACTCCCATGAACCTCTCAAAGGGGAACATATTGTGTAGAAGTATGGGCCCCAGAATGACAATCTCGTCGACTAGATGAACTAGGACATGCGTCATGATATTGAAGAAGGATGGTGAGAACACCAGCTCAAAACTGACAAGACATTGCGCCACATCACTCCTTAGCCTTGGTACGATTTCTGGATCGATCACCTTCTGACAGATTGCATTGAGGAATGCACATAGCTTCACAATGGCTAATCGGACGTTTTCCGGTAGAAGCCCCCTCAATGCAACCGGAAGCAGTTGCGTCATAATCACGTGGCAGTCATGAGACTTTAGGTTCTGGAACTTTTTCTCTGGGATATTTATTATTCCCTTTATATTCGACGAGAAGCCAGTCGGGACCTTCATACTGAGCAGGCATTCAAAGAAGATTTCTTTCTGTTCATTCGTAAGAGCATAGCTGGCAGGACCTTCATACTGCTTCGGAGGCATGCCGTCTTTTTCGTGCAAACGTTGCAGGTCCTCCCGTGCCTCAGGTGTATCTTTTGTCTTTCCATACACGCCCAAGAAGCCTAGCAGGTTCACACAAAGGTTCTTCGTCACGTGCATCACGTCGATTGAAGAGCGGACCTCTAGGTCTTTCTAGTAGGGCAGGTCCCAAAATATAGATTTCTTCTTCCACATGGGTGCGTGTCCCTCAGCGTCATTCGGAACAGCTAGTGCGCCGGGACCCTTTCCAAAGATTACGTGTAAATCATTGACCATAGCAAGTACGTGATCACCGGTACGCATGGCGGGCTTCTTCCGGTGATCTGCCTCGCCTTTGAAATGCTTGCCTTTCTTTCGACATTGATGGTTGGTCGGAAGAAATCGATGATGGCCCAGGTACACATTCTTCCTGCATTTGTCCAGGTATATACTTTCAGTGTCATCTAAAGAGTGTGTGCATGCGTGGTATCCTTTGTTTGTCTGTCCTGAAAGGTTACTGAGAGCGGGCCAATCGTTGATGGTCACGAACAGCAACGCCTTTAGGTTAAATTCCTCTTGTTTGTGCTCATCCCACGTACGTACACCGTTTCCATTCCACAGCTGTAAAAGTTCTTCAACTAATGGCCTTAGGTACACATCAATGTCGTTGCCGGGTTGCTTAGGGCCGTGGATGAAAACTGGCATCATAATGAACTTCCGCTTCATGCACATCCAAGGAGGAAGGTGAAGGAAATATGCCCTAGAGGCAATAATAAAGTTATTATTTATTTCCTTATTTCATGATAAATATTTATTATTCATGCTAGAATTGTATTAACCGGAAACATAATACATGTGTGAATACATAGACAAACAGAGTGTCACTAGTATGCCTCTACTTGACTAGCTCATTAATCAAATATGGTTATGTTTCCTAACCCTAGACAAAGAGTTGTTATTTGATTAATGGGATCACATCATTAGATGAATGATCTGATTGACTTGACCCATTCTGTTAGCTTAGCACTTGATCGTTTAAGTTTGTTGCTATTGCTTTCTTCATGACTTATACATGTTCCTATGACTATGAGATTATCCAACTCCCGTTTACCGGAGGAACACTTTGTGTGCTACCAAACGTCACAACGTAACTAGGTGATTATAAAGGAGCTCTACAGGTGTCTCCAAAGGTACTTGTTGGGTTGGCGTATTTCGAGATTAGGATTTGTCACTCCGATTGTCGGAGAGGCATCTCTGGGCCCTCTCGGTAATGCACATCACTTAAGCCTTGCACACATTGCAACTAATGAGTTAGTTGCGAGATGATGTATTACGGAATGAGTAAAGAGACTTGCCGGTAATGAGATTGAACTAGGTATTGAGATACCGATGATCGAATCTCGGGCAAGTAACATACCGATGACAAAGGGAACAACGTATGTTGTTATGCGGTCTGACCGATAAAGATCTTCATAGAATATGTAGGAGCCAATATGAGCATCCAGGTTCCGCTATTGGTTATTGACCCGAGACATGTCTCGGTCATGTCTACATTGTTCTCGAACCGTAGGGTCCGCACGCTTAAGGTTTCGATGACAGTTATATTATGAGTTTATGAGTTTTGATGTACCGAAGGAGTTCGGAGTCCCGGATGGGATCGGGGACATGATGGGGAGTCTCTAAATGGTCGATACGTAAAGATCGATATATTGGACGACTATATTTGGACATCGGAAAGGTTCTGAGTGATTCGGGTATTTTTCGGAGTACCGGAGAGTTACGGGAATTCGCCGGGGAGTATATGGGCCTTATTGGGTCGTACGGGAAAGAGAGAGGGGCTGCCTAGGGCAGGCCGCGCCCCCCCCAAGGCCTAGTCCAAATTGGACTAAGGGGAGGGCTGCGCCCCCTCCTTCCTTCCCTTCTCCCTTCCCCTTCCTTGTCTCCTACTCCTACTACTTGGAAGGAATCCTAGTTGGACTAGGAAAGGGGGAATCCTACTCCCGGTGGGAGTAGGACTCCCCTAGGGCGCGCCATAGAGAGGGCCGGCCCTCCCCTCCTCCACTCCTTTATATACGGGGGCAGGGAGCACCCCATAGACACACAAGTTGATCTTCGTGATCGTTTCTGAAGGAAATATGCCCTAGAGGCAATAATAAAGTTATTATTTATTTCCTTATATCATAATAAATGTTTATTATTCATGCTAGAATTGTATTAACCGGAAACATAATACATGTGTGAATACATAGACCAACAGAGTGTCACTAGTATGCCTCTACTAGACTAGCTCGTTAATCAAAGATGGTTATGTTTCCTAACCATGAACAAAGAGTTGTTATTTGATTAACGAGGTCACATCATTAGTTGAATGATCTGATTGACATGACCCATTCCATTAGCTTAGCACCCGATCGTTTAGTATGTTGCTATTGCTTTCTTCATGACTTATACATGTTCCTATAACTATGAGATTATGCAACTCCCGTTTACCGGAGGAACACTTTGGGTACTACCAAACGTCACAACATAACTGGGTGATTATAAAGGAGTACTACAGGTGTCTCCAATGGTAGATGTTGGGTTGGCGTATTTCGAGATTAGGGTTTGTCACTCCGATTGTCGGAGAGGTATCTCTGGGCCCTCTCGGTAGTACACATCACATAAGCCTTGCAAGCATGATAACTAAAGATGTTAGTTATGGGATGATGTATTACAGAACGAGTAAAGAGACTTGCCAGTAACGAGATTGAACTAGGTATTGGATACCGACGATCGAATCTCGGGCAAGTAACATACCGATGACAAAGGGAACAACGTATGTTGTTATGCGGTCTGACCGATAAAGATCTTCGTAGAATATGTAGGAGCCAATATGGGCATCCAGGTCCCGCTATTGGTTATTGACCGGAGACGTGTCTCGGTCATGTCTACATTGTTCTCGAACCGTAGGGTCCGCACGCTTAACGTTACGATGATAGTTATTATGAGTTTATGCATTTTGATGTACCGAAGCTTGTTCGGAGTCCCGGATGAGATCACGGACATGACGAGGAGTCTCGAAATGGTCGAGACGTAAAGATTGATATATTGGAAGCCTATGTTTGGACACCGGAAGCGTTCCGGGTGAAATCGGGATTTTACCGGATTACCGGGAGGGTTACCGGAACCCCCCCGGAGGCTAATGGGCCTATTGGGCCTTAGTGGAAAAGAGAAAAGAGGCAGCCCACAAGCTGGCCGGCGCCCCCCCCCCTTCCCCAAGTCCTAGTAGGACTAGGAGAAGTGGGACGGCCCCCTCTCTTCTCTTTCCCCCCCTTGAGTCCTAATTGGAATAGGATTGAGGGGGGGAGTCCTACTCCCGGTGGGAGTAGGACTCCTCCTGCGCCCTCTCCCTCTAGCCGGCCGAACCCCCTGCCCCTGGCCTTTATATACGGGGGCAGGGGGCACCCCAAGACACAACAAGTTGATCCTTGAGATCGTTCCTTAGCCGTGTGCGGTGCCCCCTGCCACCAAATTCCACCTCGATCATACCGTTACAGTGCTTAGGCGAAGCCCTGCGTCGGTAGTACATCAAGATCGTCACCACGCCGTCGTGCTGACGGAACTCTTCCTCGACGCTTTGCTGGATCGGAGCCCGAGGAACGTCATCGAGCTGAACGTGTGCTAAGAACTCGGAGGTGCCGGAGTAACGGTGCTTGGATCGGTCGGATCGGGAAGAAAACGTACGACTACTTCCTCTATGTTGTGTGATCGCTTCCGCAGTCGGTCTGCGTTGGTACGTAGACAACACTCTCCCCTCTCGTTGCTGTGCATCACCATGATCTTGCGTGTGCGTAGGAAATTTTTTGAAATTACTGCGTTACCCAACAGTGGTATCAGAGCCTAGGTTTTTATGGTTTGATGTTATATGCACGAGTAGAACACAAGTGAGTTGTGGGCGATACAAGTCATACTGCCTACCAGCATGTCATACTTTGGTTCGGCGGTATTGTTGGACGAGACGATCCGGACCAACCTTACGCGTACTCTTACGCGAGACCGGTTCCCTCGACGTGCTTTGCACACAGATGGCTTGCGGAAGACTGTCTCTCCAACTTTAGTTGAACCAAGTGTGACTACGCCCGGTCCTTGAGAAGGTTAAAACGGAGTCTATTTGACGAACTATCGTTGTGGTTTTGATGCGTAGGTGAGATGAGTTCTTACTTAAGCCCGTAGCAGCCACGTAAAACTTGCAACAACAAAGTAGAGGACGTCTAACTTGTTTTTGCAGGGTATGTTGTGATGTGATATGGTCAAGGCATGATGCTGATTTTATTGTATGAGATGATCATGTTTTGTAACCGAGTTATCGGCAACTGGCAGGAGCCATATGGTTGTCGCTTTATTGTATGCAATGCAATCGCGATGTAATGCTTTACTTTATTACTAAACGGTAGTGATAGTCGTGGAAGCATAAGATTGGCGAGACGACAACGATGCTACGATGGAGATCAAGGTGTCGCGCCGGTGACGATGGTGATCATGACGGTGCTTCGGAGATGGAGATCACAAAGCACAAGATGATGATGGCCATATCATATCACTTATATTGATTGCATGTGATGTTTATCCTTTTATGCATCTTATCTTGCTTTGATTGACAGTAGCATTATAAGATGATCTCTCACTAAATTATCAAGAAGTGTTCTCCCTGAGTATGCACCGTTGCAAAAGTTCTTCGTGCTGAGACACCACGTGATGATCGGGTGTGATAGGCTCTACGTTCAAATACAACGGGTGCAAAACAGTTGCACACGCAGAATACTCAGGTTATACTTGACGAGCCAAGCATATACAGATATGGCCTCGGAACACGGAGACCGAAAGGTCGAGCGTGAATCATATAGTAGATATGATCAACATATTGATGTTCACCATTGAAAACTACTCCATCTCACGTGATGATCGGTTATGGTTTAGTTGATTTGGATCACGTGATCACTTAGATGATTAGAGGGATGTCTATCTAAGTGGGAGTTCTTAAGTAAATTAACTGAACTTAAAATTATCATGAACTTAGTACCTGATAGTATCTTGCTTGTTTATGTCGTTGATAGATGGCTCGTGCTGTTGTTCCGTTGAATTTTAATGCGTTCCTTGAGAAAGCAAAGTTGAAAGATGATGGTAGCAATTACACGGACTGGGTCCGTAACCTGAGGATTATCCTCATTGCTGCACAGAAGAATTACGTCTTGGAAGCACCGCTGAGTGCCAGGCCTGCTGCAAGAGCAACACCAGAAGTTATGAACGTCTGGCAGAGCAAAGCTGATGACTACTCAATAGTTCAGTGTGCCATGCTTTACGGCTTAGAACCGGGACTTCAACGACGTTTTGAACGTCATGGAGCATATGAGATGTTCCAGGAGTTGAAGTTAATATTTCAAGCAAATGCCCGGATTGAGAGATATGAAGTCTCCAATAAGTTCTATAGCTGCAAGATGGAGGAGAACAGTTCTGTCAGTGAGCATATACTCAAAATGTCTGGGTATAATAATCACTTGATTCAATTGGGAGTTACACTTCCGAATGATTGCGTCATTGACAGAATTCTCCAATCACTGCCACCAAGCTACAAGAGCTTTGTGATGAACTATAATATGCAAGGGATGAACAAGACTATTCCCGAGCTCTTCGCTATGCTGAAAGCTGCGGAGGTAGAAATCAAGAAGGAGCATCAAGTGTTGATGGTTAACAAAACCACTAGTTTCAAGAAAAAGGGCAAAGGGAAGAAGAAGGGGAACTTCAAAAGAACGGCAAGCAAGTTGCTGCTCAAGAGAAGAAACCCAAGTCTGGACCTAAGCCTGAAACTGAGTGCTTCTACTGCAAGCAGACTGGTCACTGGAAGCGGAACTGCCCCAAGTATTTGGCGGATAAGAAGGATGGCAAGGAGAACAAAGGTATATGTGATATACATGTTATTGATGTGTACCTTACTAATGCTCGCAGTAGCACCTGGGTATTTGATACTGGTTCTGTTGCTAATATTTGCAACTCGAAACAGGGACTACAGAATAAGCGGACACTAGCAAAGGACGAGGTGACGATGCGCGTGGGAAACGGTTCCAAAGTCGATGTGATCGCCGTCGGCACGCTACCTCTACATCTACCTTCGGGATTAATATTAGACCTAAATAATTGTTATTTGGTGCCAGCGTTGAGCATGAACATTATATCTGGATCTTGTTTGATGCGAGACGGTTATTCATTTAAATCAGAGAATAATGGTTGTTCTATTTATATGAGTAATATCTTTTATGGTCATGCACCCTTGAAAAGTGGTCTATTCTTATTGAATCTCGATAGTAGTAATACACATATTCATAATGTTGAAGCCAAAAGATGCAGAGTTGATAATGATAGTGCAACTTATTTGTGGCACTGCCGTTTAGGTCATATCGGTGTAAAGCGCATGAAGAAACTCCATACTGATGGGCTTTTGGAACCACTTGATTATGAATCACTTGGTACTTGCGAACCGTGCCTCATGGGCAAGATGACTAAAACACCGTTCTCCGGCACTATGGAGAGAGCAACAGATTTATTGGAAATCATACATACCGATGTATGTGGTCCGATGAATATTGAGGCTCGTGGCGGATATCGTTATTTTCTCACCTTCACAGATGATTTAAGCAGATATGGGTATATCTACTTAATGAAACATAAGTCTGAAACATTTGAAAAGTTCAAGGAATTTCAGAGTGAAGTTGAAAATCATCGTAACAAGAAAATAAAGTTTCTACGATCTGATCGTGGAGGAGAATATTTGACTTACGAGTTTGGTGTACATTTGAAAAATTGTGGAATAGTTTCGCAACTCACGCCACCCGGAACACCACAATGTAATGGTGTGTCCGAACGTCGTAATCGTACTTTACTAGATATGGTGCGATCTATGATGTCTCTTACTGATTTACCGCTATCATTTTGGGGTTATGCTTTAGAGACGGCCGCATTCACGTTAAATAGGGCACCATCTAAATCCGTTGAGACGACGCCTTATGAACTATGGTTTGGCAAGAAACCAAAGTTGTCGTTTCTTAAAGTTTGGGGCTGCGATGCTTATGTGAAAAAGCTTCAACCTGATAAGCTCGAACCCAAATCGGAGAAGTGTGTCTTCATAGGATATCCAAAGGAAACTATTGGATACACCTTCTATCACAGATCCGAAGGCAAGACTTTTGTTGCTAAATTCGGAAACTTTCTTGAGAAGGAGTTTCTCTCGAAAGAAGTGAGTGGGAGGAAAGTAGAACTTGACGAGGTAACTGTACCCACTCCGTTATTGGGAAATAGAACATCACAGAAAATTGTTTCTGTGAGACCTACACCAATAAGAGAGGAAGTTAATGATGATGATCATGAAACTTTAGATCAAGATACTACTGTACCTCGTAGATCAACCAGAGTAAGATCCGCACCAGAGTGGTACGGTAATCCTGTTCTGGAAGTCATGCTACTAGATCATGATGAACCTACAAACTATGAAGAAGCGATGGTGAGCCCAGATTCCGCAAAGTGGCTTGAAGCCATGAAATCTGAGATGGGATCCATGTATGAGAACAAAGTATGGACTTTGGTTGACTTGCCCGATGATCGGCAAGCAATTGAGAATAAATGGATCTTTAAGAAAAAGACTGACGCTGATGGTAATGTTACTGTCTACAAAGCTCGACTTGTCGCAAAAGGTTTTAGACAAGTTCAAGGAGTTGACTACGATGAGACTTTCTCACCCGTAGCGATGCTTAAGTCTGTCAGAATCATGTTAGCAATTGCCGCATTTTATGATTATGAAATTTGGCAAATGGATGTAAAAACCGCATTCCTGAATGGATTTCTGGAAGAAGAGTTGTATATGATGCAACCAGAAGGTTTTGTCGATCCAAAGGGAGCTAACAAAGTGTGCAAACTCCAGCGATCCATTTATGGACTGGTGCAAGCATCTCAGAGTTGGAATAAACGCTTTGATAGTGTGATCAAAGCATTTGGGTTTATACAGACTTTTGGAGAAGCCTGTATTTACAAGAAAGTGAGTGGGAGCTCTGTAGCATTTCTGATATTATATGTGGATGACATATTACTGATTGGAAATGATATAGAATTTCTGGATAGCATAAAGGGATACTTGAATAAAAGTTTTTCGATGAAAGACCTCGGGGAAGCTGCTTACATATTAGGCATAAAGATCTATAGAGATAGATCAAAACGCTTAATTGGACTTTCACAAAGCACATACCTTGACAAGATTTTGAAGAAGTTCAAAATGGATCAAGCAAAGAAAGGGTTCTTGCCTGTGTTACAAGGTGTGAAGTTGAGTCAGACTCAATGCCCGACCAATGCAGAAGATAGAGAGAAAATGAAAGATGTTCCCTATGCTTCAGCCATAGGCTCTATCATGTATGCAATGCTGTGTACCAGACCTGATGTGTGCCTTGCTATAAGTTTAGCAGGGAGGTACCAAAGTAATCCAGTAGTGGATCACTGGACAGCGGTCAAGAACATCCTGAAATACCTGAAAAGGACTAAGGACATGTTTCTCGTATATGGAGGTGACAAAGAGCTCACCGTAAAAGGTTACGTTGATGCAAGCTTTGACACTGATCCGGACGATTCTAAATCGCAAACCGGATACGTGTTTACTTTAAACGGTGGAGCTGTCAGTTGGTGCAGTTCTAAACAAAGCGTCGTAGCAGGATCTACATGTGAAGCGGAGTACATAGCTGCTTCGGAAGCAGCAAACAAAGGAGTCTGGATGAAGGAGTTCATATCCGATCTAGGTGTCATACCTAGTGCATCGGGTCCAATGAAAATCTTCTGTGACAATACTGGTGCAATTGCCTTGGCAAAGGAATCCAGATTTCACAAAAGAACCAAACACATCAAGAGACGCTTCAACTCCATCCGGGATTTAGTCCAGGTGGGAGACATAGAGATTTGCAAGATACATACGGATCTGAATGTTGCAGACCCGTTGACTAAGCCTCTTCCACGAGCAAAACATGATCAGCACCAAGACTCCATGGGTGTTAGAATCATTACTGTGTAATCTAGATTATTGACTCTAGTGCAAGTGGGAGACTGAAGGAAATATGCCCTAGAGGCAATAATAAAGTTATTATTTATTTCCTTATATCATGATAAATGTTTATTATTCATGCTAGAATTGTATTAACCGGAAACATAATACATGTGTGAATACATAGACCAACAGAGTGTCACTAGTATGCCTCTACTAGACTAGCTCGTTAATCAAAGATGGTTATGTTTCCTAACCATGAACAAAGAGTTGTTATTTGATTAACGAGGTCACATCATTAGTTGAATGATCTGATTGACATGACCCATTCCATTAGCTTAGCACCCGATCGTTTAGTATGTTGCTATTGCTTTCTTCATGACTTATACATGTTCCTATAACTATGAGATTATGCAACTCCCGTTTACCGGAGGAACACTTTGGGTACTACCAAACGTCACAACGTAACTGGGTGATTATAAAGGAGTACTACAGGTGTCTCCAATGGTAGATGTTGGGTTGGCGTATTTCGAGATTAGGGTTTGTCACTCCGATTGTCGGAGAGGTATCTCTGGGCCCTCTCGGTAGTACACATCACATTAGCCTTGCAAGCATGATAACTAAAGATGTTAGTTATGAGATGATGTATTACAGAACGAGTAAAGAGACTTGCCAGTAACGAGATTGAACTAGGTATTGGATACCGACGATCGAATCTCGGGCAAGTAACATACCGATGACAAAGGGAACAACGTATGTTGTTATGCGGTCAGACCGATAAAGATCTTCGTAGAATATGTAGGAGCCAATATGGGCATCCAGGTCCCGCTATTGGTTATTGACCGGAGACGTGTCTCGGTCATGTCTACATTGTTCTCGAACCGTAGGGTCCGCACGCTTAACGTTACGATGACAGTTATTATGAGTTTATGCATTTTGATGTACCGAAGCTTGTTCGGAGTCCCGGATGAGATCACGGACATGACGAGGAGTCTCGAAATGGTCGAGACGTAAAGATTGATATATTGGAAGCCTATGTTTGGACACCGGAAGCGTTCCGGGTGAAATCGGGATTTTACCGGATTACCGGGAGGGTTACCGGAACCCCCCCGGAGGCTAATGGGCCTATTGGGCCTTAGTGGAAAAGAGAAAAGAGGCAGCCCACAAGCTGGCCGGCGCCCCCCCCTTCCCCAAGTCCTAGTAGGACTAGGAGAAGTGGTCCGGCCCCCTCTCTTCTCTTTCCCCCCCTTGAGTCCTAATTGGAATAGGATTGAGGGGGGGGGGAGTCCTACTCCCGGTGGGAGTAGGACTCCTCCTGCGCCCTCTCCCTCTAGCCGGCCGAACCCCCTGCCCCTGGCCTTTATATACGGGGGCAGGGGGCACCCCAAGACACAACAAGTTGATCCTTGAGATCGTTCCTTAGCCGTGTGCGGTGCCCCCTGCCACCAAATTCCACCTCGATCATACCGTTACAGTGCTTAGGCGAAGCCCTGCGTCGGTAGTACATCAAGATCGTCACCACGCCGTCGTGCTGACGGAACTCTTCCTCGACGCTTTGCTGGATCGGAGCCCGAGGAACGTCATCGAGCTGAACGTGTGCTAAGAACTCGGAGGTGCCGGAGTAACGGTGCTTGGATCGGTCGGATCGGGAAGAAAACGTACGACTACTTCCTCTACGTTGTGTGATCGCTTCCGCAGTCGGTCTGCGTTGGTACGTAGACAACACTCTCCCCTCTCGTTGTTGTGCATCACCATGATCTTGCGTGTGCATAGGAAATTTTTTGAAATTACTGCGTTACCCAACAGTTTCTTAGCCGTGTGCGGTGCCCCCCTCCACCATATTCCACCTCGGTCATATTGTAGCAGCGCTTAGGCGAATTCCTGCGACGGTAGAACATCAAGATCGTCTCCACGCCGTCGTGCTGATGAAACTCATCCCCGAAGCTTTGCTGGATGGGAGCCCGGGGAGCGTCATCGAGCTGAACGTGTGCCAAGAACTCGGAGGTGCCGGAGTAACGGTGCTTGGATCGGTTGGACCGGGAAGACGTACGACTACTTCCTCTATGTTGCGTCAACGCTTCCGCTTCGGTCTACGAGGGTACGTAGACAACACTCTCCCCTCTCGTTGCTATGCATCACCATGATCTTGCGTGTGCGTAGGAATTTTTTTTGAAATTACTACGTTCCCGAACAGTGGCATCCGAGCCAGGTTTTATGTGTTGATGTAATATGCACGAGTAGAACACAAGTGAGTTGTGGGCGATATAAGTCATACTGCTTACCAGCATGTCATACTTTGGTTCGGCGGTATTGTTGGATGAAGCGGCCCGGACTGACATTACGCGTACGCTTACGCGAGACTGGTTTTACCGCCGTGCTATGCACACAGGTGACTAGCGGGTGTCAGTTTCTCCAACTTTAGTTGAACCGAGTGTGGCTACGCCCGGTCCTTGCGAAGGTTAAAACAGCACCAACTTGACAAACTATCGTTGTGGTTTTGATGCGTAGGTAAGATTGGTTCTTGCTAAGCCCGTAGCAGCCACGTAAAATTTGCAACAACAAAGTAGAGGACGTCTAACTTGTTTTTGCAGGGCATGTTGTGATGTGATATGGTTAAGACATGATGCTAAATTTTATTGTATGAGATGATCATGTTTTGTAACCGAGTTATCGGCAACTGGCAGGAGCCATATGGTTGTCGCTTTATTGTATGCAATGCAATCACCCTGTAATGCTTTACTTTATCACTAAGCGGTAGCGATAGTCGTAGAAGCATAAGATTGGCGAGACGACAACGATGCTACGATGGAGATCAAGGTGTCGCGCCGGTGACGATGGTGATCATGATGGTGCTTCGAAGATGGAGATCACAAGCACAAGATGATGATGGCCATATCATATCACTTATATTGATTGCAGGTGATGTTTATCTTTTATGCATCTTATCTTGCTTTGATTGACGGTAGCATTTTAAGATGATCTCTCACTAATTATCAAGAAGTGTTCTCCCTGAGTATGCACCGTTGCGAAAGTTCTTCGTGCTGAGACACCACGTGATGATCGGGTGTGATAGGCTCTACGTTCAAATACAACGGGTGCAAAATAGTTGCACATGCGGAATACTCAGGTTATACTTGACGAGCCAAGCATATATAGTTATGGCCTTGGAACACGGAGACCGAAAGGTCGAGCGTGAATCATATAGTAGATATGATCAACATAGTGATTTTCACCATTGAAACTACTCCATCTCACGTGATGATCGGACATGGTTTAGTTGATATGGATCACGTGCACTTAGAAGATTAGAGGGATGTCTATCTAAGTGGGAGTTCTTAAGTAATATGATTAATTAAACTTTAATTTATCATGAACTTAGTCCTGGTAGTATTAGCATATCTATGTTGTAGATCAATAGCTCGCGTTATTGCTTTCATATGTTTATTTTGATATGTTCCTACAGAAAATTGTATTGAAAGATGTTAGTAGAAATGATGCGGATTGGATCTGTGATCTGAGGTTTATCCTCATTGCTGCACAGAAGAATTATGTTCTTGATGCACCGCTAGGTGACAGACCTATTGCAGGAGTAGATGTAGACGTTATGAATGTTTGGCTAGCTCAATATGATGACTACTTGATAGTTTAGTGCACCATGCTTAACAGCTTAGAATCGGGACTTCAAAAACGTCTTGAACGTCATGGACCATATGAGATGTTCCAGGAGTTGAAGTTAATATTTCAAGCAAATACCCGAGTTGAGAGATATGAAGTCTCCAACAAGTTCTATAGCTAAAAGATGGAGGAGAATCGCTCAACTAGTGAGCATGTGCTCAGATTGTCTAGGTACTACAATCGCTTGAATCAAGTGGGAGTTAATCTTCCAGATAAAATAGTGATTGACAGAATTCTCTAGTCACCATCACCAAGTTAGTAGAACTTCATGATGAACTATAATATGCAAGGGATAACGGAAACGATTCCCAAGCTCTTCATGATGCTAAAATCGGCGAAGGTAGAAATCAAGAAAAACATCAAGTGTTGATGGTTGACGAGACTACTAGTTTCAAGAAAACGTCAAAGGGAAGAAGGGGAACTTCAATAAGAACGGCAAGCGAGTTGCTGCTCAAGTGAAGAAGCCCAAGTCTGGACCTAAGCCTGAGACTGAGTGCTTCTACTGCAAAGGAACTGGTCACTGGAAGCGGAACTGCCCCAAGAATTTGGCGGATAAGAAGGATGGCAAAATGAACAAAGGTATATTTGATATACATGTTATTGATGTGTACTTTACTAGTGTTTATAGAAAACCCTAAGTATTTGATACTGGTTCAGTTGCTGAAGTGTAGTAACTCGAAACGAGAGTTGCAAAATAAACAGAGACTAGTTAAGGGTGAAGTGACGATGTGTGTTGGAAGTGGTTCCAAGATTGATATGATCATCATCGCCCACTCCCTATACTTTCGGGATTAGTGTCGAACAAATGTTATTTGGTGTTTGTGTTGAGCATGAATATGATTTGATCATGTTTATTGCAATACGGTTATTCATTTAAGTTAGAGAATAATTGTTCTTCTGTTTACATGAATAAAACCTTCTATGGTTATACACCCAATGAAAATGGTTCGTTGGATCTTGATCGTTGTGATACACATATTCATAATATTGAAGCCAAAAGATGCAAAGTTAATAATGATAGTGCAACTTATTTGTGGCACTGCCGTTTAGGTCATATTGGTGTAAAGCGCATGAAGAAACTCCATGCTGATGGACTTTTGGAATCACTTGATTATGAATCACTTGATGCTTGCGAACCATGCCTCTTGGGCAAGATGACTAAAACGCCGTTCTCCGGAACAATGGAGCAAGCAATAGATTTGTTGGAAATCATACATAGTGATGTATGTGGTCCGATGAATATTGAAGCTTGCAGCGGGTATCATTATTTTCTGACCTTCACAGATGATTTGAGCAGATATGGGTATATCTACTTGATGAAACATAAGTCTGAAACATTTGAAAAGTTCAAAGAATTTCAGAGTGAAGTGGAAAATCATCGTGACAAGAAAATAAAGTTTCTATGATCTGATCGCGGAGACAAATATTTGAGTTACGAGTTTGGTCTTCAATTAAAACAATGTGGAATAGTTTCACAAATTCATGCCACCTGGAACACCACATCATAATGGTGTGTCCGAACGTCATAACCGTACTTTATTGGATATAGTGCAATCTATGATGTTTCTTACCGATTTACCACTATCATTTTGGGGTTATGCATTAAAGACAGATGCTTTCACGTTAAAAAGGGCACCATCTAAGTCCGTTGAGACGACACAATCTGAACTATGGTTTGGCAAGAAACCAAAATTGTCGTTTCTTAAAGTTTGGGGTTGTGATGCTTATATGAAAAAGTTTCATCCTGATAAGCTCAAACCCAAATCGGAGAAATACGTCTTCATAGGATACCCAAAAAGAGATTATTGGGTACACCTTCTATCACAGATCCGAAGGCAAGATCTTTATTGCCGAGAGTGGATCCTTTCTAGAGAAGGAGTTTCTCTCGAAAGAAGTAAGTGGGAGGAAAGTAGAAAACTTGATAAGGTAATTGTACCTTCTCCCTTATTGGAAAATAGTTCATCACAAAAATCTGTTCTTGTGACTACTACACCAATTAGTGAGAAAGCTAATGATGATGATTATGTAACTTCAGATCAAGTTACTAACGAATCTCGTAGGTAAACCAGAGTGAGATCCACACCAGAGTGGTATGGTAATCCTGTTCTGGAAGTCATGTTACTAGACCATGACGAACTTGCGAACTATGAGGAAGCGATGATGAGCCCAGATTCCGCGAAATGGTTTGAGGCCATGAAATCTGAGATATGATCCATGTATGAGAACAAAGTTTGGACTTTGGTTGACTTGCCCGATGATCGGCAAGCAATTGAAAATAAATGGATCTTCAAGAGGAAGACAGACGTTGATAGTAGTGTTACTATCTACAAAGCTAGAATTGTCGCAAAAGGTTTTCGACAAGTTCAAAGTGTTGATTACGATGAGAGTTTCTCACTCGTATCTATGCTTAAGTCTGTCCGAATCATGTTAGCAATTGCCGCATTTTATGAAATCTAGTAAATGGATAAACAAAACTGCATTCCTTAATGGATTTATTAAAAAAGAGTTGTATACGATGCAACTAGAAGGTTTTGTCGATCCTAAAGGTGTTAACAAAATATGCAAGCTCCAACGATCCATCTATGGACTGGTGCAAGCATCTCGGAGTTGGAATATACGCTTTGATAAGTTGATCAAAGCATATAGTTTTATACAGACTTGCGGTGAAGCCTGTATTTACAAGAAAGTGAGTGGGAGCAATACAACATTTCTGATAAGTATATGTGAATGACATATTGTTGATCAGAAATAATGTAGAATTATTCTGCAAAGCATAAAGGAGTGTTTGAAAGGAGTTTTTCAAAGAAAGACCTCGGTGAAGCTGCTTACATATTGAGCATCAAGATCTATAGAGATAGATCAAGACGCTTGATAAGTTTTTTCAATGAGTACATACCTTGACAAGATTTTGAAGTAGTTCAAAATGGAACAATCAAAGAAAGAGTTCTTTCCTGTGTTACAAGGTGTGAAATTGAGTAAGACTCAAAGCCCGACCACGCCAGAAGATAGAAAGAGAATGAAAGTCATTCCCTATGCCTCAGCCATAGGTTCTATAAAGTATGCCATGCTATGTACCAGATCTATTGTATACCCTGCACTGATTTTGGCAAGGGAGTACAATAGTGATCTAGGAGTAAAATCACTGGACAGCGGTCAATACTATCCTTAGTGGAATAAGGATATGTTTCTCGATTATGGAGGTGACAAAAGGTTTGTCGTAAAGAGTTACGTCGATGCAAGCTTTGACACCGATCTGGATGACTCTAAATCTCGATCCAGATACATATTAAAAGTGGGAGCAATTAGCTAGAGTAGCTCCTTGCAGAGCATTGTTGACATACAAATTTGCAAAATACTTACGGATCTGAATTTGGCAGACCCGTTGACTAAATTTCTCTCACAAGCAAAACATGATCACTCTTTGGGTGTTAATCACATAGCGATGTGAACTAGATTGTAGAATCTAGTAAACCCTTTGGGTGTTAGTCACATGGAGATGTGAACTAATCACATAAAGATGTGAACTATTGGTGTTAAATCACATGGTGATGTGAACTAGATTATTGACTCTAGTGCAAGTGGGAGACTGAAGGAAATATGCCCTAGAGGCAATAATAAAGTTATTATTTATTTCCTTATTTCATGATAAATGTTTATTATTCATGCTAGAATTGTATTAACCGGAAACATAATACATGTGTGAATACATAGACAAACAAAGTGTCACTAGTATGCCTCTACTTGACTAGCTCATTAATCAAAGATGGTTATGTTTCCTAACCATAGACAAAGAGTTGTTATTTGATTAATGGGATCACATCATTAGATGAATGATCTGATTGACTTGGCCCATTCCGTTAGCTTAGCACTTGATCGTTTAAGTTTGTTGCTATTGCTTTCTTCATGACTTATACATGTTCCTATGACTATGAGATTATGCAACTCCCGTTTACCGGAGGAACACTTTGTGTACTACCAAACGTCACAACGTAACTGGGTGATTATAAAGGAGCTCTACAGGTGTCTCCAAAGGTACTTGTTGGGTTGGCGTATTTCGAGATTAGGATTTGTCACTCCGATTGTCGGAGACGTATCTCTGGGCCCTCTCGGTAATGCACATCACTTAAGCCTTGCAAGCATTGCAACTAATGAGTTAGTTGCAAGATGATGTATTACGGAACGAGTAAAGAGACTTGCCGGTAACGAGATTGAACTAGGTATTGAGATACCGACGATCGAATCTCGGGCAAGTAACATACCGATGACAAAGGGAACAACGTATGTTGTTATGCGGTCTGACCGATAAAGATCTTCGTAGAATATGTAGGAGCCAATATGAGCATCCAGGTTCCGCTATTGGTTATTGACTGGAGACATGTCTCGGTCATGTCTACATTGTTCTCGAACCGTAGGGTCCGCACGCTTAAGGTTTCGATGACAGTTATATTATGAGTTTATGAGTTTTGATGTACCGAAGGAGTTCGGAGTCCCGGATGGGATCGGGGACATGACGAGGAGTCTCTAAATGGTCGAGACGTAAAGATCGATATATTGGACGACTATATTCGGACATCAGAAAGGTTCCGAGTGATTCGGGTATTTTTCGGAGTACCGGAGAGTTACGGGAATTCGCCGGGGAGTATATGGGTCTTATTGGGCCATACGGGAAAGAGAGAGGGGCTGCCTAGGGCAGGCCGCGCGCCCCCCAAGGCCTAGTCCGAATTGGACTAAGGGGAGGGCTGCGCCCCCTCCTTCCTTCCCTTCTCCCTTCCCCTTCCTTGTCTCCTACTCCTACTACTTGGAAGGAATCCTAGTTGGACTAGGAAAGGGGGAATCCTACTCCCGGTGGGAGTAGGACTCCCCTAGGGCGCGCCATAGAGAGGGCCGGCCCTCCCCTCCTCCACTCCTTTATATACAGGGGCAGGGGGCACCCCATAGACACACAAGTTGATCTTCGTGATCGTTCCTTAGCCGTGTGCGGTGCCCCCCTCCACCATATTCCACCTCAATCATATTGTAGCAGCGCTTAGGAGAAGCCCTGCGACGGTAGAACATCAAGATCGTCACCACGCCGTCATGCTGACGGAACTCATCCCCGAAGCTTTGCTGGATCGGAGCCCGGGGAGCGTCATCGAGCTGAACGTGTGCCAAGAACTCGGAGGTGCCGGAGTAACGGTGCTTGGATCGGTTGGCCCGGGAAGACGTACGACTACTTCCTCTACGTTGCGTCAATGCTTCCGCTTTGGTCTACGAGGGTACGTAGACAACACTCTCCCCTCTCGTTGCTATGCATCACCATGATCTTGCGTGTGCATAGGAATTTTTTTTGAAATTACTACGTTCCTCAACAGAAGGTTATACATACATAGAGTCACAGGCCAGGTGCTGTGATTGCTGCTCTGCTCCCCGAAAGGATTAATGCCATCCGCGCTTAAAGCAAACCATACGTTCCTTGGGTCCTTTGCAAACTCATCCCAGTACTTTCTCACGATTTTTCTCCACTGCGACCCGTCAGCGGGTGCTCTCAACTTCCCGTCTTTCTTACGGTCCTCACTGTGCCATCGCATCGACTTGGCATGCTTTCCGTTTCTGTACAGACGTTTCAACCGTGGTATTATAGGAGCATACCACATCACCTTCACAGGAACCCTCTTCCTGTGGGGCTCGTCGTGAACATCACCAGGGTCATCTCGTCTGATCTTATACCGCAATGCACCGCATACCGGGCATGCGTTCAGATCCTTGTATGCACCGCGGTATAGGATACAGTCATTAGGGCATGCATGTATCTTCTCCACCTCCAATCCTAGAGGGCATACGACCTTCTTTGTTGCGTATGTACTGTCGGGCAAATCGTTATCCTTTGGAAGCTTCTTCTTCAATATTTTCAGTAGCTTCTCAAATCCTTTGTTAGGCACAGCATTCTCTGCCTTCCACTGCAGCAATTCCAGTACGGTACCGAGATTTGTGTTGCCTTCTTCGCAATTGGGGTACAACCCTTTTTTGTGATCCTCTAACATGCGATCGAACTTCAGCTTCTCCTTTTGACTTTCGCATTGCGTCCTTGCATCGACAATGACCCGACGGAGATCATCATCACCGGGCACATCGTCTGGTTCCTCTTGATCTTCAGCAGTTTCACCTGTTGCAGCATCATTGGGCATATCGTCTGGTTCCTCTTGATCTTCACCAGCTCCCCCCGTTGCAGCATCACGGTATTCAGGGGGCACATAGTTGTCATCGTACTCTTCTTCTTCGTCGTCTTCCATCATAACCCCTATTTCTCCGTGCCTCGTCCAAACATTATAGTGTGGCATGAAACCCTTGTAAAGCAGGTGGGTGTGAAGGATTTTCTGGTTAGAGTAAGACTTCGTATTCCCACAATTAGTGCATGGACAACACATAAAACCATTCTGCTTGTTTGCCTCAGCCGCATCGAGAAACTCATGCACGCCCTTAATGTACTCGGAGGTGTGTCTGTCACCGTACATCCATTGCCGGTTCATCTGCGTGCATTATATATAATTAAGTGTCCAAATTAATAGAAGTTCATCATCACATTAAAACCAACGTACATACATAGTTCTCATCTAACAACATATAGCTCTCCAGAGCATCTAATTAATTAAACCATACATTGAAACTATGTAAAATATTTAAATGCGAAAACAAAGGCGATCATAATTGCAACCAAGGTAACAATTGATCCAACGGCATAATGATACCAAGCCTCGGTATGAATGGCATATTTTCTAATCTTTCTAATCTTCAAGCGCATTGCATCCATCTTGATCTTGTGATCATCGACGACATCCGCAACATGCAACTCCAATATCATCTTCTCCTCCTCAATTTTTTTTATTTTTTCCTTCAAGAAATTGTTTTCTTTTTCAACTAAATTTAACCTCTCGACAATAGGGTCGGTTGGAATTTCCGGTTCACATACATCCTAGATAAATAAAATCTATGTCATGTTGGTCCGCATAATTTTCATAAACAATAAATGAACCAATAGTTATAAAGATAATATATATACCACATCCGAATCATAGATAGGACGAGGGCCGACGGGGGCGGATACCAAAACCATCGCACTATATAAGATGCAATAATAAAAGTAAGAAAATGATACAAGTATCTATCTAAACATACAAGTAAGAATATTTTTCTTTTCAGAAAGAAGATAAGAACAAGAGGCTCACCACGGTGGTGTCGGTGATGAGATCGGCGCGGGTGATCGACGGCGGTGAAGACGGGGGTGGGGCATGACGGACCGCTAAATCTAGACAAATCTCGAGGAAAATGGAGCTTTGAGGTCGAGCTTCGAGAGGAGAAAGCTTAACTACTGTGGCTCGGGCATTTCATCGAACACCTCATGTGCATAGGAGGTGAGCTAGAGCACCACAAACCCCTCCCCTCGCCGGCCAGAGAAAAACAGAGCACTGGAGTGCTCTGCTCGCGGGCGAGGGTATATATAGGCACCTCATTGGTCCCGGTTCGTGGCATGAACCGGGACTAAAGGGAAGAGATTGGTCCCAGTTCATGCCATCAACCGGGACCAATGATGGTGGGCCAGGAGCCAGGCCCATTGGTCCCGGTTCGTTCCACCAACCGGGACCAAAAGGTCCAGACGAACCGGGACCAATGGCCCACGTGGCCCGGCCGCCCCCTAGGCTCACAAACCGGGTCCAATGCCCCCATCTGTCCCGGTTCTAGACTGAACCGGGACTAATGGGCTGACCCGGCCTAGACCATTGCCCCCTTTTCTACTAGTGGTACTACTAAAACTAGCAGTGAAAACGGAAACAATAGATAGAGTCACGCCCACTCTTGCCACAGGGCCAAGCAACAATAAGGTTGTTATAGCTTGTTAGCCACCACAACAACATGGCCAACAATATTGTCACGCCCCAAGACATGGCGCGGACGTAACAGCCGTCACGCGTTTATAAACAAAAGCTTATAAACCTGTGAGGCCTAAACTAAGACATTTCACAATAATACACATATATAGCATGTATTCTTTATTCTGGGGATACAAAGCTCTTGCTGAAAATAAACCCTAAAGTACTTTAATTGATTCCCTCCCGACGCGTGCTACGCCTACTGCTCAAAGCCATGCTCAGAATCATTACGGCTTTGGGCTGCAAAAATAGAAATTAAGCAAGGGTGAGTATGATGATTCATACCCAGCAAGTAGCATTTATTCAAGAGCATGAAAGGAGAAAGTGTTATGAATATCACAACGGTGTAATTCCATTTCAAGGAAGTGATATGACAACAATGGAAAGATTTAGCGGCGGAAAATAAAGTAGTGCAAAAGGCTGAATTAAAAGATAATAACAAACATAGTTCAACAGAAACACTGGAAATATTTATGGCGGTGTATAGGGAAAATATTAGTATCACACGTGACCAGCAAGGTTCCCTACTCGGGACTCATAGGGGGTGAATATTCACACTTTTACACTCTTAAGAGGGGTACTCCGACATCGACAGTCTCGACCAAAACCACGTGGGTCCCAGAAGAGCAGAGTCCTTTGGTCCCCTGAGGCGCAACAACTTGACTTACTAGTATGGGTCGTTCCCAAGGATCCATCACCGATACCCTGTTCAGAACAAGTGTCGCCCCCAGCGGAGAACTCCGATAGTCCCATACCTGAACTGTGACCGGTACAATGTGTTTGCGGTCGTGACACTAATATAGTCAATATGTGAATATGGAAATAAAGAGGTCAGTGGTATGATGAAGCTTATGTAGTAATCCTCACGTCTCTGCGTAAGCCCAAATAATCATGACAATTACTTGCTCACTGGAACATATTTCTCTTCAACAGTATCGTGGCCAGCGAATAGAGGACAGTTGCAGAAGAACTCATATATCACGGTACAGTGGCTAGCAAAGAGATACTAGCAGCAGTATATCTCTAAATCAGTGAAACAGAGTGCAAGTCGCAGGACTAAGTACAACAACGGAATAAGAACAAAGGAACGGCTACTTGCCTGACCAGCAGTACCGGCCTCTACCACGCGGTCGCTAGGAACAACACCAGCGAGAGCTCCAACTTCTTCTTCCAGCAGACGACTCTGACTAGTGTGTCGATGGCTCTACGTACGCTTCGCCTTATATACTGGTAAAAAGTGAGTAGCTCCTTGTGAACGCATTAATCGCCGTCCAGCTCCTGCCGTAACTCCTGCTCGCTCCAAAGGATATGCTAGTGCCCCTTTGCTTCACCTAATGTCCGGTTCGATGCACCTACTAGCTCATGCATGCATATGTTTCTAACCAGAGCAAATGACACGTACATTCTATCTCCCAAGGAAAAGACACGTAGCCATGCAACAAGCCTTCTCATCACCGCATGCCAAAAATATCTACTGCCCTAGACGGTAGTGCAGTACAAGAGCTAGCTGACCTGTGAGAAGAAAATGCAGCTAATTTACTGAGCTAGTCGGCAGGCTACTTGTACATGCATTACGGCAATTGGGTGACTAGATGGATGCATGCAGTGCATCGAGTACAGACGATGGATGTGGTGCATGCCATGCATTGATGCATACATGTAGGTGTACGTGGATTGCTCAAGCAAATGTAATACTCCACCATCTTCTAATACAAAGAAAATCTACTAATGATTGGCATGCACCTATTGGTCTTAAGATATTTATCTCCAAAATTATTTATAAATACTAGCATGTCTGAGTTATTAGAAAAATGATAGTTAAGCAAAATTTAATTCTAAATGACAAACAATGCATTTTAATTATCCTTAAGTAACACACGGGTGTTACAAATATGATATTATAGCTATTTCTTGCAGTCTCCTATATACATTGGTTGGTCATATAAATAAGACAATGTTGTTAGTAGCTTGTTAGCCGCCACAGCAATGTCATTTTCTTCCACCAAAATTTCTATCGATTTTAAGCCATCACCTTGGTGTGTTAGGTTGAACTGTTTTCTACGCAGAGGCACGTCAACTTGTAATTTTTTTAACAGATCCTCGTCAAGACAGGAGAGTGCTTCTGCGATTTCATAAACAAGAATAGAGTTTTTTTTTGCGAGAAACTTTCAATCTATTCATCTTCAATCATGGCAGTACAATGAACAACAAATATAATAAAAATTGCAACTATGTCTGTGGACCACCTAGCGACGACTACAAGCACTAGAGCGAGCCGAAGGCGCCGCCGTCATCGCCTCTCCCTCACCGGATTCGGGAAAACCTTGTTGTAGTAGACAGTCGGGAAGTCATCTTGCTAAGGCCTCATAGGACCAGCACACCAGAGTAGCAACCATCGCCGATGAAGAAAGTCGTAGATCAGGAGAATCAAACCTGTAAACACCTAAACGAAGACGAACGAACACCGGATCCAAATAGATCCACCGAAGACACACACCGACCGAATCCCGCAAGATTCGATAGAGACAAACCTTCACACACCCTCCGACGATGCTAGACGCACCATCGGGACGGGGATGGAACGTGGGGACATTATTCCTAACAAGGGACATGGTCGCCGCCACACAGCCCCAATCAAGACACCGAATCTAACAAGAACGAGAAAAGGGTCCCTCCCGTCGGCGAGAGGCTGAGATCCTCTGCACCTCCACGGCCTAGAGGCCATCGAAGATGGGACAGACCGGCGGCGGCGCTGACGCGAGGAGAAGAGCTTTTCTTGTGGAGGAGGAAAGAGATATGATGAGACCTTTCATAAACAAGAGTAGAGTTGGCCTGGTTTATAAGGACAAATAGGCCGAAAATCACAGAGTTGCTTGACTGATTAAAGTACAATCAAGCAAAAAAACCGACCACAACAAAGCCACAGCCGATCAAACCCCACCGCCTACTCGCCCGCTACCTGGAGAGAAGTGAGCAAGCTCGTCGGAGACGCCTTCAAGAAGGAAACACAACATCCACATGCCCATCGTCGCCGGCATCGACCCTGGTCGAGCAACAAAGCTTTCGTCCAGAAACTACCCAAGACTACCCGCTGAAACCCGGGAAAGGATCCGGCCACACCAACAGCCACCACTACTGCGAAGAAGCGGCCATCCATGGCCCAGTGGAGAGTAGGAACCCTTCGACGACGACTCCAAAAGGAAAAGGTGCCACCGTGACATCACCATTGGTAACCGGTCCCCAACAGATGCAATGCTTTCGTCCATAGCCTTCAACCCTCCACTCACAAAGCCCCAGGGAAGGGCCCAACCATTACCAACAGATACCATCGTAGGCAATAAACCATGGCTGCCGGATCCAAAAGTACGTTGGTCAAGCCACCACAACACCAAGGAGATAAAGATCAGTGACGCGCAGCCACCATCGTGCCCTCTACGCCGCCACCAACTATTGCGCCCTTCGCACCACCACCACACCACTACCAAGCACAATGGTTCATAACACTGTCGTGTCCATGCAACCACCAGATCTGGTTGCCCAAGGACGAGTCACCCCGCACCACCGAATTTACCAGCCACATGCATCACCATCCAACCACGGCCCTACCAACGGGCGTCGCACCATCGTTGGCGGCATCGACCCCTGTCGATCAATAGAGCTTTCGCCCAGAAACCACCCAAGGCTCCCCGTTAGGGATATAATTTGAGCTGAGTGGAAGGCTCGACTTGTTAGAGCTCGTGAAGCTAACGAGCTAAATTGGCTCAGCTCATTGAGATAACTAGCTTAGATTCAAACTCGACATGACTCATTAAAGTCGTGAGTCCGCTCATTTAACTTGTTAATCTTGTTATAAACATGAACAACAAAGTATATTTACTATTGAAGAATTTGAAAATGTGCAGAAATTTAAAATACTCATTGATTTTTAAAAAGAAAATAAAAGAGGGAGAGGAAAAATGAAATAAAACGAACAAGGGAAAGTTCGAAAATGAAACTAGAAAAGGAAAATTTAAAAATAGTGAAAAACTTCTAGAAGCTTCCAAAATGTGGTGAAAAGGGCCCATCCACAAAGAAAATGACAGATCTTGCAAACAACATAGAGGAAGAATGAAATAAAAATCCAAGGGATGTGGTTGGAGTGTATTTTTTTTTCTCTGCGGGCATGGGTGAGATGTGGGTTTGAATTTGTAACGCCCCTGAAAAGACAGGGACGTGAATAGTAGTTGCAAAGGAAAATTTAAAGAGGGGGGGGGGGGGGGGTGGTGTTAGTTCAATTAACTTGGCATGCTCGTTACAATCAACTTGCACACAGATTGCTATCTCCTCCTTTTTTTGAGAAATGGTTGCTATCTCCTCCTGCTATTTGCATCGCGAGGGTAAAAATCCAAACTCGGGCCCGGTGAATGTACATTCATGGAAAACATGGCAAAAAAATCGATGTTCAAAAATGCTTTTGAAAATAACATTTTTTTGAACATCGATACATTTTTTTTCATGTCTTTCACGAATGTCATTTCATGATGAAATTTTGCAATTAAGCAAAAAAATTGCCAATCTTTACAACAAAAAACTTCAAAACTTTTTGACTTATTTCACTTTTTTAATTTTACTGTTCATCCGAGCTCGCATGAGCTCGAGCTAAGATTAACCGCTTCCACTTAGGAGTGTCTATTTAACGCCTTTAACGCTCTACGTCACTAGCTTGATAGGCCACGACCTAGTAGCGCTAGCTCTCGTGCTCCTCTCACGTCGCTAGCTAGGCATAGCTGCACTTTTTCTCATGGGGCTAGCTTAAGAAAAGACAGCGACTGCTGGCTAATAAAACAGCTCTCTGGTTTTTGGTAGATTTGAATTTTTTTCACAAAATGAGAAAGCATTAACAAAATTTAAAAAAATGTTCTTGAATTTTTAAAAAGTTCATGGGTTAATATTCACCATTTTTTAATTATTCATTAATTATTAAAAATGTTAACTATTTTGAAAAAAAATCTGTAAATTTTAAAATATTCATGTATTTTAAAAAACATTTATGTGTTTTAAAATTATTCACGAATTTTAAAATGTTCCCAAATTTAAAATGCTCATTAAGTTTTTGAAAGAAGATAAAAGAGGGGAGGAAAATAAAAGAAAACGAACATGGAAAAAACCAAAAAGGAAACCAGCAAGAAACAGAGAAAGGTAACAACAACAACAACAAAGCATTTGGTCCCAAACAAGTTGAGGTAGGCTAGAGGTGAAATCCATAAGATCTCGCGACCAACTCATGGCTCTGGCACATGGATAGCAAGCTTCCACGCACACCTGTCCATAGCTAGTTCTTTGGTGATACTCCAATCCTTTATAGAAACACAGAAAGGTAAAAAAACAGTGAAATGATTCTAGAAGCTTCCAAGAAGTGGTGAAAATGGCGCCATCTGCAAAAAGAAAAAAGAAACAGATTTCGCAAACAACATAGAGAACGAATGAAAGGTAAAAAGAAGCAGATGTGGGTTTGAATTTGTAACGCTCCTGCAGAGAAAGGGACGTGAATAGTTGCAAAAGGAAAATTGAAGTAAAAAATATCGTTCATTGAATTAACTTGGCATGCTCGTTGCGATCAACTTGCACACAGGTTGGTTGCTATTTCTTGCTGCTATTTTCCTTTCATCTTCTTGATCAAAGATAAGTCAGTCTTGAGAGAACTGAACCGCCAAATTCAGACCCAAGATACAAGGCCCTTGCCTCCTCCACATCTGCATACACCATTACCCCATGATGGTCACAGAACACAGCCACCCGCATCAAGCTTTTTCTGAACCGGACTTGGCACAAAGACAGGTTTCTTTCCTTGCACATCATGGCTAGCCGTGCACAATACTCCTATCACTCATTCATTCCTGAGATGATGCCAGTCAGGCCCAGTGTACAGTGTACTGCAGCAACTGATATTTTCATCATCAGGCTAAATTCCAAAATCAGGCCCGGTGTATGCACAGTTTTCCCTCTGCTTAATAGAAAAGCAGAGCTCCTACTAGTTTCAGTCAAAAAAAGAAAAAACTCTGCGTCTGCATCTACATGCAAAGAAAGAAAGAAATCCACATAGACCTTTGCATCGTTAAAAACTAATTAAGCTCTGTTTTTGCGATCGAGCAACAACACTCGAGAAAATTTGAACAAAACAACCCCCAACTCCATTCTTGTTTTTTTACACACAATGGTAATTTCTTCTTAGAAAGAAGGCTGGCGCCCGGCTTTAAATTAATAAAGCCCTTACAACCAATGATACAACACAACACCACACCACACAACAAAGAGAGAGAAAACAAAAAACACCGGCAAGATACAAGGGTGTGAGGAACAACAACAAAGCCCAGACACAATGGTAATATACATAGCATGTCTAACATGTGGTTGTTAGATTTAATCTTGATTCCATGTTATGCATGTTTCGCTTTTGTTCAACATGTAGTTAGTGTCTAGTGATGGACCTAATTTTGTTTGTAAAAAATTTAACAATCAATTTTGCATTTTCTGGTAGAATTTTAAGCTAATCAACAAAATGAATATACTAAAACAGAAAGAGGGAGAATAGTGAAACCATGTTCAACTAAATATAGTAAAATAAGAAAAATTAAACATCGCTTAATCATGAGAAAAGTCGTAAAAGAAAGTCATTGCGCAGAGCTGCCCTTGGAAGCTACAGTGAACTAATGACAAAACATGCAACGAGGGAGGAATACGAAAGGCTAGCAGTGTTCGCATCCCTCTTTTTTTGGCCGGGTATAAAGCAGAAAAATAACGTACACAGCCCAGCTCGGTAGACAAACAATTGTGTACATAACCAGAATCCCTTAGTGTTCTGGTGCTCCTTGTTATCTTTTCTGTCTCTGTGATCTATCAAGGGCTCAAGATCATCTAATCAGTTTCTCTCTGTTTTCTCTACAGGTCTTCTGGAAATCATTGCCATCCGTTGTAAGTAAAGCTCCCAATCATTTTCCTTATTATTATCATTTTCATATTTCGAACAGAGTAAAAATGCTTTACAAAATCCACTTCTTCACTTGCCTTTGTTGTCAAAAATTTGTTGCAATGGGTGGGTTCGAATATGAATAACATTTTGGGAGCACCCTGAGAGAGTTATACAAACAAAGATACTATACTTTATGATTGTTGCAGGGATACTAAATTACTCTTTACAAATTCATGATATTTAGGGCCTTTCATGATTGAGACACTTGACCTTGGCTGCACTGCGGGGCTTCTCTGCTTCTCCCGTCGCGTCGCCCCCGCGGGCGACCCGGGGGGAAACCCTAGCCGCCGGCACTCGGCCTCCTCTGCTTCTCCCCCTCCTCGCCACCGTCCGTAGTGCCACCGGGCGAAGCCTGGCCGGCAGGGTGGTGGCGGGGCTTCTCCCCACCCTTTCTGTCTCGGCTGGCGCGGGACAATGAGATCGAGAGGTCCGCCGGGCGGGCGTGGGGTCCGGCAGCGCGGCGGGCGGGTCTCCCAGCGGCGTCGTGTGCAGCGCGGCGGCGGCCTGCTTGTGGCGAGGTGGTGGCTGCATTGGACATGACAGGTGGTCGCGGGTGCCGCGGGGTCCAGATCAGATCCATCTGGATCCTGTCTTTGGACTCCGCCGGCCACCGCAGGGTGGTGGTGGTCATCGCTGGCCACGTCGGATCGGTGGATTCGGCATCTGGAGATCTATGATGGGTTCTTCTCGGTCCTCCTTCCTGGTGGGCTGAGCCCCATGCTCTTTAATCTCTGCAGGTTTCGGTTTATGGCTAGTTGCCAGATCCGGAGCAGATGGAGGTTTGTGGTATAGGATGGGACCGGAGGAAACTTTGGTTGGCTTGTTCGACCCGGCATCGGCGATGTCACTCAACGCCGTTACCCTCCATGGAGGCGAAGCCGAGGTCTGTCCTATCCACCCCCAAACCCCTCCTGGACGAAAGTCCAAAATTCTGTCTGGATTGGGCGGCGGCGGCGTCCTGCGCGTCGTTTCCTCCATGGAGGCGCCGTTTGGGGAGGACCTCGTGTTCGGGAGAGAGATGATGCGGGTGGTGTGCTCCGCGTAGTTCCAGTAATGGCGACGGTGTGGAGGTTGCCAGGTGGTGCGGCATTGTATCTACCGTGTCGATGACGACAAGTATTGGCGGCATGGTGCACCTGGATATTGTCGACAGATGCGGCTGGATGATCGAGCGCAGGGCGGTGGTGCCGTCTGGTGCCATGGTGGCGTCGACGGCAGGCTGGCAAGGTGTGCGTCAGTCCCTGCTTCGGAGATGGATCGGTGGAAGACGGCGGTGGCAGGCTCGGTGAGTGCGCCGGACCGATGTGTGACCCAATCCCGGTATGTGGCTGGCATGGGGCATCCGGCATTAGATTTTAGGTTTTGGTGTGATGTCTGTTTGGTATTAGGCTCGGATATTCGGCACCCCTACATCAAGAGGATAGGAGTAGCGACATGTGTTTGTAAGATGGTGGCTCCAGACTTACTGATGTACTACTTTGTAAAGTCTTTGTGAATAATTAATAAAGTGGCTGCATGCATCGTCCAGATGCAGAGGCCGGGGTACATCCTCCTTTTCGAAAAAACAGATTGAGACACTTTCTTTAAATTTTGTGTCACTGGTAGTACGGTTTTGTATTTCTCTTATTTTGTGCATGTACACGGTTTAGTTTCCCACAGTTCATATTTTGAGAGGGCAATTGGCTGTCAGCTAATTAATTATGCACAATTGGAGATTAGTTGGCTCTTAAATATCACCTATGCATGCGTGCCTCGTGATATAGCAGCATCAGATTAATATGCTATAAGCATACGATGCCTACCAACTAATTATGCTTTAGCTATGAGCAGTTGGCTATGAAGGCCCCCCCATCTTCTGGAATAATATAATTAGGTGTTGACGTCTGGTAGAGGGATCGGGTTCATATATATGTATCACCTAACCTAACGTGGCCTTGTTTAGAGTATTCAGGCTAACTCTTCTATTTTCCTGATAGGCGGTCAATTTAATAAGACTGCCATATGATTAGTGTGCTTAAATAATTTTCGCAGTCAGGGAGCAGTTGGCTCTTGAACGTCACCCATTTGGAGAATGCTTATTGTTTATATAGGTAGCTTTAATTAGGAGATATTTTGACAATGTAAATCGCACTGTTTGTCGTACTGTTTGGAGAGTATTTGGAATAACTATCCTTCCTTCTTTTTTTGATAGCCTATCAGCTCAACACGATCGACACATGTATGATTATGTAGAAGCTTGCCAATTAGTTTTTTTTTGCGGTGCACAAGCGCAGGGAGTAGTTGGCTCTTAGGCATGATCCAAACTTTAATATAGTCTCATGTAATAATGTCCTTAACTATATGTAAATAGGGAGTAATACTTCTTCGTTATACTTTGGTTTTTCTTCTTTGTTATACTTTTTTTTGTTTTTCACCTTTTTTTAGTTTTCTTTCTATCTTTTATACCTTTTTTCTTGTTTCTTTCTTGATTTTCTTTGTTTCTTCACTTTTCCCTTTGTTTCTTCGTCACTTTTTATTTGCTTTCTTTCTTTCACTTGTCTACTTTTTCTCAGTACACAGTGCACATTTTTTGTGCAACCATGAAACATTTTTTATACATGTTATGAACACATTTTCAAAAACACGGAAGCAGTTTCCAAAATATGCGTTGGTACATTTTGTAGTGGCAATAATTTTTTTAAACTATGCGAACATTGTTTCACATTGTATAAACATTTTTTAAATTTCACAAACATTTTCTTGAAACACGAGAATCTTTCTTTTAAATGTCACAGTACATTTTATAAATTGCAATAAACATTTTTTAAGTAGGAAAACAGTTTTCCATTGTATAATTGTTTTAAATGTCACAAGCTTTTTTGAAACATGCGAGTATTTCTTGAAAATGTCACATACATTGTTGAAGTGGAAATCAACCTTTTTTAACCTACATGAATATATTTTGATGTTTGTATAAAAAGAATATTATCAACATTTTTCAACCATGATAATATTTTTAATGGTAGAAACATTATTTTTCCATTCTACACACAGTTTAAATCTCAGAGACATTTGTTTGAATCATGGGAACATTTTTCTATTGCAGCAATTTTGTAAAGCGATCAACATTTTAAAAGGTGCGTTAAATACTTTTTATACTATGTTAACAATTGTTTTTTCCCAATTCTTAAAAAATAAGTAAATTTATGTTTTTAAAATATATATTCATTTAAAATAAAAATAAAATGGGACATGAAAAATAAAATATTGTGACACCATTGTGATGTGTTATTGTGACCTCAACGTCACCAGACCAAACCTCTATGGAGCCGGACCATCACCGGCTCCTGTAGGCACCCGACGCGAGGCTGACTTCTGCCTCACTATAAAGTGAAGCAAAGTCACGCCCACTCCCCCGTCCTGCGTCAGACACCTGGCCCTACAATTGATCAATTTTGGTTCTTGTCGTGTATGGCTTCCCCACCCCTTCGTCCTTAAGATCCCGTTCTTGGTTCCCCTTCCTCCGATCCACAAATGGACGCGAGCCCCCCCCCCCCCCCCCCCACACACACACACACATGCACGCACGCACACGCACACACACACGCACACGCACACACCTACCTGACGCTCAACGCGACCACCGACCAGGGCCATAGATCTATGCAGTCAAGGGGAGCAACCTACGCCCTACTGAGCCTTTCTTTCGAGATGGCCGATCGACACGACAATGCTGGAACCGGTCATCGACACATAAATGTTTGAACTGATCGCTGTTCCTAGTGCAATAATTTTTCTAAAGTTTTCTGTAATAATTATTTGATCTCAAATCTTGCCATTGCCATTATGATTGAAATGTGTAGGCTATAGCACAGTTGCAGTATATTGTACATGTAAACCATACTTCCGGTTTGGCAGCATTGGCTAGGGTGTCCTAAATAGGATATAGCTCATTCGGTCAGACAAGTTTCTGTTCTTTGCTTCATCATTATAGTAAGCATTTTGAGTGCTACTTTTTCTGTTTGTACATCGTCTTTTATTACGTCCATTAACACATGTCTCTTACTATTATTTAGTACTCCCTCCGTAAACTAATGTAAGGCAGTTTTGCAGTTCAAATTGAACTGCAAAAACGTATTATATTAGTGTACAGAGGTAGTACATTATTGCTTGGAAATTATATGGCGTGTTGAAGCAGTGCATCAGAGTGACTTTCAGAATAATATATGATGATGGGCACACGATGCCTAATTAACGTCCCCCATCTTCTGGAATAATGTAATTATTTGTTGACGTACGTCTAGTAGAGGGATCGGGTTCATATGTATGTATCACCTAATTTGACATTGTTTAGAGTATTCAGGCTAATTAACTCTTTTATTGTCGTGACAGGCCGTCAATTTAATATGACTGCCATATGATTAGTTGTTGTCTTTAATTAATTATGCGCAATCAGGGATCAGTAGGCTTTTGAACGTCACCCATTTGGACAATACATATAGTTTATATAGGTAGGTCATCCGCCCTTGCCATGAACAGTAAACTAACAAAAAATAATAGGAAAATTCAAAAAATCTGATTTTTTTTATGAAAGATGTTTCAGTGCATGAGATCCGTGCCAATTTTCAACGCGTTTGGACATCTGTGTTGCTCTCAGCAAAAAAGTGCTACTCAGATGTCCAAATGCAATGAAAATTGGCATGCACCTCACTCACTGAAACATCTTCCATCCCAAAAATTCAGATTTTTTCAATATATTTTCTTGAAGTTACAGTTCTCTAGGTGCAGATGAGTGCAGGCTCAGAAATGGACTTTCTTATACATTTGTGTACTATTACTTTGTGAAAGTATCTGTTTATTGTCTTACGGACCACACACATGCTTGTGGGCTGCCCTTATTTTTTCATCACCCATGACCTAATAAATGCAACCATCTATGAGAAAGTCTTATTCACCATGAGCTTAAATGTACACTGATAAACAGTAAAACCAAAATATAGCAAAATAGTCTAACAAATTCTGAAATTGTTTTGTGGTAAAGTTTGACAAATGTTTTGTATGCTTAACAAATTTCAGCATGAAATGACATTCAGGGAAGTCTTGGCCAAAAAACAAAATCAGTACTCCAAAATGTTTTCAGAACTAGCTTTGTGTTTGTCACGCCTTCCACAAATGTCATTTCGCGCTGAAATTTTGCAAGCATACAAAACATTTGTCAAAGTTTATCACAATTAAAATTCAGATTTTTGTTTAATTTTTTCACTATTTGTTTTGATTTACTGTTCATAGCGGTGCATTTGAGCTCGGGAGAAGACACTCCACCTCCCCATCTATGATTCTACTTATACGATACTTTGCACTATGAAGGGAGTAACATAGACTAGTATGCAATGAAATAATGCTAGTATCCTCTAGGGCACCCTATGATTACGCAAAAAGTTAGTAGCAATAGCCGCATTAGAGTACTCGGAACTACTCTTGTTATTTTCTAATGCTAAAATGGAAAATCAACATGATATGCACATGTTTAGTAGAAGCATGTAAACTAATTAGGCGCTAGCTGGCATCTGTTGGCCCTTGAAGGTCACCCGTCCATATAATACTCGCGTGTCTTGTTTGTCTTGTTCCAGTATCAGGTTATTATAAATGATGCGACGTACCCCATTTTTATTCGAGTTTGTCCACCGCACATAGTTTATTTTCATTAACTTTTTCCTCTGTTCAACGTGATTAGCAAATTAGCCGTTGCATGTATATTTTCAACCGCATACAAGGAGTAGTTAGATCTTATTATATTAAACATTAGCATTCTTATTTGTCCTTATACATACTCCTTATATATTTCCTAGAGGTTGTGGTAAAAATTGCAGAAGGTTTCCAAAGTTGCAACGTAGAATCCTTAGAAACATAACCAGTTTTTAAAAGGAATCGTGATTTTGGTATGAAACAAGGCAGGTTTGAAGGCGAAGTGATGGTTGCTTGGATCCGGCTTGCCTGCTCCCTTCCCGTGCTCCCATCCGTGCTCCCACCTCATCCAACGGCTGTCTTTTTTCGTTTTCCTTTCTAATCTAATCATCTCCCTCCCTGATTTTAAGGGGATGGGGTCGGGCCTTATTTTGTTCCAATCAAATCACGCCACGTATGCGGGAGCACGGATGGGCACACGGGAGGGGAGCAGGCAAGTCTCGTCCTGGTTGCTTCACCGTTTCACCTTGAAATTTCTACTACATAAAACATACACCATCACATGTTCCATGTTAAACTTTAGCATTTTTTCAGAGTCATTTGCCATATTTAAGTCATTAAGTTCATTTCTAAGCATTTAAGGAATAAATTTGAATTGCAAATGCATGAAAAAGTTGGTAAAATGGGTTGAAATCCTATATGTGTTAATGATTTACGTTTCGAACTTATCCAAAAAAATAAGAGGAACTCCAAACATCAGTGTGCTAAGACTCGACCCCGAACATGGAACTTATTTATTTTCAATTCAAGAAAATGCAAAGAAAGTCTGAAAACATGAAACTTGACATGGTATCATTGTATGATCCCTAGAGGTTCTGGTAATATTTGAGGAAGTTTCGCAAAGATTACATCATAGACTACTTAGAAACTGAAAAATCATCGAAGTAGAATCATGGTTTTCAGGGGGGTTTCAGGGGGTGTTTCCTAGGGTTTCAGGGGAGGATAGTTGGTTTGGATAACGTGTGATGCCGCTTTTGCGCAGATATATACACCACACATAACAAAGTTAATTAGGAGTAGGGAGAATATTGGGAAAGACAAGAGAGCAAGCAGAAAATGAAACCATGGAAGGCAGTCCCTGATGCATTGCCTACCCATAGAGCATGCAATACCGGCACTTACATACTAGTGCTACTTGCCTAGGCATGGCACCCGCAGGGTATGGGTACGGGTGGAGGCACCCCATACCTTTAGCCATCCCTCCCGAGCTTACCCATCACTCTTACTCATACCCGTCAACGGTTACAATTATTTTTCCATACTCGTTACCCGACAGGGTAGACGGGTATCCGCTGGTAAAATTACCCATGTTTGCAAAGCATCAATTTTAACAACTCATAGTCATAAACAACAACATATAATGATGATTTATATACAACAACAGATCATAGCAACAACACATACTTATAAACAAAAACACATTTAACAACAACATTGGTTTCTCGTGAACATCAACACATCAAAACAACATCACATAGTCATAAATAGCAACACATAGTCATAAATTTTGAGTCCACAAATTCATGAAAAAGTGTAGAAATAATTTTGAGTTAAATAGATTGTATACGGGTACATGGGTATATGGGTATGGGCTATACACGATCCAATACCTGTACCCACTCTACCCAATGGGTTCGGATTTCCCTATTTATATACCCATGAGTAACTTTTTGTCCCATACCATTACCCTAATAGGGTTTTTACCCACAGTGTACATGGGTAATGGGTACCCATTTCCATCCCTATACTTGTCCACTTCGTGGAATGGAAGACGAGGGTTCTTTCCATGCACTAGTTGTGTGTAGAAGGCCGTGGAATTGTGGATTGGCACGCGTTCTAGGTGGCCTTTTGTTGGGGAACGTAGCAGAAGTTCAAAATTTTCCTACGTGTCACCAAGATCTATCTATGGAGAGACTAGCAACGAGGGGAAGGAGAGTGCATCTACATACCCTTGGTAGATCGCTAAGCGGAAGCGTTCAAGAGAACGGGGTTGATGGAGTCGTACTTGTCGTGATCCAAATCACCGATGATCCTAGTGCCGAACGGACGGCACCTCCGTGTTCAACACACGTACAGCCCGGTGACGTCTCCCACGCCTTGATCCAGCAAGGAGAGAGGGAGAGGTTGAGGAAGACTCCATCCAGCAGCAGCACAACGCCGTGGTGGTGATGGAGGAGCGTGGCAATCCTGCAGGGCTTCGCCAAACACCGCGAGATATGAGGAGAAAGAGAGGGAGGGCTGCACCAACAGGCAGAGATCAGATCGCGTGTTATGGGCAGCCCCAGGCCTCACTATACATAGGGGAGAGGGAGGAGGGTGCGCCCCCTCTAGGGTTCCCACCCCTAGGGGGGGCGGCAGCCCTAGATGGGAAAGGGGAGGCGGCCAAGAGGGGGAGAGAGGGGGCGCCCCCTAGGGTGGGCCTTAGGCCCATCTAAGCCTAGGGTTTCCCCTTTCTCCCCCTTTGCTGCGCCTTGGGCCTTGTGGGAGGCGCACCAGCCCACTTAGGGGCTGGTCCCTCACCACCCTTGGCCCATGCAAGCCTCCGGGGCATGTGGCCCACCCTCCCGGTGGTCCCGGTACGTTACCGATAAACCCCGAAACTCTTCCGGTGACCAAAACAGGACTTCCCATATATAAATCTTTACCTTCGGACCATTCCGGAACTCCTCGTGACGTCCGGGATCTCATCCGGGACTCCGAACAACATTCGGTAACCACATACAAACTTCCTTTATAACCCTAGCGTCATCGAACCTTAAGTGTGTAGACCCTACGGGTTCGGGAACCATGCAGACATGACCGAGACACCTCTCCGGCCAATAACCAACAGCGGGATCTGGATACCCATGTTGGCTCCCACACGTTCCACGATGATCTCATCGGATGAACCACGATGTCAAGGACTTAATCAATCCCGTATACAATTCCCTTTGTCTAGCGGTATTGTACTTGCCCGAGATTCGATCGTCGGTATCCCTATACCTTGTTCAATCTCGTTACCGGCAAGTCTCTTTACTCGTTCCGTAACACATCATCCCGTGATCAACTCCTTGATCACATTGTGCACATTATGATGATGTCCTACCGAGTGGGCCCAGAGATACCTCTCCGCTTACACGGAGTGATAAATCCCAGTCTCGATTCGTGCCAACCCAACAGACACTTTCGGAGATACCTGTAGTGCACCTTTATAGTCACCCAGTTACGTTGTGACGTTTGGTACACCCAAAGCATTCCTACGGTATCCGGGAGTTGCACAATCTCATGGTCTAAGGAAATGATACTTGACATTAGTAAAGCTTTAGCATACGAACTACACGATCTTTGTGCTAGGCTTAGGATTGGGTCTTGTCCATCACATCATTCTCCTAATGATGTGATCCCGTTATCAACGATATCCAATGTCCATGGTCAGGAAACCATAACCATCTATTGATCAACGAGCTAGTCAACTAGAGGCTTACTAGGGACATGGTGTTGTCTATGTGTCCACACATGTATCTGAGTTTCCTATCAATACAATTCTAGCATGGATAATAAAAGATTATCATGAACAAGGAAATATAATAATAATCAATTTATTATTGCCTCTAGGGCATATTTCCAACAGTCTCCCACTTGCACTAGAGTCAATAATCTAGTTCACATCGATATGTGATTACCACTCACAGGTCACATCACCATGTGACCAACATCCAAAGAGTTTACTAGAGTCAATAATCTAGCTAGTTCACATCACTATGTGATTAACACTCAATGAGTTCTGGATTTGATCATGTTGCTTGTGAGAGAGGTTTTAGTCAACGGGTCTGCAACATTCAGATCCGTGTGTGCTTTACAAATCTTTATGTCATCTCCTAGATGCAGCTACCACGCTCTATTTGGAGCCATTTCAAATAACTGTTCTACTTGGAGTTATTCTAAATTGTTGCTCCATTATACGTATCCGGTATCTCTACTCAAAGCTATCCGGATAGGTGTTAAGCTTGCATCGTCGTAACTCTTTACGTCGAACTCTTTAACACCTCCATAACCGAGAAAATTCCTTAGTCCACTAGTTACTAAGGATAACTTTGATCGTTGTACTATGATCCATTCTTGGATCACTCTTGTACCCCTTGACTGACTCATGGCAAGGCACACTTCAGGTGCGGTACACAGCATAGCATACTGTAGAGCCTATGTCTTAAGCATAGGGGACGACCTTCGTCCTTTCTCTCTATTCTGCCGTGGTCGAGCTTTAAGTCTTAACTTCATACCTTACAACTCAAGCAAGAACTCCTTCTTTGACTGATCCATCTTGAACACCTTCAAGATCATGTCAAGGAATATGCTCATTTGAAAGTACCATTAAGCGTTTTGATCTATCCTTATAGATCTTGATGCTCAATGTTCAAGTAGCTTAATCCAGGCTTTCCATTGAAAAACACTTTTCAAATAACCCTATATGCTTTCCAGAAATTCTATGTCATTTCTGATCATCAATATGTCAACAACATATACTCATCACAAATTCTATAGTGCTCCCACTCACTTCCTTGGAAATACAAGTTTCTCATAAACTTTGTATACACCCAAAATCTTTGATCATCTCATCAAAGCATACATTCCAACTCCGAGATGCTTACTCCAGTCCTCAGAAGGATTGCTGGAGCTTTGCATACTTATTAGCATCTTTCAGGATTGACAAAACCTTCCGGTTGTATCACATACAACCTTTCCTCAAGAAAATCGTCGAGGAAACAATGTTTTGACATCCTATCTGCAAGATTTCATAAATAATGCAGTAATTGCTAATATAATTCCAACAGACTCTTAGCATCGCTACGAGTGAGAAAGTCTCACCGTAGTCAACTCCTTGAACTTGTCGGGAAACACCTTAACGACAAGTCGAGCTTTCTCAATGGTGACACTTACCATCATTGTCTGTCTTCCTTTTAAAATCCATCTGTACTCAACAGCCTTACGACCATCAAGTAGTTCTTCCAAAGTCTACACTTTGTTTTCATATATGGATCCTCTCTCGGATTATATGGCCTCGAGCCATTTATCGGAATTCGGGCCCACCATCGCTTCTCCATAGCTCGTAGGTTCATTGTTGTCTAGCAACATGACTTCCAAGACAGGATCACGTACCACTCTGAAGTAGTGCGCATCCTTGTCATCCCACGAGGTTTGGCAGTGACTTGATCTGAAGTTTCATGATCACTATCATAAGCTTCCACTTCAATTGGTGTAGGTGCCACAGGAACAACTCCCTGTGCCCTGCCACACACTAGTTGAAGAGACGGTTCAATAACCTCATCAAGTCCCCACCATTCCCCCACTCAATTCTTTCGAGAGAAACTTTTTCTCGAGAAAGGACCTGATTCTTGAAACAATCCCTTATTGCTTTCGGATCTGAGACAGGAGGTATACCCAACTGTTTTTGGGTGTCCTATGAAGATGCATTTATCCGCTTTGGGTTCGAGCTTATCAGCCTGAAACTTTTTCACATAAGCGTCGCAGCCCCAAACCTTTTAAGAAATGACAGCTTAGGTTTCTCTAAACCATAGTTCATACGGTGTCATCTCATCAGAATGACATGGTGCCCTATTTAAAGTGAATGTGGTTGTCTCTAATGCCTAACCCATAAAACTATTGTGGTAATTCAATGAGAGACATCATGGTATGCATCATATCCAATAGGGTGCAGTTATGATGTTCGGACACACCATCACACTATGGTGTTCCAGGCTGTATTAGTTGTGAAACAATTTCCACAATGTCTTAATTCTGTGCCAAACTCGTAATTCAGATATTCATCTCTATGATCATATCATAGATCTTTTATCCTCTTGTCACGACGATCTTTCAACTTCACCCTGAAATTACTTGAACCTTTCAATAATTCAGACTCGCGATTCATCAAGTAAATATACTCAACATCTACTCAAATCATCTGTGAAGTAAGAACATAACGATATCCACTACACGCCTCAGCACTCATTGGACTGCACACATCAAAATGTATTACTTCCAGCAAGTTGCTTTCTGGTTCCATTTTACTGAAACCGAGGCTTTCAGTCATCTTGCCCATGTGGTATGATTTGCATGTCTCAAGTGATTCAAAATCAAGTGAGTTCAAACGGTCCATCTGCATGGAGTTTCTTCATGCATATACACCAATAGACATGGTTCGCATGTCTCAAACTTTTCAAAAACGAGTGAGCCCAAAGATCCATCAATATGGAGCTTCTTCATGCGTTTTATACCGATATGACTTATGTGGCAGTGCCACAAGTAGGTGGTACTATCATTACTATCTTTTGGCATGAACATGTGTATCACTACGATCGAGATTCAATAAACCATTCATTTTAGGTGTAAGACCATTGAAGGTATTATTCAAATAAACAGAGTAACCATTATTCTCCTTAAATGAATAACCGTATTGCGATAGACATAATCCAATCATGTCTATGCTCAACGCAAACACCAATCTCGATGGTAGAGGGAGCGTACGATATTTGATCAACCTTGGAAATACTTCCAACACATATCGTCAGCTCACCTTTAGCTAGTCTCCATTTATTCCGTAGCTTTTATTTCGAGTTACTAACACTTAGCAACCGAACCGGTATCTAATACCCTGGTGCTACTAGGAGTACTAGTAAAGTACACATTAGCATAATGTATATCCAATATACTTCTATCGATAGCCTTCTCATCTACCAAGTATCTAGGGTAATTCTGCTCCAGTGGCTGTTCCCCTTATTACAGAAGCACTCAGTCTCGGGTTTGGGTTCAACCTTGGGTTTCTCCACTAGAGCAGCAGCTGATTTGCCGTTTCATGAAGTATCCCTTCTTGCCCTTGCCCTTCTTGAAACTAGTGGTTTCACTAACCATCAACAATTGATGCTCCTTCTTGATTTCTACTTTCGCGGTGTCAAACATCGCGAATATTTCAAGGATCATCATATCTATCCTTGATTTGTTATAGTTCATCACGAAGCTCTAGCTGCTTGGTGGCAATGACTTTGGAAAAACATCACTATCTCATCTGGAAGATTAACTCCCACTTGATTCAAGCGATTGTTGTACTCAGACAATCTGTGCACAAGCTCAACGATTGAGCTTTTCTCCTTAGTTTGTAGGCTAAGAAACTCATCGGAGGTCTTATACCTCTTGACGTGGGCACGAGCCTGAAATCCCAATTTCAGCCCTCGAAACATCTCATATGTTCCGCGACGTTTCGAAACCGTCTATGGTGCCTCAACTCTAAACCGTTTAACTGAATTTCACGTAGTCATCAAAACGTGTATGTTAGATGTTCGCAACACCCACAGACGACGTTCGAGGTTCAGCACACTGAGCGGTGCATTAAGGACATAAGCCTTCTACGAAGCAACGAGGACAATCCTCGGTTTACGGACCTAGTCCGCATAATTGCTACTATCAACTTTCAACTAAATTTTTCTCTAGGAACATATCTAAACAGTAGAACTAAAGCGCGAGCTACGACATAATTTACAAAATCCTTTTTGACTATGTTCAGGATAATTAAGTTCATCTTATGAACTCCCACTCAGATAGACATCCCTCTAGTCTTCTAAGTGATTACATGAGCCGAGTCAACTAGGCCGTGTCCGATCATCACGTGAGACGGACTAGTCATCATCGGTGAACATCTTCATGTTGATCATATCTACCATACGACTCATGCTCGACCTTTCGGTCTCTTGTGTTCCGAGCCCATGTCTGTACATGCTAGGCTCGTCAAGTTAACCCTAAGTGTTTTGCATGTGTAAAACTGTCTTACACCCGTTGTATGTGAACGTAAAGATCTATCACACCCGATCATCACGTGGTGCTTCGAAACGACGAACTTTAGCAACGGTGCACAGTTAGGGGAGAACACATTCTTGAAATTGTAATGAGGGATCATCTTATTTACTACCGTCGTTCTAAGCAAATAAGATGTATAAACATGATAAACATCACATGCAATCAAATAATAGTGACATGATATGGCCAATATCATATAGCTCCTTTGATCTCCATCTTGGGGCTCCATGATCATCTTGTCACCGGCATGACACCATGATCTCCATCATCATGATCTCCATCATCGTGTCTTCTTGAAGTTGTCTCGTCATCTATTACTTCTACTACTATGGCTAACGCTTTAGTAATAAAGTAAAGTAATTACATGACGTTTAAGTTGACACGCAGGTCATAAATAAATAAAGACAACTCCTATGGCTCCTGCTGGTTGTCATACTCATCGACATGCAAGTCGTGATACCTATTACAAGAACATGATCAATCTCATACATCACATATATCATTCATCACATCCTTTTGGCCATATCACATCACATAGCATACCCTGCAAAAACAAGTTAGACGTCCTCTAATTGTTGTTTGCATGTTTTACGTGGCTGCTATGGGTTTCTAGCAAGAACGTTTCTTACCTACGCAAAACCACAACGTGATATGCCAATTGCTATTTACCCTTCATAAGGACCCTTTTCATCGAATCCGACCCGACTAAAGCGGGAGAGACAGACACCCGCCAGCCACCTTATGCAACTAGTGCATGTTTGTCGGTGGAACCGGTCTCACGTAAGCATACGTGTAAGGTTGGTCCGGGCCGCTTCATCCCACAATACCGTCGAATCAAGATAAGACTAGTAACGGCAAGCATATTGAACAAAATCAACGCCCACAACTTCTTTGTGTTCTACTCGTGCATAGAATCTACGCATAGACCTAGCTCATGATGCCACTGTTGGGGAACGTTGCAGAAATTTAAAATTTTCCTACGTGTCACCAAGATCTATCTATGGAGAGACTAGCAACGAGGGGAAGGAGAGTGCATCTACATACCCTTGTAGATCGCTAAGCGGAAGCGTTCAAGAGAACGGGGTTGATGGAGTCGTACTCGTCGTGATCCAAATCACCGATGATCCTAGTGCCGAACGGACGGCACCTCCGTGTTCAACACACGTACAGCCCGGTGACGTCTCCCACGCCTTGATCCAGCAAGGAGAGAGGGAGAGGTTGAGGAAGACTCCATCCAGCAGCAGCACAACACCGTGGTGGTGATGGAGGAGCGTGGCAATCCTGCAGGGCTTCGCCAAGCACCGCGAGATATGAGGAGAAAGAGAGGGAGGGCTGCACCAACAGGCAGAGATCAGATCGCGTGTTATGGGCAGCCCCAGGCCTCACTATATATAGGGGAGAGGGAGGAGGGTGTGCCCCCTCTAGGGTTCCCACCCCTAGGGAGGCGGCAGCCCTAGATGGGAAAGGGGAGGCGGCCAAGAGGGGGAGAGAGGGGGCGCCCCCTAGGGTGGGCCTTAGGCCCATCTAAGCCTAGGGTTTCCCCTTTCTCCTCCTTTGCTGCGCCTTGGGCCTTGTGGGAGGCGCACCAGCCCATTTAGGGGCTGGTCCCTCACCACCCTTGGCCCATGCAAGCCTCCGGGGCATGTGGCCCCACTTGGTGGACCCCCGGGACCCTCCCGGTGGTCCCGGTATGTTACCGATAAACCCCGAAACTCTTCCGGTGACGAAAACAGGACTTCCCATATATAAATCTTTACCTCCGGACCATTCCGGAACTCCTCGTGATGTCCAGGATCTCATCCGGGACTCCGAACAACATTCGGTAACCACATACAAACTTCCTTTATAACCCTAGCGTCATCGAACCTTAAGTGTGTAGACCCTACGGGTTCGGGAACCATGCAGACATGACCGAGACACCTCTCCGGCCAATAACGAACAGCAGGATCTGGATACCCATGTTGGCTCCCACATGTTCCACGATGATTTCATCGGATGAACCACGATGTCAAGGACTTAATCAATCCCGTATACAATTCCCTTTGTCTAGCGGTATTGTACTTGCCCGAGATTCGATCGTCGGTATCCCTATACCTTGTTCAATCTCGTTACCGGCAAGTCTCTTTACTCGTTCCGTAACACATCATCCCGTGATCAACTCCTTGATCACATTGTGCACATTATGATGATGTCCTATCGAGTGGGCCCAGAGATACCTCTCCGCTTACACGGAGTGACAAATCCCAGTCTCGATTCGTGCCAACCCAACGGACACTTTCGGAGATACCTGTAGTGCACCTTTATAGTCACCCAGTTACGTTGTGACGTTTGGTACACCCAAAGCATTCCTACGGTATCCGGGAGTTGCACAATCTCATGGTCTAAGGAAATGATACTTGACATTAGAAAAGCTTTAGCATACGAACTACACGATCTTTGTGCTAGGCTTAGGATTGGGTCTTGTCCATCACATCATTCTCCTAATGATGTGATCCCGTTATCAACGACATCCAATGTCCATGGTCAGAAAACCGTAACCATCCATTGATCAACGAGCTAGTCAACTAGAGGCTTACTAGGGACATGGTGTTGTCTATGTATCCACACATGTATCTGAGTTTCCTATCAATACAATTCTAGCATGGATAACAAACGATTATCATGAACAAGGAAATATAATAATAATCAATTTATTATTGCCTATAGGGCATATTTCCAACACCTTTGCTGGGGAACGAGTACTTGGTTGGCAATGGTAATGAATGGCTGATGAATGTTCTTGCAAATTGTTCTGTCAAAGTGTGGGATATGGTAATCATGTTGATCTGGTGAGTGTGGCAGGTTTGTACTATCTCACCCATGGCAAGGAAGCTGCTCCGATGGAGGCCTCAATACACTTCGTGGACATTTATTTTATTTCAGTTCAGCAGGCAAACAAATATAGTACTGAGGATACTGTGAAAAGAGAGATGCGGCCGGAGGAGTGGTTGATGGTCTCAACTAAAAGAAGCCCAAGCAGTGTGCAAAGCCAGGCAAGGTAGCTTAATCAGTGGATGGCTCCTCTCGGCAACTGACATTTGAGCCGGATCAGGCATGATACTTCAGAACGGAGTCATGAGCATTATTTTCTCTGAACACCGTCAGTTGTTCCATTGCAACGATGGTTTTGAGGCGGAGTTACATGCGATAATGGAGGGGATGGCACTGTTTGTCGAATTTTCTCCTCTTCCCATGGTTGTTCGATCAAATTCAACAATGACGCTATCTATTTTATCTTCTAATGAATTGGACAAGGCGGCTTATGTGCATCTCATCTTAGAGATCAAGGACCTGATGGTTCGTAGGGAGTTTGTTCCTATGAAAATTTCTAGGGAACAAAATAGATTAGTAGTCTGGCAAATTATGGTAGAATTGATCATAGCACGGCTTCTTGGATAGGAAGAGGCCATCCATGTATTCCTGAACTTTCGTCGGCATATTGTAACTCTACATCTTTGGAATAAAGCTCTCCTTTCATCCGCAAAAAAGAAAGGAAAAAGAAAATGAAAAGGAGAGAAATTGCATTCCTATGAGGGAGAATATTTTTCAAGATTGCAAGTATTTTCAGTAAACGAATTTAACTATTCAGAACAAAACTTAGGATTATAACAAAATACAATACCGCGTATGCCTACCCCAAAAGTCAGACTTAATCTGTTAAAAAAAACTCAACTTAGTCCTAGGCACAAATAAGGCATCCCAAAGATTCATGGGTTTAAAAAAAAGCATGGCTAGGTGTCAGTGGACTAAGACTTAACCAAATCTAAGTCAACTGGCATAACATGTAGGAAAGAAAAAAAAAACTAGAAATAAATTTTTGCACCGATCTCCATGTAAGATCCCATGAATATCGCATCGACCGAAACTTGGTTAAGTCTCAATCGACTGAGATTTAGCAATCCCGTTAAAAAATAAAAAATCACAAGAATGAAAAAAAATAACACATGCATGCTTTTTAAAAGAAAATCATAAGCATTTCAAGTGTGACAAATTAAGTATAGTAAATGTATTTCAAGTGGCGATTCAATCAATTAACTGCGACAGCACCAATACATACTCCGCTTGTGTGTGTATATATATATATATATATATATATATATATATATATATATATATATATATATATATATATACACGTACATGATAGCTATGATCCACATCAAGTTGAGCCTCTGTCTGCTTTAGACCACCGAGACTAGCTAAGCTAGCTAGCAATCACGATGAGGTTCGCGGTGAGCAAGTCCCCGCCGGTGATGGTCCGGCCATCGACAGAGCCGGTGCTGGTGCCGGGGAAGACGACGGCGACGCAAGTGGTGCAACTGTCATCGTGGGACACGACCTACGTGGACTTCCAGGTCACGGTGCTCCTCGTTTTCGACGGCTCGGTTCACCAGCCCGTGGAGGCCATCAAGAAGGGCCTCTCCCGGGCGCTCGCCCACTACCACACCATGGCCGGCCGCCTCGCCGACGAAGACGGCGTGCTCCTGCACGTCGCGTGCACCGGCGAGGGTGTGCCGTTCGTGGCCGCGTCGGCGGGATGTGCCTTGCAGGATCACGGGCTCCTGGACGCGCCCTTCACGACCACCCTCCTCGACGATCTCGCCGTGTACTATCCGGCACCTGAGGGCTGCCGGAGCACGGACCCGATGCTGCTGATGCAGGTCACCGAGTTCGCCTGCGGCGGGTTCACCGTGGGCGTGACGTGGAACCACACGCTGGCCGATGCCACCGGCATCGCCCAGTTCCTGCAGGCCGTGGGCGAGCTCACCCGCGCTGAAGCTGATGCGTCGGCGGTGCCGTCCGTCACGCCGGTCAGGGACGGTCGCGCGGCGTCCCTTCCTCTGCTCTCGGCGCCGGTGGTCGCCGCGAAGCAGTCGCTGATGCTGGACCTCGGCGGCCAGGGCCTCATCTACCTAGACACCGTAGTCCCGATGAAGCTCATCGACCGCATCAAGTCCGACTATAAGGCCGCCCACTCCGGGTACTGCACAACGTTCGAGGCGACGGCCGCCGTGCTGTGGCGGTGCCGCACACGCGCGATCATCGGCGACGACCCCGACGGCTATGACATGTCCACGCCGGCGCCGCTGGCCTTCTTCGTGAACGTGCACAAGCACGTGGGCACGGCGGCGGGGTACTATGGAAACTGCGCGGTGGCGCAGCTGGCGTTCGCGACGACAGGAGAGGTGGCCGGCGCCGGGGATGACGACGGCATGAACGGCCTGGTGGATCTGATCAAGCGCGCCAAGGACGGGGTCCCGGAGCTGCTGAGAGGCATGAGAGCAGGCGGCGGCGCGGTGGACGGGATGGGGGAGGAGGAGATAGCAGCGGCGTTCGGGTACAACGCGCTGATGGTGACGTGCTGGCGGACCATCAGGTTCGGCGACGCCGACTTTGGCGGCGGCGGCCCGGGGAGGGTGGTGGGGCGTTGGCAGCAGACGACGCTGCCGTGCGTGGCGTTAGTGTCCTGCGGGGCCACGGGCGAGCGGCTGCTGACGCAGTGCGTCAGGGCGGAGCACGCCGCCGCGTTGCTCACCGAGCTGGACCAGCTCGCACGCCTCACCTAGTAACTATGAACTGAATTCTTGCTGCTTTGCTGGCACGTACGTACGTATGTGTGGTGTGGTGGTGTGCCGTTGTCGATCGTTGAGTTGTTCCGGTGAATAAGGTACCCCGTTATGTTATGTGCAAGTCAAGTTCCATGAAAATTAGATTAGGGTAATTCCATTTTTACCTTCTGGGACCACCGCCACACGCTCTCCCAGTACCCACCGGTGGTTAATACGACACAACACAACACATATTTTACGTTAAGTGGTACTCCCTCCCTCTAGGTGAATAAGGCTGATCACAATGGGCAAGAACATAAGTTAGTAACTTACACACTTTCCTAAACTATGTTACTATCTCCATAGTGGGTAGGAACATCTATGTAGTGTCACGCAACGATGTATTTATTAGGTTATAGACTCATTATTTTTTGGAGTGTGTGATGTTCCGGTAACTTACTTAGTTACCATAAGCACCTCTCTCTTCATTAAATATGTGCCACATAAGCAAAGTTGTATTGGAGTGTGTGATGTTACTCCTAAGTTCCTCCCCATTGTGACCAGCCTAAGTCATTTTAGATTGTGCACCGTGACCAAGAAGGAGGGGAAAACGAGAGAACTTAATGTTTATTTGCTAATTAATAACATTGCATTCAATAAACTAACCACTGCATGTCGTGTTTGGTAGTCTCGAGTCATTGAAAACATGCACGCACCACATCTCTTATTGGTTGATATGTTAAGAAACAAGAAACGAGGTGAGAGTTAAGGGCATCTCCAGCCGCGCCCCCAACAGCCCCCCCCCCCCAGGCCACTTTTTCGGCGCCGGTGCCGAAAAAACGGCCCAGTCGCGCCCCAGGACGCCGAAAATCGTCGGTTCGGACCTTTTTTCCGCCCGGCGGTCACAGGCCGAACCCGGCGCGCTGGGGAGCTGTTGGGGGCTCCGGCGCTAGGGAAAAGCACGCCTCGCCGACACCGACATGGGAAAAGTCAAGGTTTTCTTCCCCCGACTCGCCTCGCACCCCCCACGCCCTCGGCCACCACTAGCTATATCCCGGCGACGGCCGCTGCCCTACTCCGCTAGATAGCCATTCCCCGCCGGAAAATAGCAGCACTTCGCCGCGGCAGCCCCTCCCACAGTAGTTGGGCGTTCCCGGCCGCCGTTTCCGGCCGCGGAGGCGTGGTTTAACGGCGGGTACATGCCCACCGAGCGCAAGGTGTTCGGCGTTTTGCCTGCCTCGGCGATGGACTCGGACGAGGAGGAAGAGCTCGCCGCGCTGCTGGAGGAGGAAGCCGCGGCCGACGTCCAGGAAGAAGAGCATCTCATGGTGCTCGCCGCCCTCGCCCAGCTGCTGGCGAGCAGTGAAAAGCCGCGACGAGGTGGCTCAGCGCCGGGGTGGGTGAAAGCAAAGAACCGGCATCGTCTGCAAGGCTACTGCATGCTCTACTCCGACTATTTCGCCGATGCTCCACTTCATGGCGAGAGAACATTTCGGCGCCGTTATCGGATGAGCCGAAAGCTCTTCCTCAGGATTGTGAATTCCATCCGGGAGTTCGACAACTACTTCAAGTGCAAGATGGATTGCACTGGCGCTCTTGGATTCACCTCCATCCAGAAGTGCACGATAGCGATGAGGATGCTTGCATATGGAGCTCCAAGTGATTCACTCGACGACTATGGGCGCATGGCCGAGTCCACCAGCATAGAGTGTTTCTACAAGTTCTGTCGGGCAGTGGTGGCAGTGTTTGGGCCACAATACTTGAGAACACCCAATGCGGAAGACACTGCTCGGATCCTAGCCCAGAATGCAGCAAGAGGATTTCCTGGGATGCTTGGAAGTATCGACTGCATGCATTAGAAATGGAAGAACTGCCCATTTGGTTGGCAGGGGATGTACAAAGGCGCCAAAGGCGGTTGCAGTATGGTGCTTGAGGCGGTAGCCACACAGGACCTCTGGATTTGGCACTCCTTCTTTGGTATGCCAGGAACTCACAATGACATCAACGTGCTGCAGTGCTCTCCTGTTTTTGCCAAGCTCGTTGAGGGCCATTCTCCTCCGGTGAACTTCGAGATCAATGGGCACCAATACAACAAGGGGTACTATCTAGCTGACGGCATCTATCCGAGATGGTCGACATTTGTGAAGACGATCTCAAACCCTGTGCCGGGAGGCAAGAACGCCTGATTTGCGAAAGTTCAGAAGGCTTGCCGGAAGGATGTCGAGCGAGCATTTGGTGTGCTCCAATCTCGATTCGTTGTTGTTCGGTACCCCGCTCAGACCTGGTCGAAAGATCAAATGTGGGAGATCATGACTTGCTGTGTCATCTTGCACAACATGATCATCGAGAGCGAGCAAGAAGACCCAGTGATTGACACTGAACCATACTACAGGCAGGGTCCTCTAGCCGAAGTTGATCACCAGCTACCGGCAACTTGGACTGCCTATCTCAGTATGCGTCAGGAGATCCGAGACCCACAGGTGCATAATCAACTGCAGAAAGGTCTGATTGAGCACCTATGGAGGCTCAAGGGGGACGCCTCGTGATGAAATACGAGTTTTTATTTGTTGAACAATATAATTTGTATTGAATTATTTGTTGTTGTAGTATTTTGTTGAAATATTTGATTTTTCTGTGATGAAATATGTGATAAGAAATAATTGTGTTGATAATTGAACGCCGAGACACGGCGAAACCACGCCGAATATGGACCTATTCTCGCCCATATGGGCCGTTTATTCGCCGAAATTAGGCTGCAAAGTGGGCCAATTTCGGCGCCTGGGGGCGACGACTGGGCGCAAACCCGCCCCCAGCGCCGAGTGCATCGTCGGCTCGCCCCCAGGGGGCGATTTTTATGCGTCCCAGGGGGCCAACGGCTGGAGATGCCCTAATGCACTGTGCCTAAATGTTTTGAGATTATTTGGTTTTCGTAAGGTGACTTATACATCTAGACGGAGGGAGTAACATTTATTTGGCATCTCAATCCGTCTAGTCCATTCGATCGACCCAACCTAGCCCATAGAAGGCAATAGATAGTGTACCTCCTGATGTGGTCACTTTCTTCCTTCATAAAAAACACACCATAGCTGAAGCAAAAGAGGGCAATGCCTGTTGACAAGTATTCATGAGCTTAACGAGCTTTAAAGATTTTTGCTCGCTAAGCGGAAGAAGCTTAATTAACCGAGCCTTAACAAGCTATGCATCTTGTTAATTTACCCTGGCCCCGTCGCGGCATGGCGGAGGCGAGGTGCACCTTGTGGAAAGATAGGTGAGTGTGGTGGCGGCGACAACAAGATGATCTGTTGTTTATACACCCGCAAGTGGCACCCCTCTGGCAGGGAACAGCGGCAGCAGCACAGGCGAAGAGTTGCGTTGCGAAGCTCGGGGCTCCTTGGGGGGGGGGGGGGGGGGGGAGGGGGGCACAGTCAGTGAGCAATGGCCGGTGGGAGAGAATACCATGCGGCGTGAAGAAGCGGGGTGCCAGAAAAAAGAGAGTGCCGATCTCATTATGAGGGGAGGCTAAAGGGTACGGGACCCTCCAATAATCTCTCTTTTGTCATCTTCATTTCCCTCTAAATCCATGGCTGCACTTGTCCGTTGGTATCCTGTGCTACTCTTTGCCTATGATTTTGCCTCTTTCCTCCTGTTTTCTTCTCCTTTTTGATTGAACCACCAGCCTCCTCTACAAGAGGCTCTGCAAGCAACATTCTTTGTCTCTCTCTCCTCTTTTCATCCAACGTGACTGCAGGGCAGCACTCCAGCATGGAGCGGTGGCCATGCCCTTAGTGGCAGAACAATCGTTTTCAAAAAAAAAAGTAGTGGCAACCATGGAATATTGGATCTAGTAGTGGGACAGGTCTAATTTTCACTTTTCGTTTGTTAGCGCGTACCGCTAGAATTTTGTGTGTCTGACTATGAAAATCGCGAACTGAGAGTAGCTCCGATGGTTATATTCCTTGTGGTGAAACCAATCACAAAAGTTCAAGTCCTAGACTTGGCATTGGTGGTCACTTTTTTCGGATTTATTTCAGGCTTTCTAGCTATGTGCCTTCAGTGAGAGGAGACGTGTCCCTCGACCGACTTTGTCATCTCAAACTGAAGTGTCGGCTCAGTCTCTCGGAGATGCTCAAAGGGGTAAGGTGTGTGTGCATGTATTCATATGAGTGAGTGTACGTGTGTATGTATGAGCATCTGCGTCTGTACTGTGTTAAAAAAAACAAAACAAAAAAACAAGAGATTTGGTTCTGCATTATGGCAAACCCTGAAGTGGTGTCTTGTTGCATTTTCTCTCTGTTGAGATGTGTACTACTTTAGGGATACAAATGTATAATGAGATTGCACTTTCAGAAACATAAAACTGCATTGTATTAAGATACAAATGTATAATGAGATTGCACTTTCAGAAACATAAATATGCATTGTATTAAGATACAAATGTGCATAGAATGGGTCAATGTTAGTTTATCTGGACAAATAAATTTGTTTGCATATATTCATTTTGGCCAGTACCATTTGAATTAGTTACGTAACTAAAATTGCCCTCGTCCCAGATGTAGGTGGGTTTTTTCTAGACACCAGACCCAAGCGGATTACACAATCTAGTATTGCCCATAGCGACGCACACTAATGCTCCGATGTACACATTCTATATACCTAAATAATTCATTTTCACTACTTCTATTTATCTCAACATACATACATGCCATTTCATCATATGTGTCACGTCATCATAGACCCATCACAACATGCCACCTAACATCGCATCTCACCCCACATGCCACCTAACAAAAGGCACTCAACATGCATGAGATTTTTCTCCCGCTATATTATACAAATTATATTCAATAATATTTTTCAAATACAATATATAATATGTATTTAAATCTTAGTTCGTATACTATTAGTCCGAATATGCTTGTTTCATGCAAGCCAATCTCATTGAACATATTGCAATCGATTCCCACAACGACACACGGGATACCAACTAGTTTTTTTTTAATAAAAACATGATTCCTCCCGGCCTCTGCATTAGTCACATGCAACCATGCACTGTTACAATGGGAACATATGAGAAAGCTTTGGCCACTGCCGCCGAAAGAAAAGCTAGGTGATACAGGTTCGGATTGGCTCCTGCTAGCCCTTGCGGCCTGTTCAGATACTGGCCGTACGTAGTATGGTAATTCTGTTGATATGGAGAATTTGGCAAATTAGGAATTATACTTCCCATGGGAAGGAAGTAGTCCCGATAGAGATTTCTGCAGAGATTTTACAAAGCTACTAGCAGTCCCTGTACAATGCTAAGAACTACTCGTCTGAGGAGATTTTTCGGGAAAAATGCCTTTGGTTTTTGACGTGGATGTCGTGATTCTAAGTCTGACAGTGAGGTAGGGGGTATGTATGAAGAGGCTAGACCTTAGCTATTGGGAAGTTGTAAGTACACAAGGTTTACGAGTTCAGGCCCTTCTCTGTGGAAGTAACAGCCCTACGTCTCGGTGCCCGGAGGCGGTCGATTGGATTATGCGTGAGTAAGATCACAGGGGTGCGAACCCTTCATACTGAGGAGGGGGGTGGCTTATATAGAGTTCGCCAGCCCTCTCCTGCCCTCAGTAATGCAGGGTTTAAGGTACATTTAAGGTGGGCGTTACTGATAACGTCCCTAATAAAGCGCCATGATGGTCATAAAGACTACTTAAAAGCTGACCGTTTGCCTGGGAGTGATTTGAGGTCTCCTGGCGGTCGAATGGTTGGCTTGTTGGTCGAGTGACAGCTTCTTGGTCGAGTGTCTTGGCCCCGTCGAGTGGGACATCTTCAAGTCGTCTGAAAGGTGACTTCCTCTAAGGACGTCCTACGGTAGGGCTCTTAGGACGGGTCCGTGTCCCTACCGTAGGTATATGACTACATCATTAGCCCCCGAACGGATCGAGGCTGGAGTGGAAAAAAGAGGTTAGGGACCTTTTCATCCGACCCCTCGGGTTATTATGGGTGCTTCATTCTGGGTCGACTGTCACGGACGACGTCATTAACCTTTTTCAGTCGACTTGATCCGTTCCAAATCTTTCGTCGGATGGATTTCTTCGCTTGCGAGGCATCGAGCGCTGGCGGAGATCGCGGGATTTGGATTTTTTGGGAAGCGCGCGGAACGGGGGCGGCCGCAGTAATCGGGAGCGACGGTGCGAAGGCTCCTCGATCCCCGCGCCGCCTTTTTCGCCACGTACAGCGCGCGCGCCTGCCAAGGGATTTGACTGGATAGCTCGGGCCTACCTGTCAGCCACTCGGGAGTGGCTCCTTATAAATAGTCGGCCCGGAGTCTCTCTTCAGTACGCGTGCTCATCTCTTCTGCTCCTCTCTCTGTCTCTCCGTCGTCTCCTCCGCTTCCTTCGCTCTCGCCCCGCCACCACAAAAACTAGCCCGAGACCTTGCCGGCGGCGATGGTGAAGAGCAAGACGACCGCCCTGGAGCGCGCGAAGAAGGCGGCGGCGGCCGGGAAGGGGAAGAAGTCTGCGCGCGGGGGCTCTTCTTCTCGGACGACCCTGCCCAGGGGGTGGATCCAGGGCGACTGGATGCCCTCGGTGCTTCGTCAGGAGGATCTCGACGATATGGTCGAGGGAGGAGTCATCCTCCACAAGGTGGCGCGTCTTCCGGGGAGAGAAATCGAGCCCCAGCCACGTGACGGTGAGCGCGTCCTCCTGGCGACTCACATTGTTCGTGGTTTCTCCTTGCCGCCCCACCCTTTTTCCGCAATTTCCTGAATTTCTTCGGGGCGCAGCTCCACCACTTCACTCCGAACTCCATAGTCTACCTCGCCGCTTTCATTTCTATGTGCGAGGCGTTTCTGGGGTGCCGCCCGCACTGGGGACTCTTCAAGCATATCTTCACCGTTCGCTCTCAGTCGGTGAAGAAGGCTAAGTCGAGTGACGAGAGGACACAGGTGATCCAGTTGTGCGGAGGCTTGGCGATCCAGACAAGGGGAAAAGTTGTTTTCCCTCCATCACTTTCCCGGAGTCGGTTCGAGGGTGGCAGGCGACTTGGTTCTACTGCCAGGATCAAGTGACCCCGGGGCAGTCGACTGGACTCCCACCCTTCACCCTCGACCGAGCTGAAAAGCCGGCTTCTCTGAAGGTGACGCCCGAAGAAAAGGCCCATGTCAAGATACTGGCGGGTCGAGTGGTCGAACTTGTCCGTGAGGGCGTGACGGGGATGGACCTGCTCGAAGTCTTCCTCAGGAGGAGAGTCCAACCCCTCCAGGCTCGGGATCACCCGATGTGGTTGTACTCCGGCCTTGAGGACTCCACTCGGGTTCACCCAGAGGAGGTCACCGACGAGATGCTGGAGGGGTGGCTGTCAAGCATTACAGGGAACAAAGACAACCCCCGAGGAGCCAGGAGGGTCGTTCCACTCGACAGCTCTTATGAGGTCGACCAGGTGTGTATTTGCATTTCCGACTGAAATCTTGCTTTCTGCACTGGTCTTCTTTTGAGCAAGTCGACTGACTTTCCATTTTGTCTGCTGTCTTTTAGGCGACCACTGAGATGTATTCGACGCCCAACGGGGCGCAGGGGTCGACTGAGGAAGGTGAGGGGAGCGGTGGTGAGAGCGGGGACGACCAGGGCGAGTGGGAGTCAGGCGGCGAAGGAGAGGAAGGCGACGACATCTTCTCCAGCGAGGAGGAGGAGGAAGGAGCCGAACCTCCCCGCCTAGAGAGACGATCCAAGCTCGTGCACGACCCGGCGCAGGGACGTGGTCAGACGACTGCCTCTGTCGGGCCATCGTCGAAACGCCCTCGGACCTCTTCTCCGACACCGACTGGGAAGGTTCCCAAGCAACCACGCACGACGCAGTCCAAGCCACCCAAGACTCTGCCGAAGATGAAGATAACTGTCCCTGTCATCTCTGGGTAACAAGCTTTGACTTCTTTCGTCGATTGGAGGACAGAACCTGAGTCGACTCATTATACCGAACTGGTTGATTCTTCGAATTTTGCAGTGCTGCTACCTCCGAGGTCTCAGCCAAGGATGACGACCAAGAGATGGGGGACGCTGCAACCTCCAACCCTGGTACGATCATCGATGTTTTGTTTTTGAGTTGTCTTGGTCGCTTCTTGCAATCCTTGTCGATTGAAAATTCTTCCTACAGCTCCTTCTCAAGTTATCGACCTCCCGGATGACGATGACAACGAGCCGTTGAGGATAGGGAGGACCAGGAGGCCGTCGACTGACAGGGCTCCCCAGCCTGCTCCGGCGCCTGAGGCCGCGGCACGAGACGGCGGCGATGCCCCTCGGACCACTGTGTCCTTCGCCAATCCCCTGTCGAGTGCGCAGCCCTCGGCGTCGGCTGCCAATCCGACTGCCAATCTTCGGTCGAGTGCGCAGCCCTCGGCATCGACTGCCAATCCGACTGCCAATCCTCAGTCGAGTACGCAGCCCTCGGCGCCGACTGTCGATCCGACTTCCCTCTTTGTCGCGTATTCTGCCCCTGAAGACGAAGTGGCCGCTGCGAGGGAGGCCATACACCAGGCAGGGGTCATGATGGAGCAGGTGAAGAGGGCTCGGGAGGCCAGCCAGGCGGCTTACGACGCGAGTTCGGCGCTTCAGAGTAACGTCCAGGTCAGTTGACTTGATGTTTGTTTGTTTGAAGGGTTTTTCTCTCTTTCTCTTCCTTTTTTGAAGATCTTTGTTTCTGTATTTGTACACCCAGTGGGTGTGTTTTCTCTTTGGTCGAACCAGTGGGGGCACGCTGAGTGCACCCACTGGGTGTAGTCCCCGAGACTACGGTGGACTGCTGGCAGTCGACTGTAGTCTGTATATTGTGTTTGTGAATCTGAACTTCTTCACTAGGTCTGCCCTGCCAGGTCGAGCGGTTCGTGTCCTGTCGACTGTATGCAGTCTTTTTTTTTGGTCGAACCAGTGGGGGCACGCTGAGTGCACCCACTGGGTGTAGTCCCCGAGACTACGGTCGAATATTTTTTTATTCGGCTGTGGTCTTAGAAACGTCACCATTGTTCCTTAGCTACTCGGGAGCAACTTATCTCGAACGCCTGTCGGCTGGTTTTTCCTTTGCAGAGATCTTGCGAACTTGTCGCTCGTTATGCTGAATTGGAGAAGCAGAAGATTCAGCTGGACCTTGATTTAGAGCTGGCCAGGACAGAGTTGCAGAGGGTCAGGGAGGGCGCCGCAGGTAAAGCGACTTTGTCGACTGGTTCTGTTTTCAGGCTTGGGCATTCCTTTGCTGTTTTTGATTCCATCGCCGTTTCCTTGTAGGGGAATTGGAAAGAGCTTTGGCGAGGAAGGACCAGGACCTGGCTGTTGCCCGTAAGGCGGCTGACGACAAAATGGCTCTGGCCGAACAGAAGCTGGCTTCGGTCGACCAGTTGGAACAAGAGAACATTAGGTTGCAGGCCGCTCTGACTGATGCCAACAAGCTGGCTGTCAGTTGGAAGAAGAAGCACCTCCTCTTGGGTGAGGAGATGGAAGGCGTCGCCCGTAGGAGGGACGACCTGGAGAGCTTCCTGAGGAGCCTCGCCAAGAGGCTGTACATCAAACTTGAAGGTGCACATCTAATTTTGGCTATTTTGTTCTTTTTGTGTCGACTCAATCCTGTGTTCGTTGGCTTATCCTTAGGTCTTGTGTGCAGAATTCTGTCAGAACTTCGAAGAGGAGACCGGGCGGATCGAAACGGGCCTTGACCCAATCAATTCCCTAGTGAAAGACGACACTGCCATGAACTTGCTCCGACTGGAATCTCGAATCGACGGCGCCGTGGATTACCTGGCTCGACTGAAGGTTGCCGTGTCGCGGATCGACTCGACACTTTGGCCAGAATCTGCGCTCCAGAACGATCTCGAGTCTCTTATGGCTCTACTTGACAAAATCCCCGATCGAGTGCAGGAGTGGAAGAAGTCCTCTGCCCGGTGCGGCGCTGACGTGGCTCTATCCTTAGTCCGCGTCCATTGCAAGGAGACGCATGAAGAAAAGCTGGCCGCCATCCAAGTCGCCAATACCAAGAGGCACAGCTTCCAGGACTTCATGGAGACCTTCATCGCTGCAGCTACTCGCATTGCGGACGGGATCGACTTGGATGAGTTCGTCGCTCCTGCCAGCCCTCCTCTTGAGGAGTGAGAAAACTTTTTATGCCTTTCCTTAAATTAGCCTCGGGATGCCGAGTGGATTTGTAGTCGTTTAAACTCTGCTGAGCTGAGGGCTCAAGTACTTTGATTCGAGGCCCGGGGCCTTTTAAGCTTTATCCGAACTTTATTTTTGCTGAATGTCTCTGTGATCTGGAACTGTCGTGAGAGGCTTGATGACCGGCCCTCACCCTGTCGTTGTACATTGTATTTGTGGCGGAGCTCTCGGGAGAAGGTGGCGGTCGACCCATGCTCCGTTGCTGTACATTGTATTTGTGGCGGAGCTCTCGGGAGAAGGTGACAGTCGACCCACACTCCGTTGTTGTACATTGTATTTGTGGCGGAGCTCTCGGGAGAAGGTGGTAGTCGACCTATACTCCGTTGTTATACATTGTATTTGTGGCGGAGCTCTCGGGAGAAGGTGGTAGTCGACCTATACTCCGTTGTTATACATTGTATTTGTGGCGGAGCTCGCCACTCGGTAGGATTTTTCAAACTTAGGCGAGTGTCTGACTGCAGCTAAGTCTCTTCGTGGAGAACTTAGGCGAGTGTTGAACTGCAGCTAAGCCCCCGAGTGGGAGGGTTGCTCTCCACTCGGTAGGATTTTTCAAACTTAGGCGAGTGTCTGACTGCAGCTAAGTCTCTTCGTGGAGAACTTAGGCGAGTGCCGAACTGCAGCTAAGCCCCCGAGTGGGAGGATTGCTCTCCACTCGGTAGGATTTTTCAAACTTAGGCAAGTGTCTGACTGCAGCTAAGTCTCTTCGTGGAGAACTTAGGCGAGTGCTGAACTGCAGCTAAGCCCCCGAGTGGGAGGGTTGCTCCCTTGGTAGGATTTTTCAAACTTAGGCGAGTGTCTGACTGCAGCTAAGTCTCTTCGTGGAGAACTTAGGCGAGTGCTGAACTGCAGCTAAGCCCCCGAGTGGGAGGGTTGCTCTCCACTCGGTAGGATTTTTCAAACTTAGGCGAGTGTCTGACGGCAGCTAAGTCTCTTCGTGGAGAACTTAGGCGAGTGCTGAACTGCAGCTAAGCCCCCGAGTGGGAGGATTGCTCTCCACTCGGTAGGATTTTTCAAACTTAGGCGAGTGTCTGACCGCAGCTAAGTCTCTTCGTGGAGAACTTAGGCGAGTGCCGAACTGCAGCTAAGCCCCCGAGTGGGAGGATTGCTCTCCACTCGTTAGGATTTTTCAAACTTAGGCGAGTGTCTGACTGCATCTAAGTCTCTTCGTGAAGAACTTAGGCGAGTGCTGAACTGCAGCTAAGCCTCCGAGTGGGAGGATTGCTCTCCACTCGGTAGGATTTTTCAAACTTAGGCGAGTGTCTGACCGCAGCTAAGTCTCTTCGTGGAGAACTTAGGCGAGTGTCGAACTGCAGCTAAGCCCCCGAGTGGGAGGATCGCTCTCCACTCGGTAGGATTTTTCAAACTTAGGCGAGTTTCTGACTGCAGCTAAGTCTCTTCGTGGAGAACTTAGGCGAGTGCTGAACCGCAGCTAAGCCCCCGAGTGGGAGGATTGCTCTCCACTCGGTAGGATTTTTCAAACTTAGGCGAACCGGATTCGCAGCTAAGTCACCCACTGGGGGGATTTCGGATACATACAACAGTGACAACGATTATTGGAACACTCTTATTTTTGGTAAAAATGAACTCTAGGAGTTTTTCTTATTACATCTGGTTTGAGAGCGGCCTTAAGTGTAAAAGGGGCGGAGAAGCTCCGCGTTCCAAGCTCGAGGTTCGTCGACTTGTCGATCAACATTGTAAAGGTGATATGCTCCGTTGTGGAGGACTCTGGTGATGATGAAGGGGCCTTCCCAAGTTGGAGCGAGCTTGTGAGGTTTCTGTTGATCCACTCGGAGGACCAAATCTCCTTCTTGAAAGGCTCGACTTTTCACGTTCCGGGCATGGAATCGACGCAAGTCCTGCTGGTAAATGGTCGATCTGATCATTGCCATCTCCCTCTCTTCCTCCAAGAGGTCGACTGCGTCTTGCCGGGCCTGCTCCGCTTCATCTTCGGTGTAAAGTTCAACTCGGGGCGCATTATGAAGGAGATCGCTTGGCAGGACAGCTTCGGCTCCGTAAACCAGGAAGAACGGGGTCCTTCCAGTCGACCGGTTAGGGGTGGTCCTTAATCCCCACAGCACTGACGGAAACTCGTCGACCCAAGCACCTGCCGCGTGCTTGAGATCACGCATCAGCCGGGGTTTTAGCCCTTTGAGGATCAGACCATTTGCCCTCTCAGCCTGTCCGTTCGACTGGGGGTGAGCGACTGAGGCGTAGTCGACTCGTGTGCCTTGAGAAGCGCAAAATGCCCTGAATTCGTCTGAATCGAAGTTTGACCCGTTATCAGTGATGATGTTGTGTGGGACTCCATATCTGAATGTCAACCCTCTGATGAAACTGATAGCGGTGCCAGCGTCAAGGCTCTTTATGGGCTTAGCCTCGATCCATTTGGTGAACTTGTCGACTGCCACGAGCACGTGAGTGAACCCACTCCTGCCCGTTCTCAAGGGGCCGACCATGTCCAATCCCCAGACGGCGAAGGGCCAGACGAGCGGAATGGTTTTCAGGGCTGACGCGGGCTTGTGCGACACGTTGGAGTAGAACTGGCAGCCCTCGCACCTGTCGACTATCTCTTTCGCCATCTCATTTGCCCTTGGCCAATAAAATCCAGCTCGGTATGCTTTAGCCACAATGGTCCGAGAGGACGCATGGTGACCGCAGGTTCCTGAGTGGATATCGTTGAGGATTATTTGACCTTCTTCTGGCGTTATGCATTTCTGGCCGACTCCGGTCGCACTTTCTCTGTACAGCTGTCCCCTTATGACTGTGAAGGCCTTAGATCGGCGGACGATCTGTCGAGCCTCCTCCTCGTCCTCCGGGAGTTCTTTCCTTAGGATATATGCAATGTATGGTATCGTCCAGTCCGGGGTGACTGCCAAGACTTCCATGACCAGGTCGACTACTGCAGGCACCTCAACTTCAGTCGGGTCCGCGGCACTTTTCGGCTGCGGGGCTTCTTCTGTGAAAGGATCTTCTTGTACTGACGGCGAGCGAATGTGTTCTAAGAACACGTTGCTTGGAATGGCTTCTCTCTTGGAGCCTATCTTTGCCAAGTCATCAGCTGCCTGGTTTTTCAATCGGGGGATGTGGTGGAGTTCCAACCCCTCGAACTTCTTTTCAAGCTTCCGTACTGCAATGCAGTATCCAGTCATTGCCGGACTCCTGACATCCCATTCCTTCATCACTTGATTAACCACCAGATCTGAGTCGCCATAGACCATGAGGCGACGGACGCCGAGTGAAATGGCCATGCGCAACCCATACAAAAGTGCTTCATACTCTGCTTCGTTATTGGAGGAATCGAAGTGAATCTGGAGAACGTATCTGAGTTTATCCCCTCGGGGGGAGACCAGAACTACCCCCGCGCCCGAACCATTCAGCATCTTGGATCCATCGAAGAACATAGTCCAGTGTTCCGAGTGAACTTGAGTCGGAAGTTGCTGTTCAATCCACTCGGCGATAAAATCTGCGATTGCTTGAGACTTGATGGCTTTCTTTGCTTCAAACTTGATGTCTAAAGGAAGGAGTTCAATCGCCCACTTGGCCACTCGACCAGTTGCATCTCTGTTATGCAGGATCTCCGATAATGGGGCGTCGCTGACGACTGTAATGGAGTGGTCAGAGAAATAATGTGCAACTTTCTTCGTGGTCATGTAAATCCCATATACAAGCTTCTGGTAGTGGGGGTATCTTTGTTTTGAAGGGGTCAAAACTTCAGACACATAATAAACAGGGCGTTGGACTTTGGAGGCCTTCCCTTCCTCTTCCCGCTCGACCGTGAGTACTGTACTGACAACCTGTCCCGTGGCTGCAATGTAAAGCAGCAGAGGCTCTTTGCTGATTGGAGCAGCTAGCACCGGCTGGGTGGAGAGCAGAGCTTTGAGCTCTGCAAACGCTGCGTCAGCTTCTGGAGTCCATTCGAACTTGTCAGACTTTTTCATCAGTCAGTAAAGAGGCAACGCTTTTTCACCGAGTCGAGAGATGAATCGACTTAAGGCGGCCAAGCAGCCTGTAAGTTTTTGGACATCATGCACACGTACAGGACGCTTCATCCGGAGTATGGTGCCAATTTTTTCAGGATTGGCGTCGATTCCCCGTTCGGAAACGAGAAAATCGAGTAGCTTGCCACCTGGGACTCCGAAAGTGCATTTTGACGGATTGAGCTTGATATCGTACCTCCTGAGGTTGGCGAAGGTTTCAGTAAGGTCAGCCCGTAGGTCGGAACCTTTCCGGGACTTGACTACGATATCGTCCATGTACGCCTCCACATTCCGACTGATTTGAGTGAGTAAACACTTCTGGATCATTCTCATGAATGTGGCTCCGGCGTTCTTGAGGCCGAATGGCATGGTGACGTAACAGAAGCATCCGAATGGAGTGATGAAAGCTGTTTTGATTTCGTCGGGCCCATACAGACGGATCTGATGGTACCCGGAGTAGGCATCTAGAAAAGACAATCTCTCGCATCCCGCAGTTGAGTCGACAATTTGGTCGATGCGAGGGAGAGGAAAATGATCTTTCGGGCAGGCCCGATTGATATGCTTGAAATCAATGCACATGCAGAGTGATTTGTCCTTCTTGGGGACCATGACAACATTGGCGAGCCACTCGGAGTGGTAGATCTCTCGAATGAACTCAGCTGCTAAGAGCCGAGCCACTTCTTCGCCGATGGCTTGTTTCTTCTGGACGGCGGACCGCCGCAGATGTTCCTTTACGGGTTTGAACTTTGAGTCGACTCGTAGGCGGTGCTCAGCCAGCCCCCTGGAAACTCCGGGCATGTCAGAGGGTTTCCATGCGAAGATGTCCCAGTTCTCACGGAGGAGCTGGATGAGCGCTTCTTCCTATTTGGAGTCGAGCGTCGTTGAGATGTGGGTCGGAGCTGCCTCGGGGTCAGTCGGGTGAATGTGGACCGTCTTCGTTTCGCCGGCCGACTGAAAAGCTGACTCGGAGGCAGGCTTCTTAGCCCGCAGCAATTCACTCGGATCGACAGTTTTTTGGTACTCTTTCAGCTCGACCACTGCCATCTGAGCGTCGGCGATCTTTGATCCCTTCTGGAAACATTCTTCTGCTTTCTTCCGGTTGCCCGTAACAGTGATCACACCTTTGGGGCCAGGCATCTTTAATTTAAGATACACGTAGCATGGTCGAGCCATGAAGCGTGCGTAAGCCGGCCTGCCCAAGATGGCGTGATAAGCACTCTGGAAGTCCACAACTTCAAACGTTAACTTTTCCTTGCGGTAATTCTTTGAATCACCGAAAACCACATCAAGAGCAATCTGGCCGAGTGACTCGGCTTTCTTCTCAGGAATGACTCCGTGGAAGCTCATGTTACTGGTGCTGAGTCTGGACATCGGAATGCCCATTCCTTTCAAGGCTTCCGCGTACAGTATGTTCAGGCCACTGCCACCGTCCATCAGGACTTTGGTCAGTCGAGTGCCTTCAAAAACTGGGTCGACCACCAAAGCTTGCCTCCCAGGGGTGGCAATGTGTGTTGGGTGATCGGATTGGTCGAACGTGATGGCCGTCTGAGACCACTTTAGGTAACTGGGAGTCGCAGGGGCAACCATGTTCACCTCACGGTTAATGACTTTCAGTCGACTTTTGCTTTTGACATCGGCAAAAATCATCAGGGTGGAATTGACCTGGGGGTATCCATCGTCGCTATCATCCCTGTCTTCAACCATGTCTGGCTCTTTTTCTTTATCCTTGGGCTGCTTGCCCTGAAACTGCTGGATCAGGAGCCGGCATTGTCGAGTGGTATGTTTGGGGTAAATAAAATTACCCTCTTCGTCTTTCTTGGTGTGGATGTGACATGGCAAATCCAAAACATCATTCCCATCCTGATCCTTGACTTTCTTGGGCTTCCAAGTGCCCTTGGGTTTCCCCTTGAAGTTTCCCTGGGCCACAGCCAGGGCCTCCCCGGGAGCGGCTGGCTCGGCCTTCCGCTTTTGCTTCCGACTGGAGTTTCCTCCGGTTTCTTGGGCGACTGGCTTAAGTTTGCCGCTTCGGAGTCGGTCCTCGTCTTCTCCATTAGCGTACTTGGTGGCAATCTCCATCATCCGATTAAGGGACATCTCTCCGGTCCGGCCGAATTTCAGATTCAACTCCCTGTACTTGACCCCTTCCTTGAAAGCGCAGACTGCTTGATGGTCAGGCACGTTCTCGACCGAGTGGTGCAGTGTGATCCACCTCTGGATGTATTCCCTCAGTGTTTCATTCGGCTTCTGTACGCAAGACCGCAGCTCTGTAAGGCCTGCAGGGCGCTTGCATGTCCCTTCGAAGGTTGTAACAAACACTCGGGAGAGATCCTCCCAAGTGTAAATGCTGGTGGGCGCCAGCTGATTCAGCCACGCCCTAGCCGAGCCCTCCAACATGAGGGGTAAATGCTTCATGGCCACCTCGTCGTTGCCGCCACCGATCTGCACAGCCACTCGGTAATCTTCGAGCCACGTGTCAGGCTTGGACTCGCCGGTGAACTTGCTGATTCCAGTCGCCAGCCGGAAGTTGGGTGGGATCACCGCGGCTCTGATGGCTCGACTGAAACACTCAGGCCCCGAGGCGTGCGCCCTGCTGCCGGTGGGCGTATCTCTGTTGTGGCCCTCTCGATGAGCCCTGTTCCTGTCCACCAGACCTTGAACGAGGATGGATCTCGCGTCAAAGCCTGGGTCTCTGGGGTCAACTGGTATCCTCTGCCCAGTGTGATGAGGGCGTCTGTCGTCTCGATGCTGAGGTGCATATGATCCACTCCGTGGAGGAGGGGACGGCACCCGACGTCCATCATCACGGTTGAGCCGGTGATCGTATTGCTCGTCCCTCTATACCGATCGTGCCGGTCTCCACGCCCCTCACGCCTCGGGGGCGATCTTGGGCTGTGAGCCGACTGGACGGTCTCCGTAGCGACGGATCGACTGTGGATCCTGTCCCGCGATTGGGAGACGGCGGAATTCTGATTCCCCGCTGCTCGGAGCAACGCTCTGATCTGCAGCAATCCTCTTCCGGCCTCCGACTGGGAGGGCTGGATCGACTCCGCTATGCGGGCCGCGCCAGCCAGGTTCTGAACCGGAGTTCGGTACACCTGCGGTGGCGGGAAGAGCTGCCGTCGACTGGGTTCGGGTGTCTGCTGGCGTCGACCGAATTCGGGAGCCCGCTGGCGTCGACTGGACTCGGGAGCCCGCTGACGCGCCCGCTCGTCGAGAGCCCGCTGTAGATTCTCCAGTCGAGTGCGCTCGGCTAGATTAGCCAAGCGCGCATCCTCCAAGGCCCGGGCCTCGGGGGTTTCTCCAACAATAGGTGTGTAGAGTGCGTTCATGTTCCGGCGACGAAGCTCCTCCCGTTGTAACGACGTAAGAGGCTCGGGGAGGTATTCGTCATGGGGTTGCGACGGATCGCCCCTGTCGGCACCATCGCCAGTGCGAGGGAATCCGGGGGGACTGCGTGTCCCCTCGACCGCCAGGACCTCCGCCAGGGGGTCGCTGCTGTCGCACTCGGAAGCGGACTCCATGGAGCCAGTCGACAGATCGAACAGGCCGCAGAGGGATTCGTCAGGCTCGATTGCAGCGACCTGCTGGGTCGCCGACTGGCGGGCCACGGCGCGCTTCATCCACCGCTGGAGCCTCGACCGACCCGAGCGCTTGCGCTGGCGGGAGACAGGACGGGGAGATGGCACGGGAGTCGACCGATATGGGGTCGATGGCTGCCTCAGGAGGACGCCACGGACGCACGCGCGGAAGTGCGTCGCACCGCGGACGGGGAGCGCGTCGACGTCGAGCGGCGCCTCCTGGAGCCAAGCGGAGTCGTCGGCGATGAAAGCAAGTCGGCCGAGACGGATCTCGCGACCCTCCGCCAAAGCTCAGCAGGAAGACATGATCGAGTGGATCGAAAAAATCGCAACTTCTCCAATTAGGCGCTAAGACTACTGCCCCAAGGTGAGCGCCAACTGTCGTGGTTCTAAGTCTGACAGTGAGGTAGGGGGGTATGTATGAAGAGGCTAGACCTTAGCTATTGGGAAGTTGTAAGTACACAAGGTTTACGAGTTCAGGCCCTTCTCTGTGGAAGTAACAGCCCTACGTCTCGGTGCCCGGAGGCGGTCGATTGGATTATGCGTGAGTAAGATCACAGGGGTGCGAACCCTTCATACTGAGGAGGGGGGTGGCTTATATAGAGTTCGCTAGCCCTCTCCTGCCCTCAGTAATGCAGGGTTTAAGGTACATTTAAGGTGGGCGTTACTGATAACGTCCCTAATAAAGCGCCATGATGGTCATAAAGACTACTTAAAATCTGACCGTTTGCCTGGGAGTGATTTGAGGTCTCCTGGCGGTCGAATGGTTGGCTTGTTGGTCGAATAACAGCTTCTTGATCGAGTGTCTTGGCCCCGTCGAGTGGGACATCTTCAAGTCGTCTGAAAGGTGACTTCCTCTAAGGACGTCCTACGGTAGGGCTTTTAGAACGGGTCCGTGTCCCTACCGTAGGTATATGACTACATCAGTGGAAACACCTACGCCAAGGCCTGCTAGACCTACACTGTCTTGGCCAGCGCCACCGTCAACAAAACAACTTTGCCAGTTGACGGTTCCTTCTCGGTGCTTGATGGCACGGCGGCTGTTCGTATGATACTTCGAAGTCATGACGGAAGTGTCATTTTTGCAACTTACATATTCTTGTTCCACTGCACCGACGCTCTCGAAGCAGAAATACATGCCCTGATGCAGGGGATGGCCCTTGCTTTACAGCATACGGACCTCCCTATAATTGTCCAATTGGATTCGTTAGCAGCTCTATCCATATTATCTCAAGATTCATTGGACCGCTCCGCGTTTGGATACTTTGCTTCGGAGATCAAGGTTTTACTGGTAGATAGAGAGTTTATTCCTGAGAAAATTCATTGTGGCCAAATAGAGTAGCAGATTTGTTGGCAAGATACAGCCGTACTGAGTGTACCACAGTTGTGTGGCTACACAGAGGACCCCCATGTATTGAGGAACTCTTGCCTCTTCACTATAGCTCTATAATCTTGGAATAAAACTCTCTGTTATCCCGCAAAAAAAGGTCGACGATGCAGGCGGTGCGACAACCATTGTGGCAATCATTATTTGCAAGCGCAACATTCTTTTCAAATTGTGTGTTTTGTTTACTACACTTTTGAAAAAAAGGGTTTGTCCCCTGAACAAAATGGAAAAAAAAAGGTAAAAAGGGTTTACAGATAAACTATCTGTATATAGAAGTCATCTCCAATAAATTTTCAATCAACTTAATTACTACTCCCTCAGTCTTATAATATAAGTTTTTTTGCAAGCTGTTTTAGCTTGTAAAGCGATCTTATATTATGGGATGAAGATTGTTTTGCAAACTGTTTTAGATTGTAAAACGATCTTATATTATGGGACGGGGAGAGTATGACTTAAGCATATAAATTAGCAAAAAAAATACTTCTACATGACTAATTAAGAAAACCTGTTGTAAAGTGATGAACGGCCTCACCTCTGAGTAGATGGATGATGGATGACCTAGCTAGTGTGCTCTTCAGAAGGAAACATTGGATTGGATGCATCACCAGAGCAGCAGCTTGCCGCAGACTTTGACCAGCTCAGCCTCGGCTCTGCAAGCATGACGATGAGGAGGCAGATGACGAGGCTGGCCAGCATGGGGACGAGGCCAAGGAGGAGCGTGAACACTTCGAGCTTGAGGTCGTCGTGGTCGCCATGGCGGTCACCGATGGAGAAGGAGATCGCGCCCCACTGGCTCATCTCCTGGGCCTCCACCGCCAGCTGCTGCTGCTGCTTCTCGGCGTCGGCTATCTCCCGTGTACAGTACTATAGTACCTAGCTGGGGTTAAATTTGCCAGTTTGACTTGAATGGGTACGTAATTACTTTTCTTGGTAATTTCTAGTACTGGTTACTACTACCTCTGTCCTGGTTTCTAGGTCCTCTTTATAGTTTATGCCAAATTTTGATCAAAGATTTAACTAACAAAATATTAATGCATATCAAAAAAATTATACCGTTGGACTAGTATTTGAATATAGTTTTTAATGATAAATTTTTTATGACATGCATTAATATAATGTTAGTTCAATCTACGATTAAAATTTGGCACGAAATACAACAGGGACCAATAAACTAAGACGGATGTAGTAGGATCTTTGTTGGTTGCGATGGATATCAACCAACCAACCAGGTGACAAGAAGGTTTGGGTTGGGAGCTGGGAGTGAAATGTACGTACACTCGTGTATGCCTTCCTTTTGTTTTTTCTTCAACTCGTGCGCGGTCGATGCTTTTTCATTATCACGTACATCCTCTATAACACAATGCCCCCTAATTTTAAAGAGTTCACATTCAATTGAGATCTCCAACTAAAATGATCGAATGCATCATCCAGATATATTACTTTGTAAAGTGTTTATAAATAATTAATAAAATGATCGAATGCATCGCATAGATGCAGAGACCGGGGTATATCCTCCTTTTGTAAAAATACACCATATAGAAAGATATTTCATGGTAAATCTAATTGTATTGATTTGTTATCCTAGATGTTGATAATTTGTTCTATAATCTTTGTCAAAGTTTACCCAGCTAGACTTTTAAAAATAATACGCACTATCTTATGGGAGCTTTGCTACACCTTCATGCGGCTACGTGCATAGGAGCCTCATGTAGTTATGTGGCAGTAGTTAACTGAACATTAGTTTGCCACGGTGCCACCCTGAAAATCGCAAAGGCTGACGGCAAAGGCCTTTGCCATCCGCCAGCAAACGGCAACAAGTCCGGCTGAATAAGCTACAGCAACAGGTGCGCGGGAGCCTAGGCTTCCAGTCCACACGACGCCGGTGAACCGCAATGGCGGGCCTTCATGGAACGAGGACCTGGTGGCGTCCAAGTGGCTCACCTTCTCCCGTCCGACGAGGCCATGAGGAATGTGGGCAAGAGAGCGGCCATGCACATGCACGGCGGCCGGCTGCACGTGCGCGTGTGCGTGGACGGGGGCTACCACGTTGCCGACGAGCAGTACGCAAGCAGTGACTTCCGGCTGTCGGCGCGCAGCTGTGGCACCCGCCAATCGGCGTGCTGGAGCTTGGCATCTTCGGGTGCATCGTCCCTCCATGTCGCCGCCGTCGGCGTGTGGAAGTATCGGCGCAGGCCGCGCGCCCCGGCACCGCACCTGTTCGTGCGCGCGTCCATGACGGAGGAGCTGAACGAGGAGTTTGACACGATACCGAGCGGGAGGTCGGCGGAGGTGGTGCGCGCGCGGTGTGACCGCGCTACGATGGTCGGAGCGTGGCTGCAGACCACAGAGGCGCGGAGAAGTGCGCGGACGCCCGCTGGCATGACGGCGGAGGTCGTGGCCGGCTCAAGGAGGCGCGCGAAGTGGAGGCTCGAGGCCGGGCGGCTCGGGGCCGGGCACGACGGAGCGATGAAGTGGGCCGCGGCGGAGGCGAGACCGCAGCAGCGGGGCCGGCTGAGGCGCGACGGTGGCTCACAGGCGGGCCGGGCGGGCGGAGCGGCTGCTCTTGGCGGGACGGGCGCGGCGTGGGTGTGGTCAGAGCGGCGCGGACGTGGCCTGGGCGGTGCGCGCGGTCTTGGCAGGTGTGCACGTGGGGGTAGGGGTGGATTAACGAGCAGCTCGGCTCGTTAAGCTCGTACTCGTTAAATTCGTGCTCATTAAGGCTTGGCTCGTTAAGTTCGTTAAGATTAACGAGTAGAAAAATCTGCTCGGCTCGCCTCGTTTGAAGCTCGTTAAGCTCACGAGCGTTCGCGAGCGCTCGTTAACAGATTATAATGTGTTACAATATACAGGATAAATGTGCAGGTGTGGTTTTTAAGATGAAGTATGGTGACTACAAAAAGAAATGCAGTAGTTTGTTGTTTCATATGTCGATTAGATTGAATAGACAGGCTGAGATGCTACAAAAAGTTTGTGACGTAAGATAAAAATATATTTTGTGTTGTTACTAATGAGCTTAACGAGCTACTCGTGAAATCCGTTAGCTCGTTCGTTAAGCTCGTTAAGCTTAACAAACTGAAATTAATGATTGGCTCTGTTCAGTAAGAAGCGAGCTACGAGCTTAATGAGCCGAACTATCGAGCGCTCATTAAGCTCGCGAGCTATGAGCTTTTGGTCCAGCCCTACGTGGGGGACGACGACCGGAGAAAATTACACCCCCAAAGCAAAACTTTTACCAGGGCTTTGATACGTCTCCAACGTATCTATAATTTTTGATTGCTCCATACTACATTATCTACTGTTTTGGACCATATTGGGCTTTATTTTCCACTTTTATATTATTTTTGGACTAACATATTAACCGGAGGCCCAGCCCAGAATTGCTGTTTTTTTTGCCTATTTCAGTGTTTCGAAGAAACGGAATATCAAACGGAGTCCAAACGGAATGAAACCTTCGGGAACGTGATTTTCTCACTGAATATGACCCAGGAGATTTGGACCCTACGGCAAGAAAGCCACGAGGTGGGCACGAGGTAGGGGGGCGCGCCTACCCCCCTAGGGCGCGCCCCCACCCTCGTGGGCCCCATGAAGCTCCACCGACGTACTTCTTCCTCCTATATATACCTGCGTAGCCCCAAACGATCAGATACAGAGCCAAAAACATAATTCCACCGCCGCAACTTTCTGTACCCACGAGATCCCATCTTGGGGCCTGTTCCGGAGCTCCGCCGGAAGGGGAATCCACCACGGAGGGCTTCTACATCATCACCATAGCCCCTTCGATGAAGTGTGAGTAGTTTACCTCAGACCTTCGGGTCCATAGTTAGTTGCTAGATGGCTTTTTCTCTCTTTTTGGATCTCAATACAATGTTCTCCCCCTCTCTTGTGGAGATCTATTCGATGTAATCTTCTTTTTGCGGCGTGTTTGTTGAGACCGATGAATTGTGGGTTTATGATCAAGATTATCTATGAACAATATTTGAATCTTCTCTGAATTTTTTTATGTATGATTGGTTATCTTTGCAAGTCTCTTCGAATTATCAGTTTGATTTGGCCTACTAGATTAGTTTTTCTTGCAATGGGAGAAGTGCTTAGCTTTGGGTTCAATCTTGCGGTGTCCTTTCCCAGTGACAGTAGGGGCAGCAAGGCACGTATTGTATTGTTGCCATCGAGGATAACAAGATGGGGTTTTTATCATATTGCATGAATTTATCCCTCTACATCATGTCATCTTGCTTAAGGCGTTACTCTGTTTTCATTAACTTAATACTCTAGATTCATGCTGGATAGCGGTCGATGAGAGGAGTAATAGTAGTAGATGTAGGCAGAAGTTGGTCTACTTGTCTCGGACGTGATGCCTATATACATGATCATACCTAGATATTCTCATAACTATGCTCAATTCTGTCAATTGCTCAACAGTAATTCGTTCACCCACCGTAAAATACTTATGCTTTTGAGAGAAGCCACTAGTGAAATCTATGACTCCCGGGTCTAATCTCCATCATATCAATCTTTCATCACTTTATTATTGCTTTGCTTTTTTACTTTGCTTTTTATTTTACTTTGCATCTTTATGCCAAAAATACCAAAAATATTATCTATCATATCTCACTCTCGTAAGTGACCGTGAAGGGATTGACAACCCCTATTCGCGTTGGTTGCGAGGAGTTATTTGCTTTGTGTAGGTACGTGGGACTCGCGCGTAGCCTCCTACTGGATTGATACCTTGGTTCTCAAAAACTGAGGGAAATACTTACACTACTTTGCTGCATCATCCTTTCCTCTTCAAAAAAATCCAACACAGTGCTCAAGAGATAGCAGGCATCTCCAAGAGGCCAAAGAAACGCCTGGAGGGGCACAACAACCGGAGATGCTCTAAAGGCCATACAGTTTCCGTAGTACCCTACCGCCGTGTTGACGTGCTTCGTACAGCAGGTATATTGCCCTTTAATTGTCAAAACATAGCTGCACTTGACTGGGTTGGGTATATATTGGTGTCAACATAACTAGGTTGGTTCTAAGCTGCCGTTTTTTGGTTCTACCTCTGCTTTAAATTTTGATTGTGATTAAGTTGTACTGCTCGAGGTTAGTTCTAAGTAAATGGAAACACTTCCCAACAGTCCAATTTATTTTAAACTGAGCGTGTAAAATATTCACATGAATCTCAATGTATGATTAATTACATATGACTTAGATGTGTAATACTTATGGCACATCTAAATATGCTTTAGCAAAACTGAAATAAGTACTACACTTCATTTGATCCCTAGCTTGCTCTTTCTAAAACCAAGTTGTTCCTTGAAATTGTAGCACTTAATTTTGGCAAATAATCATTCGTAAAAAGGTGTAGTTTTCTTCCAAATTAGGTAAAGCTTATGTATCTCTGTCATAAGAGCTAGTAGTAGTCTAAAGAAGCATATATAGTTTTGCACTACTTAAACTTCCACACCTACTTAAGATCCCAACTTGTCGGGCACAACTTGTTGTAGTTGACAGTCGGAAAGTCGTCGTGCTAAGATCTCATAGGACCAACGCACCAGAACAGCAACAGCCGCTGATGAAGAGAAACTTAGATTGGAAGGATCCAACCTGAAGACACATGAACAAAGACGGGCAATGAGCGGATCCGAGCAGATCCACCAAAGACAACCAACGACCGAATCTCGCGAGATCCGACGGAGACACACCTTCACACGCCCTTCGACGATGCTAGACGCACCACTGAAATAGGGGCTAGGCGGGGAGAAACTTATTCCATCTTTAGGAAGACGCCGCCGTCTCGTCTTCATGAGTAGGACACAAATCCTAACAAAACTTGAAGAAGCACCTAAAGACGAACACCCCCCCCCCCCCCCTCCCCGGCAAGGGCCGGGATCCACCGCGCACCCATGGCACTAAGGTTGCAGGAGACGTGATAGATCGACGGCGCCGCTGACGGGAGGCAGAAACCCTAACCGTCTTTTCTTGAATGGGAGACACAAGGACAAGAACCCTAACCGTCTTTCCTTATGGCTCAGATTCTCAAAGGGATATATATAAACCAAAGGGAAGTCATCGGAGTGGAAGACGGCGACGTGAAACTCCTCAATATACTTCAGTTGAGTTGGACAAAATAAGTTAGCTTTGTCATTTGTTTATGCAGCGTTTTACAAAATAATTTGCGCATGATATATTTCAACGATCACAAACCAAGTCCATTATTACATACAACTAAAAGAAGTCATCTCCAATGGTGTTGAAACAACTTATTTTATAGAGGTTTTGTAAGCATGGTCCCTAAACTCTCCTAACGTGAAAAACATGGCTTTAGTTCTCCACAGGTCATCAATCATAGAGGCCAGAGCACGACGATCATCAGAGCAGAAGCAACTTGTCGACGAACCGCTGTCCTTGCGGGTTTCCGCGGTGCCGCTGAATGAGCAGACCGATGACGATGCCGAGGGTGCAGGCAGCCAGGGCGAGGGCCAGGGCGAGGAAGAGCGTGAGCGCGACGACCTTGACGGCGTTAACGTCGTGGTCGCTGATGGAGGCGCTCAGAATCACGACGATGATGGCGATGGAGAAGAGCACGGCCGCCATGGCGCAGCCCACGAGGAAGATCACCGCCGACCGGCTGCGCTCCTCAGGTTCCGCCGCCAGAACCTGCTGTTGCTCCGCGTCGGCCATCGATCATCCGCGGCGTTAACTCTTTTTCTTTTTATTCTTTATTTATGAGGATTAGGATCGCCCGCGTAGTCTGTTAGGATTACTCAGTAGGCTGGCTGAGACCAGAATTACTTCATCTCCTCCGGGTTTTTCTTTTTCTTTTTTGAGGAAACTTCATCTCCTCCGTTTCAAACTATGGGCCTCTGTATTTTGATCCGTTTTCTCCAAGCATGGTCAATACTGGTAATCTGCGAACAGATGATCTTGGTGTGGGCAAGATGAGACGCACAGAACGCACTCGAACACAACGCGGCAAGTGAAATAAAACCCGGAGACATCTTCTTCCCCAAGATGAGACGCACAGCTGTGGCACTCTTCTTCCCTTGTTCATCTCGCTCTCTTCCCCTTATGGGAGGCTGAGGCCGCTCACGTGGCAGGACAGCAGGGCATTGCCACAGCTGCGGCCAGGCGGGGCACGCGCCGGGGGAGCGGCGGAGGCCATGAGCACTTTTCTGAAATAATGTTTGCATTTGCAGAAAATGTTCACATTTTCTTAAGCACATTCCAAATTTTGAATAAAGGTGTGCGTTTTTAAAAATGTTTACTTTCTTCACTAATATTATTTTAAAAAATATATTTGTTAGTGCGTTTGTCGAAAACATGAATGAAAAAATACTAGAAAAAATCCGCCACTATGGTGACCCCAGTCGCTACTGTGCTTGTTCGATATGGTCCAAAGTATCATCTCGTTACATTGTGTTGCAATGGGCCGACACAGTCGGGGGCTCGCCTATATATGCGAAACAGCAGCAAATTGACGCAGAGAGCATTACATTGGCGCTCCTATTGGAGAGGTGTCCCACATTCTGCCATTGTGTTACAAGACCGTCAAGGCAGTTAGGCATTTGTGATTGTTTATGTACCAAACAGTTTACTTTCCTATTAGTCGGCCTTTCTTTTTTAGCATAGAACCGCATTTTAAAAAATGTGAACACTTATTTAATTGCATGAAAATTATTTAGCAAAAGTGTGTGGAATACTTCATATATAATGCTTGAATATTTTTAAAAGATGTGCGTACATTTTTGGAAATCATGCAATCTTTTTTAAAGAATTAGAAAAAAATTATTCCGTCCGATCCATATTATTTGTCGTTCCTTGGTTAAAGTTGTACTAAAGCAACGAAAAGTAATATTGATAGAAGGGAGTATAACTTCTACGAATAACATTTTAAAATTATGATTTTAAGAAAAACGTTAACATTTTGGGGAAGGAGGAGTTGGCGGTGGCTACAGAGAGGTAGCAACGGCGGCGGCAGGAGGAGTTGGCGGGGCGGCGGCGGCTAGGGCTAGGCGCGGCGGCGGGGAGGTGCGGAAGCGACAGAGGATCACGGTAAAACTGATACCATGTAGAGAGAATATTTGGTGCAACTCATTGTATTCCATGAAGTAGGTTACATTATATACACAGGATGTCTTGCGTAACAAGGTAACTAATCCTACCATATCTCTAGGAGTTAGCTATACAAGGCTAGAGAAGATAAGATTAGAAATACAAGATATGTCACGTTCAACAGCCAAGAAAGAAAGAAATAAAGAAATCTCCGGCCAACCTTTGCATCGTTGAAACTAATTAAGCTCCATGTTTTTTTCGTGATCGAGCAAAAACGCTCAGAAAAATCGAAGAGAACAGTCCCCAAATCCATTTTTATTTCTTTATTTCCCACACATGGTGCGCACACTGACACCATAGAAACACACCAACATGAATGACCGGCAGAGAAGCACACCGGCAGTGAAGCCACATCTCTGCCTGAATTTTATCAGCTGTACTGCATGACAGTGAGCAGCACTGCACGGTTCAGAACACACATTGGTGATGCTGAGCGATTGGTCAAAGGTTTTGTGACTCAAGACGTAGATATGGATGTGATAGAATGTTTATCAGATGATGACAATGACAACATACATAGCATGTCTAAGATGTGGTGATGATATCTTGGGACTTCACTGCCTTCGATTCAGTGATGATGAAGAGCGCGTGCTTCAGCAAGCAGGCGCGCAGAATAGGATTTCCGGAATACAACTTAAGGCCTGGACTTGAAGAACACAAGCTGCCATTTATTTCACCAACACGCAGATACCCAAGTAGCAGCAGCGAAGGAGTGACAAGACCCAACTAGTTGAGAAAACCAAATCACTCTCAGATCACACCAAGTAGCTAAGTCAATTCAGAGGATGACCACTCCTGTACTAAGGGAAACTATAGAGCAAATTAAGGATACCGTTTACGCTCTTCAGGACATGGCGACTAGGATTTACCCTTAGTACAGGGCTCACAGATAGATCCGGGGTTTTATACCCTTTACAACCAGTGAAAGGCAGTCTTAACTTTAACGCTAATGTAAAGCAGGTGAACAAGGAGACAGCCAAGGTAATAATTCAAATGGCGACAACTCCAGTTTGATGAAGGCCTCATGTGGCATGGAGTTCAGCATGATAAAGAGCAATTGCTTTGCATTTGGTTCCGTGTATGTTCCGCTAGTTCCTCATCGACGAGCGCCCAGATACACCTTGACATTGTGCACTCTATCAGGGAATGATGCCATGAGTCCGGGGCGCCACAGAGGCATGCGCAGGAGGAAGACATGTTCCGGTGTGCACGGACGTGTTCAGTAGGTAGCAATTGTTTGGACAGCAGTCTCCAGAGGAACACCCTTACCTTACCTTTGATGGTACATCAACTTTCCAGCATTTTCCAACAACAGGTTTCATAACCGGAGCTAGACGAGCCGGCAGTTCCTTCCAACCACGCCTCAAGTCTTGTTGAGGCGTGGTAAAATTCCAAATTCTGAAGTCTGATACATCACATAGACGATGGGGCGAATCAAAGAGCAACACCAACACACACTGACGAATAAACAGCTAGCAGAGTCTCCCCCTGAATTTTATCAGCTCTACTACAGTACTACTACATGTTCTTTCCTCCAAACAGTGAGCACTACCGCACGTTCACAACACACATTGGTTGTGATGTTGAGCAATTTGCTGACGGCTTTTCATAACAGATGGAGATCATCGTGCCCCCATATCTTAGAACTCGTTAGAGCTGAAAAACAGAGTAAATAGCAGAACACGTTCCGTGTAACTAGAAGGAAAGGTGCGCCGCTAAAACTCGAGACGTAAATAAATGGTGTGACAGAATGTTTTACCAGATGATGAAAATGATGATAGACATATATATAGACTGTCCAATATGTGGTGAACGGCCACCAATCATCTTCTCCTTGCTTTTTTAATAATAATAATATATTGTACGTACACTTGAAAAGAGAAACTTCAGTTTGTACAACATCAGTCACAGGTTTACCAACTGCCTGCTCAAGGCCTGATGGGATGGCAAACTTGGATTGGAATTGCATGCTTCTGCGCCCATTCCATACGCCACTACCACCTTGATCTCAGGCGATCGACATATACAGCTGCTACCAAGTCTGGGACAACAGAAGATCCTGCATGCAGTCGATGGCGAAGAAGCAGCTCATCATTTGAAGAACATCTATGGTGCTCATCTCCTCTCTGGTGATGATGACGTCTTGGAACTTCACTGCCTTGATTTGGCGATGATCGACGCCGTGTGCTCCAGTAGGCCGCAGGAGCGCGGAACAGGATTTCTGGGATACAACTGGAGGCCAGGACTTGAAGCAAGCCAGATGGGATGAGCAGCATTATTTCTTCTGCTGAGAAGAAGCTGGCCATTTATTTCACCAACAGGCAGCTACGTACCCTACGTTCCATGTCACATCTGCAGAGACCAAGTAGGTGAATTCACAGGATGGTCCCGAGAGAAATATAACGAATTAAGGATAGCCAGGACATGGCGGACGACAGCCCGGTTTGGCACCAACCGCTGGCTGTCGATTTCTTCAGTTAACAGCGTGACAAGTGTCCATTTTTTCAGAAGATGATGCAGTCTGGTTGTTCCTGACAAGGGGTGTCGATTTCTTCAGTTAACCAAGTCTCGAGCGCAAGATCATGCAGTTGACGGCGAAGAAGGTCATTTGACGAGCATCTTGGGAAGAAGCTCATTCAGACTACCATGTCTGAAGAAGCCCTACCAACTCGGCCGTTTTCCCAAGAGACCCTCTCTGCCTTCAGTGATGACCAACGAACGGCGCATGCTCCAGTAAGCAGGCACACGGAATACCATTTCCGGAATACAACTCGAGAACAAGCAAGGCAGACGAGCAGACATTCTTGAGCTAAGAAGAAGAAGCTGGCCATTTATTATTTCGGCATGCAGGCAGGTACCTTCCATTCCATGTTACATCTGCTAGGCAAAACAGCAGCAAATGAGTGGACAAGAAAGACCCAACTAGTTCAGAAAAATAAACCACTCACAGATCACACCAAGTAAGTGAATTCTGAGAATGATCACAAGCGAAACATAGAGAGGTACAGGAGCAGATACGCGTTTACACCAGCCGGGACACGGCGGCTAGGGTTTACCCCAATTCCCCAAGTACAGGAAGGTGAGGTCCAGGGTTCTCAGATAGATCCGGGGTTTTATGCCCATTACAACCAGAGAAAGGTAATCTTAATTTTAACGCTAAAGTAAGGCAGGTGAACAAGGAGACAGTAAAAGGTAACTCAAATAGCGATGGCTCCAGTCTTCAGATACGTTGGATGAAGATAACAGCTGGGTATCAGATTTCTTCAGTTAACAACATGACAAGTGTTCCTGACAAGGAGGGAGATGTGTAAGTAATTTGCATGGTTCCTGAAGGTCAGAATATTTTGTAGTACTAAACAAATACTGAACGGCCGAAATACTAACCACCGCACACACGGTATGAATGTGAATGATGTACTCATCGCACCAATTTCTGAGTGACATCACAAGGCTGTAGGCTACGTTTCTGCTTCTTTCTTCTTCCTTGGCATGGCTTCAGATATTCCTTGGCAGCTGGTTCTGAAATAATGGTTTCAACTCGGTTAATCTGATAAGAACAAGGAGGAAGCTTGCAGAGTTGCACTTCACTGGGGCCTAGTTACCTCACATGAATAAACCTCTGCACTGTTTTATGTACACCAATTGCTGCAGTCGTCAAGTAGGTGTGTAGCAGTCCTTGCATGCTGATTTTGGTGGGAAGCATGAACTCTTACTTTCGGTGCCCCGAACTGTCCAGCGGCATCTAAACCTTCTCAAGTGAGCTAGTCACACCTGTGAAATTCCACCAGGTGTGTGTGGGTGGGTGGGATGACTGCAGCAATTTCTGAGCGACCTGATTATGCATTAGGATGGATTTGATTGGTACACTGCATCCAATGTAAAATAAAATGAGGGGCAGGCGTCAGATTCAGAGACGCCGTTCTCGGTGTATGCATGAGTGTTTACCATGGATTTCGGTAATTGTTTCTAGCAAGTAGTATGGCAACCCTTTAAATGTTGCTTCCAAGGAGATTGATCTACAAAACCAAGCAACGTCATAACTAAGATTAGCCACCAACAGAGCATGTCTGACTGAATTAGACAAAAAATTATGAAGCGAAGCTTAAATTTGCAGAGTAAAAGACAACTGCTTTGGTTAGAGTATGATAAAAGAGAGCTGAGTTCTTTGCCGAAGTAGACGGGCCACTTATGCTGCTGTATATACATGAGATACTTGAGAGTGGAGATCCATCTGAAGACCAATTAGGGACTAATTCCAAGTTGCACTGGCCCATGCTATAGCAAACTCTATAGTTGCGTTATAACAAACCCTAGAGTTGCATCTTGTTAAAATATCTTCTTTTAGAATTTGTACAAATGAATGGATAAAAATGTGTAATGTGGTCATTGCATTTTTTTTTGGCGAGAAAACTTCCAATTTATTCATCTTCAATCATGGCAGCTCAATGAACGTACACCAGAAATAACAAAAATTACATCCAGATCTGTAGACCACCTAGCGATAACTACATGCATTGAAGCGCGCCGAAGGTGCGCCGCCGTCATCACCCCACCCTTGTAGTACCCAGTCAAAACTTGTCGTAGTAGACAGTTTGGAACTTATATTTGCACATGCTTTTTTGTGCAATTTTGTTTTACAATGGCAGCTCGCGGTAGTTTGCACCTTTAAAATTTTCAAGTAGCAAATGACTGTCTTTGTGCAATTTCAGGCATCAAGATGAGCATGGAACGCGTAATTATTAGTTTGTCTGGTAAACTCAAATCCCTGGATGAGTAGCTAGGAGCAAACGGGTCGAAGTTTTCGTACTAGTTTTTCGTTGTACCAACTTAACCATGTAGGTAAGAAAATTTCTCTAGTCCCAGATATAGGTGGTTTTCACAACTGAAACCCTCGTCGCAGACGCACACGGATTACAAAAACCAGTATCGCCCACAGTTTCCGATCTACCAAAGACGCGGACTAAGCAAGTGCATCAATGGCTTAATTTTGAGATTGAAAAGGTAGACTAAGCAAGCAAGTCGTCTGACGGTGTAGAAAACAAATGCGAGCAGAGTAGTCCTCTCTTCTCTAAAAACTACTCTATTTGTTGGTTAAGTCGTACGATGAATGCATGTTCATCTCTGAGCATCGCACCCGCCCTCATGTGGCCATCTTACGTTGGAATCAACAATTTGGCGAGTCACACGCATATCAACGTCCTGCTGGCGGAATCATAGTACTACTAAGTACAATTAACGTGCATTGATGAGAGTAAATTGCACATGCATATAGTTGACAGTTTACGTTAGCCCATGCGAGATCTCGGGTGATGAGGCAAATCGCCACTTTCTCTGTTATTAATATTACAAGCCGTTTTAATTTGTTTGGTCTTGATGCTCCAGCAAAACTTTATTGTGTGCATACGAGAATGCACAGGCTGAGGGTTTGTCCATCTTTCCAGAAAGAGTTGGCCAAGAACTACTTAATCCGGATTATTTAGCTTTTGGGATAATTCAACCAGTTCTCTACATACAAGTAAATTTAGAATAGTTCTGTTAGAATTCAAATTTGAAATGAAAAAATAAGCTTGCGTTGGAATCTTTTTTGTGTCAGTCTCCTGGACAAGATGCATGGAATCCTGATCTGCACATGCTTACTTTTTTTTTCTTTTTAGTCGAATCCTGGCTGGCCACTGTCGGCACCACATGCACCCTTTAAGCATAAGAGCATCTACTGCCGGGCATACCGATGTGCCGGGTTGCGTCCGCGGACAATGATCGGTCAGTCCTTAAATTGACGTGTCCGCAACCGTATACCACATATCCAGTACCCTAAATCCATACTACGCATTCAACGTGAAACAAACTACGTAGATAATCAACGAAACAAACAGACATTGGACAAACAAACATAAAAATCAACATAATACAGATACATAAGTCAGCATAATCCCAAAAGAACACAAGAGTTCAGCAAATGGACATAGTTCTACACTTTACTAAAAATGGAAATAAAGATGGGAGAGGACTGAGCTTCTTCACCCTCTTCCCCACCGGCCGTTTGCCCTTTCGGTCACCGGCGCGGGTTGTAGCCGTTCGTGTAGGCATCGGCCACAAGACGGCGGGGGGGGGGGGGGGGGGGGGTTGGAACCATCGGTGACGTCAGAGGAGGAGTCGGAGTCGATGTAGCCGGCCATCCTCCGGATGGCGCGGTTTTGCTACCTAACGAGCTTCGCCACTCATGCATCTGCCGCCACCCTCTCCGGAACCTCGCGCGTCGACTGCTCCATACCGAGCCGGAGCGCCTTGGCGTTATTACAACGGAGCCGGCGGGTGTCTGTCTCCGCCATCACAAGGGAGCAGCGGTAGACAGCTGCTTCTTCTCATCAGGAACCACCGGCAAACAGCGATGGTGATAGGTGGCCGCCTCCGACGCCGTCGCCCTCTCCCTAGCTTGCTGCCTCTCGTGGTGGGCGGCCCACGCCTCCGACTTAGGGGTCCGCGTCCACGGCGCTAGCGGGGCGGGCACGAGCACCCTCTGATGAACTTGATGAGCAGCGTCCGGAGGGTTTGGAGGGTGGCGGGACAGTATCACAGAGCGGGCCGACAGCGCAGTGCTGTGCGTGGTGCGACACAGGCCCGCGTTGGAGTTCGTGTTGCAGCGGTGAGCGACAGGGGATGGAGCAAAGCTGGAGCTGCCTTCCGTGTCCACCCGTGAGCGCTGCAAAGCGATGCGGAGGGCCAGCTCCTCTTCGTTGCCCTACGCCTCGCGGAAAGGCGTCCCACTCATCGTCGTTGCCGGATCTATCGCTTCTGGTACTTGACATCGTGGATGGAGGGGGGGGGGGGGACAGACAGGGAATTGGAAGAGAAGGGATGAAGAGCGGGGTGAGAGTGAAGTTGACCTAGGGTTTGCTCCGCGTAGGTTTGTAGTGGGGATGGAATGGGGCCAGTGTGAGCCATGGGTAGGTTGGGTGAACATGGCGGACGCACTCAGGCGTGCCCGGTCCTCCACATGTCCGCCACGGATATGGGCTGGATATAAAAGGTGCCGGGCAGCTCCGGCGCATGGGCTGGTATGAGGAGCCTAGCTGGGTTGGTGTTTTTTGACTGGTCAGCAACCGGGTCGTCTGACCGGACGTATAAGGAGGGTTTGGGGAGCCTGACGGTAGATGCTCCAAGCAGCCCCTTTTTTCTTTTGGACTTGCATCGATCAGAGTCAAGTCAATGTATTTTGTTGTATCAGTCTCAAGTACACCGTACCTCCCTCTATTTAAGATCAGCCGGATATGGATAGAACGCCACACTCATCTCCTTCATACACGTCCCGCCCCTGGATCTAGCTTGCTAGCGGCCGGCTATATCGTTCTCCAGGTAAGTTCAAGTGCTCCAACTCTTGCTTGCTAATTTAAATCTTCTACTTTTTTTATTCCTGTTATTTTGAAGGTCACTTCAGAAATGGCTGTTAGATGTTCATATGTATGACCAACTTTTGTGAGGCAATTCTGAAATATAGTAAGTATTGTAAATGAAAAATGCTAGTACTATTTTCAAAAACCTGTTATTTCACAGTAGAATCAAATTACTTCCTCTATAAACTAATATAAGAGCGTTTAGATCACTTACTTTACATGGAAGCAAAGAAATGGAAGTAGAAACAATGCCATCAATCTACTAGCTAGCACACAGAAACAAGATCAACATAAAACTTTCCTGCTCGTTTAAAAAAAACTTTCCTGCTATTTCCTGTGTTTTCTGGATCATCTTCAATACTCCCTCCGTTCAAAAATGTAGTGCGCATTAGATTGTTTCAGGGTCAAACATTGTAAACCTTGACAAAGTATAGAGAATAAATTCAACATAAAAAAACACCAAATCACTACCATTAGATTCATCATGAAATATGTTATCATACGGTATATAGTTGTTGTTTTTTTGGAAAGAAACGTGGTAGGCGAAGCCCCTACAACGGTTTTGTTTTTGAAAGAATTACCAAGAACCAGAATTTGGGTCCATGAGGACTTGAACCCAGGTGGCTGAGTTGTACTTCCACTTCCCTAACCAAGTCAGCTAGACTCACTTCTTTATAGTTGATTTTGTAGATATAATAATTTTCTAAATGTACCTGGTCAATGTTTGTTAAGATTGACTTCACGAAAACTAATATGCACTATATAATAGCAGAGGGAGTACATGTTAAAGCAAGTTTGTTCAGCTGAGAAAGAGAGCATAACTTCCTAAGGAATATGGTTTAAGATCAAATGCTTACCTGCTTAACTGGAAAATGAAGTCATATAAACTGATTTATTTTGTAAGGCCCCATGAACTTCACAGTTTATGATTTACTTAGACCACCAACCATTGAATAAAATATCATGTCCTAGGTATACCCCAAAGCGTTGCTGGGCCTTGAAAGAAATGACAGTGATTGCTACATACAAATAATATATATACCATACCTTTAGTATAAATGACAATCTATATGTATGGAGAACTTGCTTTTCTTTTTATGACGCTAAAACAAGCGGGAGCGTAAAACGTTAATCATGCTGTCCGGCCAGGCTAAACGCGCAGGTCGGCTGAACCAACTATGGCACCGGGGCCATTGCGGCTGTTCTTTGGAACAGTAGGGGAGAAGCTTTGGCGGGGGCAGCCGAAGTGTTTGATCGCGCATCACTCCAAGTTGGCGGGGGTAGCCGAAGCTTTGGTGAGGCGCCCCCCTGCCTCGTGGCCTCCTTCTTGATTGCTTGACGTCCACTCCAAGTCCTCTGGATCACGTTTGTTTTAAAAATCACTCTCCCGAAGGTTTCATTCCGTTTGGACTCCGTTTGATATTCTTTTTCTGCGAAACACTGAAATAGGCAAAAAAAAAACAGCAATTTGGTCTGAGCCTCCGGTTAATAGGTTAGTCGCAACAATAATATAGAAGTGTATAAATAAGCCCATTAAACATCCAAACAGAATATATAATAGCATGGAACAATAAAAAATTATAGATACGTTGGAGACGTATCATGGGCCAAATCCTATGTGGCGGACACAGGACCACTGACCGGACATGGCCGGGCACTCCTCATACTCATCTCATATTTGAGGACAATATGAGGGGTGCCGGACAGCTCGGGCATTTTAGGAGGCTTTGACGGGTCTGGTTGAGTCAACTTTTTTCTTGTCTCTCATGTCCGGTCACTAATCTTGCGTTCGACCTATCAATTTGGGGAGTCCGGCTGTAGATCCACTAATACTTGCTCTTTACAAGTTGCACTGAACCTAATTTGACTGCAAACAACAAGCAACATGTAGTAAAATCATTGTAACTAGAAAAAAAACTATTTTGCAACTCAACTGGGCATGAGATTTGTTAGTTAAACACTATGGGTTTTGTAGTAAAGATGCTACACTGTTATGACTCAATTTTATGGTGACTTTTGTTGGTAATAAAATTAGTGCTTGGTGGTCAAAATGATATATTATTTTACCATCCACTACTACAGTGAAGAGTTTTGATAGCAAACACTATGTATTTTATAGTAAAAAGGTAGATTTGTTATGACTCAATTTTGGATGGATTCTTGATGGTAATACAATAGGTGTTCAATAGTAAATTTGATAGGTTCTATTACCACCCACTAGTGCACGGAGGGGCTTTGCATGCGGGTGGATTAAATTAGCTGCTTCGTTCACCAAAAGTGGTGGGAGCACAAAATAAGTTACAATGCGCTTAGGCCTATATATGTTATATATATGACAAATGTTTCCTACAATCCAGTGATAGTTATAATCGAGTGAGTTTTGTATATTGTATGTAGTATTTATTAAACTGAAGAGTATGTACATGTAGTATTTTTGAGGTTGCTTACCGCATATATATACACCATGCTAATATTTATCAAAGCAAAGAGTATGTGTAGTATTTTTTGAGGTTGCTTACCACATATACCATGTGACTATTTATCAAACCGAAGAGTATGTATGAATAGTTTGTAGTATATAAAAAATGTTATGATAGTATATATAGCATTTTTAGTAGTATGTACTATTTTTTGTATATTATTTTATACATACAAATATTAAGGTATTTTTAAAATATATTTAATGATCATGAGCATTTAACTTCTCTGTATGGGACCACACAATATTTCCCTAGTACAGTTTAAAAAATATTATTCCCTCTGTTCCTTTTTAATAAGGTGTATTAATTTTCTTAAAATCAAATTTTTCTATATTTGACTAAGTTTACTGAAGAGGACTTATTAACTTATAGACTACCAAATCAACATCATTAGATCCATCATTAAATATATTTTCATATATTTCTATTTGGTAGTGTTAATATTGATAGTTTTTTTGTAAAGTTTGTAAATAATAGAAAAGATTGAATTTCTAAAAAATTAATGAACCTTACAAAAGGGAACAGCGCGAGTACAAGTTTACTCAGAAGTGCATCAATAAGGAAAGTGAGCTCAATAGTGAAAGTTAAGATAAGAACTCATATCTTGTGGGCACTTAATTACATGCATGTCCTTGCTTGTCTACACACATATATAGTGATAAAACCTGCATATATTTTCTGTTTATGCTCTATTTTTACTCGATTTGTCATACACCAATTACTGACAGACTACATCTTCTACACATGCATTCAGTGCTTGCCCAACACCCGCTATGAGTGGACGTACAGGGAAGGGGCCACTGGCCGTGGTGATTGTGTATGCATTTGACTGCACCACCTCGACCCCGGAATGGTACAAGGTAGACAATGTCTTTTGGTGTGTGCAAGAGAAGCTCACCCGCATCGTGGGCAGCAGCCTCGGCTACACATACGTAATGTCAACCCCTAATACATACACGTCCGACATGAAACTAGTTGACTCCACTGAGACAAAAGAAAAAGGCTACACAGGTAGCTCGTCCTGGAAAAGGACCGCCTGCATACAAAACATGGCATCTGGCCTCCACGAGGCACATAGACTAATCAGCCAACATGGGAACCAAAATGGAATCATCTTGCTCTTTTCTGATGGGTTGGTCAACAAGGGCGACTTCTTTGATGGTGCTGAGAACATCGACTCCAACGTGCCCGTCTACACGTTTACCCTCGGCGGAGATGCATATAACCAGGTATGTGATCCAGTCCAGATCAAGATCAACTAATTAATTAATTTAATGTATGCCTAGCTATATCATGTGTATATGCTATAGGGTCTTTGTACCATCGCAGCTAAATCCTCGGGTGGGATGTTCAGCCCTCTCCCTGTTCCAGACAAGCCATCCCTGTCTGTGCCCTTCTCGCAACTGATGGATAGCATCCTTGATGGTTCCAAGAAGTACCATGAGAAGAATCCTAGTCCCACTTCAGGTATACATAAAAAAACATCTGATCCTATCCAAATTGATGAGTATTTATAGAAATATGAATGCTAGGAAACAAAAATGTGATGAATATATATTGATGTGCAGGGAGGTGGCCACTGGATGTGGTGATTGTGTCCGCATTTGATTGCACCGCCTCGACCCCGGCCTGGCACAAGGTGGACGGTGAGGTCTTTTGGTTGGTGCAAAAGAAGCTCACCCGCTTTGTGCATAGCTGCCTTGGCTACACATACGTCATGTCCACCCCCAACACGTACACATCTGAGATGAAACTAGTTGACTCCACCGAGATAGAGGCAAATGGCTACACATGTAGCTCGGCTTGGAGAAGGAATGCATGCACGAACAGAATGGCGGCTGGCCTCTCCGAGGCACATAGAATGATCAGCGACCATGGGCACCTGAATGGCATCATCTTGCTCTTCTCGGATGGGTTGATTAACAGTGGCAACTTCTTTGACGGAGCTCAAGGCTTCATCTCCAAAGTGCCCGTGCACACGTTTACTCTCGGTGGAGTTGCATATAACCAAGTACGTATCAGATCGGAATTACCTCAGTCCAAACCTGGATCAGCTAAAAATATAATTATTTAATTCAATTTACGCATATATCATGTGTATATGCTACAGGCACTTCGCGACATCGCAGCAAATTCACCAGGCGGCACGTTTAACTTCCTCCCGGTTCCGGAAAAGCCGAGTCTATCGGTTCCCTTCTCCAGGCTGGTGGACAGGATCCTCAATGGCACCCCGGAGGATGGTATATGTACCAACAACATTCGATCCGATCTGAATTCAAGAGCAATCATAAATATATATATGCTGTGCTAGCAAAAATACATATGAATATATGACTGAATGAATGATATATACTGATGTATAGGGAGGTGGCCATTGGACGTGGTGATTGTGTTTGCATTTGATATCACCAAGGCGACCTCGATCTACGCTAAGAAGGATCATCAAGTCTACTGGTTGGTGCAAAAGAAGCTCACCAACTTCGTGGATAGCTGCCTCGGCTACATACACTTTGAGTCCAAATATAACGAATATGACTATGATATGAAATTAGTTGACTCTACTGACAAACCAACTGGCTATAAACCAAGCAAGGCCTGGACAAAGACCGTATGCACCAAAAATATGTCGGCTGGTCTCTCGGTGGCGCAGAAAATGATCACTCACCGTGGGCACTCAGATGGCATCATCTTGCTATTATCTGATGGACTGACTAACGCGGGTGACTTCTTTGATGGTGCTGAGAACTTCGCCTCGCAAGTGCCCGTCCACACGTTTACTCTAGGTGGACCTGCATATAACCAAGTACGTATCAGATCGGAGTTCCGTCAGTCAAAATATTGATCTGCTTATTAGCTGTTTTATTTTATTGTCCTTTTCTTGTGTATATGTTTCAGGGTCTTCGCGCCATCGCGGCAAAATCCCCGGGCGGGATGTTCCACTCCCGCCCAGTTCCGGAGAATCCTAGTCAATCGGCGCCCTTCTCGCTACTGCTGGATAGAATCCTTAATGGCACCATGAAGGCCGGTGAGTATCTTACACCCGATAGTAGGATGCATTTTTTCTATACATATATATATATATATATATATATATATATATATATATATATATATATATATATAGACACACACACACGTGCATAGCCGTGAGAGCCCAGATAATGAAATTGCTATCGAAGGTAGACATATTTTTACTGTATTAATTATAACATGCAAATGGAATTGTGAGGCATATGCATGGAGTATAAGATGCAAAAATCACGTAAAAAATATATCAACCATGTTTTGTCTAGGTGCCTTTTTGGCTATGAAGTTATTGTTATATCTGCAAAGATAAATATGATTTATGAAGGTACATAGCCTTGAATATGAAGGAAAAATGAATGATAGTTTGGATAGAAACAATTAGGAGAGTATGAGTATGGAATCGTCTAGAATAAAGTAGAAGCGTGCTCTAAGTTTTGAGCAAAATGTCCATATGGCTTTCGCCAACCTAGAATCTTCTAGATAGTACACATGGCAGAATCTAGTAAAGTAAGAAGAAGATCCAACACTGCAACACTAGGATTTGCCATGTCTCTACCATTAGATTGGCTTCATCCAATGGTTGTTATTCCAAGTTATCATATATAATAGTCATATAGAAACATCTGATCCATGATGAGAATGAATTTTGAATGTTTAATGCTCATGTGCAGGGAAGTGGCCACTAGACGTGGTGATTGTATATGCATTTGACTGCACCACCTCAACCCCGAATTGGTACAATATGGACCATGTCTTTTGGTTGGTGCAAGAGAAGCTCGCCGTCCGCTTCACGGATAGCTGCCTCGGCTACACTTATGTCATGTCCACCCCAAACACGTGCACCTCCGATATGAAAATAGTTGATTCCACCGAGATAAAGGTAAAAGGCTACACAGGAAGCCCGGCCAGGCAAAGGACGGCCTGCACGAAGTATATGGCATCCGGGCTCTCCGAGGCGCACAAACTGATCAGTTATCGTGAGCACCAGAACAGCATCATCTTGTTCTTCTCCGATGGGCTGATCAACAAGGGCGACTACTTTGATGGAGCAGAGAATTTCCCCTCTAAAGTACCTGTCCACACATTTACTCTCGGCGGAAACGCATATGACCAGGTATATATCAGTTCAGAGACACTCTAGTACAAATCATGACTGTATATTCACTACATCAATTCGTTCCTATATTATAATCATGCCTATATGCTATAGGGTCTCCTTGCCATAGCGGAGAACTCCCCGGGTGGGATGTTCCACCCCCTCCCAGTCCCTGATAAGCCGAATCTATCGGTGCCCTTCTCGGACCTGCTGGATAGAATCCTTGGCGGCACAGCATGAAATCCTCCTAGTCCGAATCTCCCAGTTCAGGTAATATGATATATTAACGAGCTACATATTGTTATATTCATCGGTGTGCCAATGAATGAATGATGTCTAATGTGTGACGTACGCACATGAATGCAGCTACGAGAAACATGAGGAGGATGGTGGTGATGCAACCTCCCAGTAGTTGGCGAGGCTGCAGGTCGTCGCCACCTTTGCCACCAAGCAGTAGCTACTACCTCCACCATTTTGAATCTTCATCCCGCGCACGGCGCACCTGCGCATCACCTTATTATTTCTAATTTAAATTTCCTGCTGTATCAAACACGGATGCTCCTTATTCGTTTTTCATAAATTTTTCCTCAGTAACAAATGTATTGATTAGTTGCGTATGTTTCTTTTTTTATCTGTCTTATAAAAACTACTACAAAAATGTTTCCAAGTGGAGGGTACAAAAGCCTTATCACCTCGCGCAAGCCACTGGTAATTGGTAGCATCCTAACCGGAGTACTTTTCGTTCTCTCCGCTATTGATTGCCACACGCTATAGTGACGAGCACTTTGTCCAGTGCGCCACTACTAATTATTCCCTCCCTCTCATAATATAAGAACGTTCTAGTGTCAAAAACGTCTTTTACCCGGGCAGACGTGACAGATTACAATAATCATCATTTACAAATTACATATTGGAGAAACTCTACCCGATCCCCTAAAATTAAACCGGCTAGTTACAGATAACACATCATCGTCACCGTTATTTGCCATTGTACTCGTCAGCCTCAGGAGCAGAGCAGGCCAAAGGGGGGAGGATGAGGAATGATGGATTGCATCGATGGTGGGTCAACTTCTTTTCTTGTAGATCCATGTAGTTTTAATTTTTGAGAATTCGAGGATCGATGTAGTACGTAGTAGTATTGGGGTGCGTCTATACATGTACTTCCCCCGTTCCCAAATATTTGTCTTTCAAGACATTTTAAATGAACTACAACATACAGATGTATGTAGACATATATTAGAGTGTAGATTCACTCATTTTGCTTCGTATGTAGTCATTTGTTGAAATCTCTAGAAAGACAAATATTTAGAAACGGAGGGAGTATGACGTAACAAAACTTTAGTGAACATTTCTTACAAACTATGCACAATTTTCAAAATGTGTGTAATGTTTTAGCAAAACATGAACATATTAAAAAAATATGAATATTTTTTAGAACTTTTATGATTTTTTTGTAAAAACAATTGTGAACATTTGAAAAAACATAATATAATAAAACAAAAAACAAATTAAATTTGACGACCATTTTTTAAAATTTCTGCACATTTTTTTAAATATTTAGGAGCATTTAAAAAAATAGAAAATGAAAAGAAAACTGAACAAAAAATCAAAGAAAAATGTAAACAGGTAAACCCGGGTAGATAAAAAAGAAAGAAAATTCCAACACCTGCAACAACATTTACTGAGTAAATTTTCGTTGCAGTTTTCTATTTTGAGGCTAAATTTTACTCGCAATAAGTGGCAGTAGGATTTGCCTTGGACCCTCCCATTGGCTACGAACAGAGGGCTGGTCGACGGTGGTCTAAAGAGTGAGCAACATTGTTGTTGTAGAGGCGAGCGACGTGTTGTGTACTAGTACGTGTATACTTTCTTCCCCATTCGCATTTTAGAGTTTGTGTATTCTGTTTATTCCTTTCTATTTTTTAAATATTAAATTATTTGCGTAAAATATGCCAATATCCATCTTGATTACAATACTCACAGACCAACCAAGTGTGTCCGTCGTGGCTGCAAGATGAAAACCTATTTCGCTATCAGCTTGTCGTTTCCCTACCGTAGGTGAAATCAACGACATCACCGCGGGCTATCCATATTGTACAAATGGAGAGGCAACGTCCCCATCGATGGTCAAGAAGAAGGATTCATCATAGGAACGGCAGGGAATGTAACTATGTGGACGATTAGGATGAGTTATTCTTATAGTGGAATCAATTTAGGTATACTTTTTCTTATTGGAGGTTTGGCCATCCATTCTTATTAGATTTCAAAACACAGCGATATATACTTCGCAAGGAAGAGGAGTAGGAGAAGGAAGCAGTGGCAGAACGGGTGTCCTAGAATAAACAAAATCAGGTACGCTGGGAGACCTCCTCAATGTCGCACATACCATTGTTATGGGCTGCCAACGCAGTTAGGCATTCGCAGTCGTTTCTGTACCAATCTATGCATGTAACAATTGTTTTCCCTCATTAAAAAGTAACAATTGATTTTGCTTCATCTGGTTTCCTGGCTTACTTGCATATTCGTCAGAATAATGTTTTTAACATAAAAACATGTTCTAAAAAATGTGAACACTCATTTAGCTACGAAAACATTATTTTAAAAAATATGTAGACATTTTTAGGCAAAATGCATGAAAAATTTCAAAATGGTGAATGTTTTTTAGAATTATGAGCATTAAAACGTAAAACAAATGTGAACAATTTTAAATTATCTGAACATTTGTAAAGGAAAAAAAAACCTCACAAGGAAGAAAAATGGGAATACATAAAAGCATGTAAAAAGTAAATAAAAGAAGAAAAGACTGGAAGAAAGCCAGTGAAAAAGAGCATTACGAAACCCGATAACAACAAATGACTATAAAACCTCAGAAAAACTCGCATATACCTCTCCTCGTATTGGGGTCTGTCATATCTAGTCGTTGTTGCCTTCTATGTGTATGTTTTTCCTTGGTTTTACTGGTTTGATTTGTTTTTATTTAATTTTCTTGTTCTGTCATACTTTTAAAAAATCTTTTGAAATTATCGAACTCCTTTTGATTTTTAGAAATTTTTTAAAAGTTCAGGAATATTTTAAATTCTTGAATATTTTTGAATTCCAAGAACATTTTTGGTATTCAGAAACATTATTTAAATTCACAAACATTTATTTAGTTAGATATTTTTGAAAATGTGAGAATATTTCTAAATTCATTGAAATTTAAATATATTAGGAGAAATTTTGAAATTTCGCATTTCTTAAAATTATGAGCATATTTAAAATTTCTTAATATTTTTAACGTTCCTGATTTTTAGGAATCTACGAACATTTTTCAGATTTTGGTTAAAAATGACAATTGCCAAAAAAAAATACACAGGTGTCCTGCACTTGGCCGGCCAAAATCACGCGAGGGGCGTGCGATTGGTCATCGTTTGGTGCCGCGCAAAGCGGGGACTTGGAGGTCTCCAATAACCATCAGGCCTGCTGTACTGCAACTCCTATTCATCAGGTAAATTGCAGGCCGCGCCTCTGATACATCGCGTAATATACTTAGTTATAAACTTCTCTTGTCTCAAGGAAAAAGTTATAAACTTCTCTGTATTTTTGCAAAGACAGAGATCTCCAGTCTTTGCTGTTGAAACTAAGCTTTGTTTTTTTTTTTGTGATGGAGCCCCCAAATCCATTATTTAGTTTCTTTTTTACACACACACCATATAGCAAGAAACACACGAACATACATGAATGAGCACTAGATAAGCAGAAGCAAGGCATGTATGGATCAGCAGTCAGATATATAACATAATAAAGCACTCAACATGTGTACTTGTTGCAGAGTTGGACCTCACATGAATGGACATTCCAGTGTTTTATATAGGTTGGTACACATGTTGCTGGAATACAACTCCAGGCCAGGACTTAAAGCCACACAGATGAGCAGCTAAGCTATCATTCTTCTGCTGAGAATACTTGTCCATTTATTTCACCAACAGGCAAAGCAGCAGCAAATCACTAAATCACTCACAGATCACACCAAGTAGCTAGGTGAATTCACGGGATGACCACGAGAGAAACTATATAGCGAATTAAGGATAGTTCCAGGGTTTTATACCCATTACAAACAGCCAAAGGTACTCTTAACTTCAACAATAAAGTAAAGCAGGTGAACAAGGAGGAAACAGTGGCGGCTCCAGTCTTCAGAGCCGCTGGACGCGCGACCAAGGGTGGTGGTCTGTCGTAACTCCGACCGAAGCTGTAAGTTGCTGTTAGATGAAGATCTAACGGTCGACGTTGAGCACGCCTGGTTTGGTGTCAATGGACTGCTGGGTGTCGATTTCTTCAGTTAACAGCATGACAAGTGTCAATTTCTTCAGAAATGATGCAGTCTGGTTGTTCCTGACAAGGAGATGTCTGTAAGTAATTGCCATGGTTCTGCCGATCAGGCTCAGAATATGTTGCTACACTAAAACTGAATGACCGAAATACTAACCATCGCACACACGGTATGAACTGAATGATGTACTCATCACAACAATTTCTGAGTGACATCACAAGGCAGACGAGCTCCAGATATACGTGGCTGCAGCCTGCAGGACACGCTTCTTCTAGCCTAGGCAGTGTTTCTGCTTCTTCCTTAGCATGGCTTCAGATATTCCATGGCAGACGATTCTGAAATGTTTTCAAGTCGGTTAACCTGACAAGAACATGTAGCCAGCTTGCACAGTTGCAGTTCACTGAGGCCTATTTACCTCACAAGAATAAGCGCTCTCCGGTGTTTTAGGTACACCTGTTGCTGAGGTCGCCGAGCAGATGTATAGCAGTCCTTACATCCCGTTCTTGGTGGGTACCGTGAGTGCCACGTTGCTTTCGGTGGCCTGAATTTTTCAATGGGATCTATCACACCTGCAAAATTCGACCAGCCATTCCATCTGCGCGACCTGGGCGACCAGCGTGTGCTTAGGTGGATTTGGTACACTGCATCAGAGAAAGAATAGAATGAGGGGCAAATTATCAAGGATGTCACAAGGAACAGTTTTTTTTAGAAAAGAAGTACGACCCCCGGCCTCTGCATCTGGACGATGCATACGGCCACTTTATTAATTATTGACACAAGACTATACAGAGTTATACAACAATAAGTCTAAAACCACCAAACTAAGCAACAACTGTCGCTATCCCTATCCAGTTGATGTAGGGCAGGGGCGGCGCTAGGGGTATTCTTGGGTCTTCATGTGAATACCCATGATTTTTACAAAACAGTGTTGATTTTGGCAAAACAATGACAATTTTCAAAAAATAACAATGATTTTGGCAAAATGAATACACATGAATACCCGGTTGCAAATTCCTGGAGCCGCCACTGATGTAGGGGCGCTGAAAGTCTGGGCCTAATACCAAACAGACCACGCAGCCAAACCTAAACATCTAAAGACTTGAGGTCCCACCCAGGACGTCTGCCGGGTATGGGCACCCACCAGTCCGGCGTGCTTCTCAACCAGGACCCCTACCGGGTATGAGGCCGCCGCAGCCACCTGCCACGAATCCATCTTCAGAGCTGTACTGCTGCATCAACCTTGGCCGGTCCAACTGCCGCCGACGCCACCATGATGCCAGGCAGCGTCACCCTCCTGCGCGAGTCCATCTCCGCTCATCAGGCGCCAAGTCTCCACTGCGCCACGCCGCCGAGATCCGTCGTCATCAATGGAGCAGATGAAACACCTGTCCTCCTCTTGTCCCCTCCAACCAGCACTCGCTCCAAAACGATGCCCCCATGAGGGAGAACGATACCGATAGCACCGTCATCGTCCGATCCGGTAGACCCAGATCTAGGGTTTCCCTCGAAACTTCCCGATCAGGTTGACGAGACCTGCAACGACGATGCCTCCAGAAGGAAACGACGTCTGAGACGCCGCCATCGTCCACCAAGACCGCAGTCTGGCGCGATTTTCACCGGAAGCCACGTCTTCCCGACCTCGTGGCTGGCTGGAACCGAGCGGAACCTCGCCACGAAGACGTATGTTGCCGTCGGTACTCCGGCGGAGATCCGGCATCTCCTCACCGGTCCCTCCACGCGCCGTCGGTTGGCGAAAGGCCTCCCCGCGACGGATCCAAACGGGGCGTTGGATCCGCAGTAGCCATCATCACCATCACGAGAGACAGCCCACCTCGCCGGATGGGGCGCTGCCACCGCCGCCGTCCATGCAGGGCCGCCGCTCCGCCGGCGATGGTGCTCGGGCCACCGCCACAGAGCCCGGATACTCCGTCCTAGCCGCCGCCATTGGATCGCATGAGAAGGGCCGCCCCCACCGCCTCAGATGGGATCCGCTGCCTCCCCCCGCCCAGAAACTTTGGCACCGGGCCTCACCGGAAGTCACAAGGAACAGTTGACAGTAGCTAAAACTGCATCCACCGAACAGCACCATTATTCCGAGGAGATTGGTCTACAAAACGAAGCAACATCGAACTGAAATTAGCTAACAACAGTACGTCCTTTTCAAAAAAAGCTAACAACAGTACGTGCATGTCTGTCTGAATTAGGTTAAAGATCAATCAGAGCAAATCCCCAGCATAATCGATATCGTAATTCACTGCTGACTGATTAGAACAAATTGCGTTACTCTGTATTGGATGGTGATGGTGATATAAAAAGGAGTAATCACAGGATCCGGAAGACGGAACAAAGCAGTGCTCAGAAAATGGAGGCCTTCTGATGTATTACGATATCATTGATTCTGGTAGTCTGGTTGGGAAACATAAAAAGTATACCGACTGATGAGAGAAGATGACAAACTTAACACAGGCATTTCCATCTAATGCAATGGACAACATAATAAGCTAGCTAGTGTTGTTTATCAATAGATCCTGAAATTTGCACACAGCTATCAATCAACCAAACAAAGAATCTCAGTTGAGTCTGAAACTTTGGAACCATGTACCAATTCATATTCCTACATTCTCATGGAAATAACACCGAACCATTACGCAACTAGCTTGCAGCAAAGGGAGAACATACCTTTCCCAGTGATAGGCTGAAAGCCCAAGACATACTATTCTCATACTTTGGCCAACACCTTTTCCATGGCCACATGAGGTTACCGGTGAGATGATCTACTAACCCAAAGTCCTATACGCCATTAAATTTCGTTAAATAAGAACAGTTATGATGAATGCAAGAATACCTGGTATTAGTAGAATGTAGACTGAAATTGAAAAACTGTAAACCTTATCGATTGCAAGAATACCTTATCAGTGGAATGTAGACTGAATTGAGAAACTGCAAACCTTATCAGTAGCAAAACACTGACAACTTATTGTTTTCCATAATTACGCCAAGATGATCCTTTGATCCCTAAAACTGAAATTTCCAGATACACCATCAGTCTTCATGAGTTTTAGACAAAATGTAAACGCAAGTGGCTACAAAGCCTACCAAACAAATACAAGAACGCCTGAACACCAAGCAAACATAAATTAGGGATGCAGGAACACCTGGTACTGATAGCAACATAGCATTGTATGAAACAAAATTATCACCTTAATATAAGTACCTTGACCCAAAGTCTCATTTATTCCGTACTGATGCCGTAGCGATATTTTGGTTGTGACACCCAAAATTAGGAAGTCGACTACCACGTCTTGATGAATGATAATAACCCGAATTTAAATGCAAAAGAAGAAGCCTACAAGATCGAACGAACACCTGCACACAGAGAACCAAAACACAAGTGGTGATCACAGGTTCCGTTGATAATTACATCTAGGAAGAAAAGAAGAGAGACTTGCAGAAGGCATTGGCTGTTAATAACGTCGATTTTATCGAATTGTGGAAAGACAAGGGGCGTTGAGAAACAAATTTTAAATACTTTTAACTACTGTTGAGAAGAAAACAGAAGTCTGATATGGCTGGAGTAAAAGTGCATTTTATTGCGGCGAGTATAAGTGGAAGTGTATATAATTGATATTGATGTGGACACCCCTAATGAAAGTTCCTGCAGCTAAGTAAAGGCTCCGCCTGAAATTAGAACCAAGAGGGAGCCCAGTTATAGTTCAGTTCAGAAACATGTGGTTCTGCTTTGAATCAAAAGAAAGGTGCTGAGAAGTCTCAATCAGAAAGGTATTTGGGTGCACCCCCATGTGCTTAACCCCCATCTTATTTTCTGCTTCTCCTTTCACATCTACTTTGCTTCCACCAAATTATATATTCTATTAAATTTCTGGTTGCTAGATAGATCAACTTTTCCTAGTTCATAGACTTCTCCTTAAAAAATCCCCAAATATTGCTGTTATTAGTGTGTAGTGAAAGATCAAGGCCAATCAGCACACGTTGTGTCTTATCTACAGCAGGAGTAAACAGTTTAGATGTACTTACCAGATTTAAGTACAAGAAGGAAGACCAGAGCCACAAGGCCCTTGTGTCATGCACATAGGTCATGCATGTGTTTGAATGGGAAAGGGAAGAACTTTACAAGGCTAGAAGAATGTGCAAAGTAGAGTCCTGCACAGTGGATGGAAACAAACAGAGTTATTAAGCTTGTGTTTGAAGGGAAAGGGCCAAGTGGAAAAACACAAGAAAATATGTTTGTGTTACCTTGGATCACAAGTCTATTATGATTTTGGGGATGGTTCCCACTAACCCCCTGCACTGCTGTTTTAGCTCTCTGTTGTTGCACCATCTGACATTTAGCTCTTGCAGTGAATCAGGGAGGCCATCGTTGGGCAATGACGAAATGGCTGGACAGTACTTGACTGATAATATCTTGAGGCTGGTAAGGTTACGCAGCCCTGCAGGGAGTTGTTGAAGGTCCTTGAAATACTTAAACTCTAGTACCTGGAGGGAGGAGAGGAGTTGAAGGGCGTCCTCTTGCACCTGGCTGAACCGCTTCATCCCTTCACACCAATCCCCCCAAAGTTGCAGCTTGGTGAGGGAGGAAGAGAGGAATCTCCAGGCCGGTGCAGCAAGAAGTCCTGCTATGTCATCTGTCTCGAGCTCACGCAGTGTGGACGAAACAAGCTGTGTCTGCTGCTCTTCACCTCCCTCAGCAACCTCCAAAGCCCGTCTGGGATTGGGATTGGGCTTTGCATGACCTCTAATTCGTTGAGCTGGCCTCCGGTGGTAAGGAGAGACCACAAGCCCTGACATTTCAGATCCTCTCCACAACCTTGCAATTCTAGTCTGGTGAGAGAGGAGAGGTTTGAGAGGGGCTCCAGTGTCCCCATGCCTTCCACATGCCAAAGCACCAGAAACTGCAGGGAGGAAGGGAAAATGTGACAGGAAAAGGAGAAGGTGGATAGAAACTTTGGGGACCACTTTATTGTTAATCTCTGGAGGGATCGCAAGGCTTGGAGCCATCCTTCTCCAGGAACAAGAGTTGGCGGGTCCACCAGGACCAGCTCTGGGCAGTAATGGATATTCAATTCCCGTAGTGAGTCACAGAGATGAGGTGGGAAGAGCAGCACCCCATCATCCTCTTCCTCTGCTGCTGCGGTTATCTCTGATGCTTCTTGTGTTGTCTGTTGCACATCCACCCCCACTACCAGCTTTTTTATGTTTTTACACTTCCATATTTCCAATTTGGAGAGCTTTGGGAGGTGGGGGAGGAGCTCTGTCAGTTCCTCCCCAGTATTACCATTTGAGTCCCAGATCTTGACATGCTCAATAGGGAGCTGCCATTCCACATCACCCTGACCTCCTAGTGGTCTAACCAGACTAACTGAATTTTTTACAATCAATGTCTTCAGTGAGGTTAGCATTAGAAGGTGCTTCATCTCCAGAGGTGGGCACTTATCCAGTGTTAGCTTCTCAAGACATGTTTCTTTATCAAAAAATAACACTTGGTCTAGGCTATGCAGATCACCCTCTCCAATAATTTTCAATTTTACCACATCGGATGATCTTGAGTATTTAAACCTCTCTAGTAGTTTGACATTTTCCATCCAGACATAGCACAAATTTTCAGTCCAGGAGAGGGGAGACAAGAATTCTGGGCAGTCCTGTATCTCAAGCTCTTGTAGCTTGGGAAACCAACCTGGGTAGAGAATGTGGTTTGGAACTGGAAACTCCAAAAATTTTGGGCACTCTCTAATAACTAGCACTTGCAAGAGAGGGAGCATATGAGCATTTGTTAGTAACTGCTCTCTATCCAGGGAAGCCTCTAGTTCAGCTGGGTAAACCCATTTTTCAAAACTTATTAGGCCAATGAGTTCAAGCTTTCTTAGCATGCAAAAGCTTTTCCCTATAATAAACTCCTTCAGTCTGGCCATATCCTTCAACCTTAGTTCACGAAGATCCAACTCATCATGCAGCCATGTTGGACAAGAAGGGCCTCCGTACCCTCTAATGCACAACACTTGAAGATCTCCATGTGGTTGAAGGCTCTGAAGAACAACTCCTTCCATACAAGGCTCAACACTAGATTGCTCACTATCCCAGTCCAATGCTAACCTTCTCAAGCACTTTTTCTCAATCAGTTTTGCTTGAGCTGCCTCATCTTCTGTATGTATTTTCTCAAGGTTGTAGATGCCAAGCTCCCATAGCTTCGACAAATGCTCTAGTTGCTTTGGTTCAAATCCTTCACTTTTTTTATTGACTCGAAATACCTTTAAATTTTCCAAGAGTTTAAGGTTTTCGACATTACAAATATCAAAACGAAGCTCATCTCTTGGGGTATAATAATGGCACAACTTTGCAAGGTTGCAGATGTCTTCAGGAAAATCACAACTGCCATACCACAACTCAAGATCTAGAACCCTTAGATGATAAAATTTAGAGATGCTAGATGGTAAATGCATCTGGCTCTCATCTGTGCCTAGACATAGGTATCGTAGGTGGACAAGTCCTGAAAATTTATGTAACATGGACTCCACAGGATAATTCATGTGGGGCAAATGAAGAACACGAAGAGCATTTTTTCACCAAGAAAATCACCAAATATCTTAGCAAAACCTTCGTCCATTCTTCCAAATAACATCAGTGTTTGCAAATGTTCAACTTTCAATCGTGTCTTCAGTTTTTCCAATTCTCTCTTTAATTTTTGACCAGATACTGCATTATATTCACCCAAGTGCTCTATGCTTACAGACAAGTGTCGGGTGGATGGCCTAATTTCTACCGATCCAACATCCGAGAGACGAAAACTAAGACAATCATGTGATGCAACCTTCAATGCCAAGTCATGAAGTAGGTCATGCATAACATACCACGGCTCACCATCAGTTTCCTCTTCTCTGGAAACCTCTTCTCTGAAAAATCCATGGATGACTAAATCATTTAAAATGCCTAGACCTATGCGCTCAAAGGTTGGGTTTTGACCACAAAGTGCCAAAATATCTAGTTCAATCCACAGGCTGATGAGCTCATCGCTTCTAAAACGGTAATCTTCAGGAAATAATGCTGAATAGGAAAAACATTGTTGCAGATGAAAAGGGAGAAAGTCATAGCTAAGCTTCAAGGCATGCATAATTCCGTTGGTCTGGTTCGCCCATTGTTTGCTGTTTAGGATCCTTCTCCAATGAGCCAAACTTGGGTCTGTCCTCAATAATCTACCAACAGTCTTTGCTGCAAGAGGGGAGCCCTTTAGTTTTCCCATTATCTTATCTCCAGTGTCCTGCAAATGAAGTTTATCCCCTGGATATTGCTCAGCATCAAAAACATATACAAGGAATAACTTCCTAAACTCTCCAGGTTCTAAACCGTTCAGTTCTTTTGGCTCTTCAGTTTTCTGAACATGATCTGCTATTTCTTTTTGTCGAGTTGTGACTAAAATTATGGAACCCTGTTCTTGTGACTTGCCAAGTATCAACAATAGTTTTTTCCAGTCATCCACATCAGTAAACTGCCATATATCATCCAATACAAGTAAGAATCTTTTGCATTTTAATCTTTGCTCGATCAACTCTTCTGGTCTAACACAATCCTTTTCACCTTCAACTGGAGGGGTATATTTTTTAATCTCTTCTAGCACTTTATCCAGGTTGAAATTGAACGACACACATGTCCAAATCCTGACCGGAAAATGATTCCGTACTTGTTGGTTGTTATATATGTGTTGTATCAGAGTTGTCTTCCCCATGCCACCAGGACCAATAATTGGAAGCACAGTTAGACCCATGTCACAGTATTGACCCTTGGTGATATCATGTATTATGCTATTCATGACACGATCCCTCCCATACAGTTTGGGCTCTGCACTCTGAGGTGTGGTGGTGTGGCGGCGCTGGGCAATGTCTAGGACATCTTTAGGGCCACAATGTTTCAGAATGTTGTTAACCTCGCGACGCATAAGCTTTAGTTGCTCTACAGTGTTCTTCATCCTTTGAGAGAAATCAACCCTACTAAACTCAGGCATTGGTGTTTCTTGTGCATTGCCACAATCTTCATCACCACTAACATGTGGATGCAAAGAAGATGACCCACAGAAGAGTTTACCAAACTTGAGCATGCGTCGGCCGACCTCCTCGTCAGCTTGATTGGCATTTGGTGCTGAGGGGGAGCCGTCGCGTAACCTCTTCTTATTACCAGCATTGGCACCAAACCAATTGGCGGAGAAAGATGCCAAATTTTTGCCAACATCTTTGACAGTGTGGCGAGCATCACGGGCGAGGTCCTGGACGCCACCCTTGCCATGCTCGTCGGCAGCCTCATACTTGTTGTGGAGCCTGTCGTGGATCCTGAAGTAGTCCAGCTCATCCAACAAGTCCTCGGCATTGTGTGCCGAGTCCCGCAGCCTCTGTAGCAGCTCCTCCAAGGCCGTACCGTAGATCTCCTTGCGGGCAGCTTGTTCGAGCATGGCCTTGACAAGCAGCAGCTCCATCCTAAGGTCCTCGATGTTGAGGCCAAAGTTCCTGGTGGCTGCCCAAGCAACCAGCACGCCATCCGCAACGGGGGCTAGCGCCTTGCCCACCACCCATTGCGCAGCATTGAGGGCGGCCGCAGCCATCCGCTGGTCGGATGGACGAGGTGCGGCGGCTGCTACCAGGAATCAAAAGGAATCCGTTGGTAAATAAGCTGCCGTAAGCTGCAGATGAAAGGAGAGGAGTGTGTGTAGCACGTACATTGGTGCAAGGGCGATAGATGCCGCCTTCCTGCTTTCCTGCCGGCGACGGACGCCTACAACCTAGGTGCTGCAAATGGGGGGTTGAGTCGCAGCAAAGCAGGCCTGTTGGGAATTTCAAATCACAAGAGAAATAAAATTAAGGCATCGGGCCAGAGAACTATTTTCAATCACAAGGGAAACACAATTTTCAATCATACAAGAGATAGGAGAGGGAGAGAAACAGAACCAAAAGCAGAGCAGAAACTTCGCAGTTTATGTTCTTCATTTTCAAAAAAAAAATCGTAGTACATACCTTCTCCACAATGTTAAGAAAAAGAAAGTATATGTTAGTTCAGATGGATTGATGCAGGTTGAGATACATATCTTCTCCACAATAGCTCAGATGGAGTACGAGAAGCACATAATAAAGCTTCAAGAAAGGAACCAAACTTAGGCATTGATCCTTCGTTGCTACCGTATTCGAATCTCACGAATCAGATAGTCGGCTCTAACAATAACAATGGATGGGAGAGAGGGAGAGGGATCTGACCTGCAACTGTGCGGCGGCGGTACGGTGCGGCTGATCGGGGAGCTGCCGTAGCCGTGGTGCGTTTGCAGGGAGGAGGCGAAGGTGAAGAGCAGCAGGGGCAGGGAGTGGATAGCAGAGCCGAGCAGGGGAGGTGATAAGGCAGCCAACCAGCTTGAGAGAGTGGCTGCGAGTGAGCCGTCTAGACAGTGAGTGCTCTTACCACCCCAGTGGGTGCTGTTGCTGTGCAATGGAACGATGATATTTTTGCTTGACTTGACTTGGCGAAACACACATGCAGCTCCCTTGGTTACTTTCAGATTGCTTCAAGATGAGCAAGAATTTTGGCCCACAAATACTGTTCTAGGTCTAATATTAGCTACACCCCGCAAAAAAAAAAACCACGGGTCGTAGATGTATGGCTGGCCGTACTTGTCCAAATAGTAGCTACATGTATGGCCATTATGAATTTCTTGACTCTTGTCTTGATAGCTACATGTATATATGACTAGGCCTAATATTTTTTCTTGACTTTTCTTAATCCGAGATTCGCGCGCGTCAATAACGGCCATTGCTTGTGTCTGTATATGCCGACCACAGGCCAGTAAAACCTTAGGAATCCTATGGCTGATTGCCTGATTGAAGATAAGCATGGCAGGAGTTGAAGGCATGGCAAGAATTGTCACCAACAGACAGCAACGGGTGACGAACATATGGCTGATATCTTTCTTGACTTGTCGTCGAATCGATAGCTACATGTAGAATCCATGGATGCACCGAGAGACGGCCTCTTTGTGTGGCGCTCGGCAACTGATCAAGTTGTTGGTTGGTCACTACATTATACTCTCTTCGTTTGAAAATACTTGTCATCAAAATGGACAAAAAGGATGTATGTAGAACTAAAATACATCTAGATATATATTGTTTTATTTATTTTAAATGACAAGTATTTTCAGACGGTGAGAGTACACTATACAGAGGTAGGTCGCTGTGGAAGGAACCTCGTAGGAAAAACCACAAGCACCTGCTGGGCGGCCTAGCGGGCAAGGACTGACCTCAGTAGGTGACGCTTGCTTCCAGAGGAGAGGAGAGGAGAGGACGGGCGAGCGACCATGGTGGGCTGGAAGACGACGCGTATTTGTCCTTGCCCGCCGTTAGTCCCCTCGCCGTCGCGGTCGCCGCCGTCAGCTGTTGGACTCGTCGGGAGCAGAGCAGAGGAAAGGAAGACGAGGAACGGTGGGTTGGATCGGGCTGTTACTGTGTTGCAGGGCCGATGTTTTTTTTTAGCTTGTTGCAGGGCCGATTTTGTACATGGGCTGTCCGACCAGCCACCAACATCATCATTTTTAAGAAATCACAAAACTATGCCTAAAAAAGAAAAGAAAACACAAAACTAGGGTTTCTTGCGCCGCCGCCATCGTCATCCAGGAAATTTAGGCCCCCTCGCCTCCGGCTGCGATCTTGGCGCTGAGAGGTGGGGGGACCTTCGATCTTTAAGACCTCTATGTTCTTCGCCATCATCTAGTGATCATCATAGTTTTGTGAGAATAAATTTCTTCTCGTTCTCTTTGGCGATGCCATGAGGTTAGAGAGTTTTCTGTCCTCTCAGATCTGATTATTCAGATCTAATGAATTTGTGTTGATGTGTTAAGCCGTTTTTGTTGGTCTGATTCTTTGTGGAGGTGAAATATTTTATCGACAACATGGTGAATTCGACGGTTTGCATTTCTAGGGGATCATACCCGGCCCAAGTACTTTCCTTAATCAAGGCTTCCCATCTCTTTGGATAGGCGACTCAAGGCGCTTTCAAAAATCATTATTGATAATGTTTGTCTGGGTGAAAGAATAACAATATCGTTGTTCTAGTCAAATTGTAGTTTCTTTACTGAAGTCTTTAAAGTTTTTCTTTGAGCAGAGATTAACGCCAGGAAGAAGGTGTTTTCAAGAGACGCATCCCGTGAAGCGAAACCATAAAAACATTCCTAGGCTGTGGATCTCACGCTTGTGGCATTGCAGTCTTCAAGTCGCTGGCACAACAACATGCCATGGGAATGAACGTGGTAACCGAAATTTAAAGGGCGCCGGAGTTCAAGTCTCCATCGCCTGCATACTTTACTCCCCTTCTCTCATTATTCTTGTTGTTGGTGAAGGCGGCACTGTTAGAATACGTAGGATAGAAGAAGTAGTTGTCTGTTTAAATCTGTTTTTATCTCTACCGCTATTCTTTCTTTTCCTATAAGTTGTAATCTCTCTCTCGTTGTAATCTGGAAGAATCCTAGCGATATTCCAATCTTGTAAGCCACAGCAAACTTCCTATAAATATAGATGCGGCCCGAGACAAAGGGTTCAACGCTTCCCACGCAATCTCATATGGTCATGAGAGCCCTTCCTCTCGTACGTCTAGCTATCCCCTGAGATCGATCTGTTGATCGAGAGAGAACACAGAAACCGACCAAGAGAGAACCATCGAGAGACAATCCATGACAGGCACCAACGCCAGCACCGCTGCTTCCACCATTGCCTCCACCTCCACTGCCCTGATCGGCTTCACCATGAGCACCCTGTCCACCCAAAACTCACCCTCCACTTTTGCATCCTCGTCTACCTTCAACAACAGCACCTCCCTTGGTTCACCTCCATCAGAGAAGCTCACGAGGACGAACTTCCTCCTCTGGAAGGCCATCGTGCTACCCCAAATCAAGGGGGCACAGATGGAACACTTCCTTGACGCCACAAGCGCGGCGCCCCCTGCTACCATCACCGTCACTAATGACGGGAAGGAGGAGCAGGTCTTCAACTACGCCCGGTCAATCTGGTACGCCCAGTAGCAACAGGTACAAGGATACCTTATGGGATCTCTGTCACGTGAGGTTCTTGCGCAGGTTGCTACTCTTTAGACGCCGGCCGAGGTGTGGAGTGCCATCCACGCCTCTTTTGCTGCCCAGACGCTAGCTCAGATCGTCAACACCCGCATCGTCCTCGCCAACCTGCACAAAGGAAACTTGGGCATGTCCGAGTACCTTGCGAGGATCAAGGCTTTTGCTGATGAGATCGCTTGCACCGGTGATCCTCTCTCAGAAGGGGAGATAACCTCCTATGTGCTCAAAGGGCTGGACATCGATTACAATCTGGTGATCTCAGCCCTGGCTGCACGCGTTGAGCCGGTGACCGTCCAAGAACTCTACAATCAGCTGCTGAGTTTTGAAGCCCGTATGAATCTGCTGTAAGGTACCAATACTCGTCAATCTTCAATTAATAATCTCACTCGTGGTCATGGCAATGGAGGCCGAGGCCGTGGTCACCAGCAAGGGCGTGGGCGCGACAACAGCAACAACAACAACAGCGGGCGTGGGCGCGCCAACAACTCTGGCCCACGCCCCTCGGGTGCCTCCTACTCCAACACCAGGCCAAGATGTCAGCTCTGCAAGAAACCAGGGCATGAAGTGAAGGACTGCTGGCATCGTTATGATGAGGATTTCGTGCCTGAAGAACGCCACGTCGCTGCTGCAATCAGAGAGCAAGAAGGAGGAGACACCATCTAGTATGCTGACTCCGGAGCCATAGATCACGTCACCAGCGAGCTAGAGAAGCTTGCAAACAGAGAAAGATACTATGGCAATGATCAAATAAACACTGCTGCAAGTGGAGGAGGTATGGACATACTTCATATTGGTCAATCTTCCATTAACTTCCCTACTTCTAAACGTGATCTTCTTTTAAAAGATGTGCTTCATGTCCCTCAAGCAAACAAAAATGTTGCTTCCATGTCTCGTTTGACAGCCGATAATAATATTTTCTTTGAAACTCACCCCAACTATTTTTTCATGAAGGATTGGGCAACGAGGAGCTCCTTCATCGCGGTAGATGCGTTGGCGGCCTATATCCCATTACATCAACGGTTTTTAGTCGCATGCATCATCGTCAAGTCTACTCCGTAGTCAAACCATCCTTAGAGAGGTGGCATCAAAGATTAGGACACCCTCATCCAAAGTAGTTGATCAAGTAGTGAATAAAGGCAATCTTCAATTGTCTCGTAGTGAGAATAAAGAGTCAGTTTGTGATGCTTGTCAATGTGCTAAGAGTCACCAACTTCCCTATCCCAAGTCATATAGTGTGTCTCATGCTCCTTTAGAATTGATATTCAGTGATGTATGGGGCCATGCCCGAGATTCTTCTGGACGAAAGAAATATTATGTTAGTTTCGTTGATGACTATAGCAAGTTTACTTGGATATACTTGATCAAGTTCAAATCTGAAGTTTTTACTGTCTTCCAAGAATTCCAAAAACTTGTTGAGCGTCAATTTGATAGAAAATTTTTTACAGTCCAAAGTGACTGGGGAGGAGAGTATGAAAAACTTAACTCCTTCTTCCGAAACATAGGCATTGACCATCATGTTTCTTGTCCACATGCACATCAATAGAACGGGTCAGCCGAGCGTAAACACCATCATATTGTTGAAGTAGGGCTTTCTTTTCTTGCTCACGCATCCATGCCTCTCAAATATTGGGATGAGGCATTCATTGCTTCCACATATCTCATCAATCGTTTGCCTAGCAAAGTCATTGGGTACACTGCTCCTCTAGAACGATTGTTCCACCAAAAACCTGATTATAATTCTCTCAAAGTCTTCGGATGTGCATGTTATCCTAATCTTTGTCCATACAATCATCACAAACTTGAGTTTCGCTCTACTCAATGTGTGTTTATCGGCTATAGTAATCTTCATAAAGGTTACAAGTGTCTAGAAATCTCAACTGGACGTATCTATATCTCTCGGGATGTCATCTTCGATGAAAGTATCTTTCCTTTTGCCAAGTTGCATCCCAATGCTGGAGCACTTCTTCGTGCAGAAATCTCTCTCTTATCTGATCCTTTGACACATCCTGATCACGAGGGAGAGTTAATAGAAAATGATCAAGTGACTAGTTCAGGAGAAAATACGGATATTAATAAAAAAATGCAAAGGTTTGCTGTGATTTTATGTGTGCAGAAAAGGACAGAGGAAGCAGCAGCGGATCCCAGGTCGATTCCCTGTCCAGGAGGGGCGCGCGATCCGATGTTGATTCTGGACGTGCAGCGCCGAGTGGTGTTGGGGAACGTTGCAGAAAACAAAAATTTTCCTACGGTTTCACCAAGATCCATCTATGAGTTCATCTAGCAACGAGTGATCGGATGCATCTACATACCTTTGTAGATCGCGAGCGGAAGTGTTCAAAGAACGGGGATGAGGTAGTCGTACACGATGTGATCCAAATCACCGATGACCAAGCGCCGAACAGACGGCACCTCCGCGTTCAACACACGTACGGAGCGGATGACGTCTCCTCCTTCTTGATCCAGCAAGGGGAGAGGAGAGGTTGAGGAAGATGGCTCCAGCAGCAGCACGACGGCGTGGTGGTGATGGAGCTGCAGAACTCCGTCAGGGCTTCGCCAAGCACTATGGAGGAGGAGGAGGTGTTGGAGAGGGAGAAGGAGGCAACCAAAGGCATGGATTAAAAGCCCTCCTTCCCCCAATATATATAGGAGGGCCTAGGGGGGGGCGCCGGCCCTAGGAGATCCAATCTCCTAGGGGGGCGGCGGCCAAGGGAGGTTTCCCTCCCCCCAAGGCACCTAGGGGGTGCCTTCCACTTGTGGGACTCTTCCCCTTTGAAACCCTAGGCGCATGGGCCTCTTGGGGCTGGTGCCCTTGGCCCATGTAGGCCAAGGCGCACCCCCTACAGCCCATGTGGCCCCCGGGGCAGGTGGCCCCACCCGGTGGGCCCCCAGGACCCTTCCGGTGGTCCCGGTACAATATCGGTGACCCCGAAACTTGTCCCGATGGCCGAAACAGCACTTCCTATATATATTTCCAACAATCTCCCACTTGCACTAGAGTCAATAATCTAGTTACATTGTGATGAATCGAACACCCATGGAATTCTGGTGTTGATCATGTTTTGCTCTAGGGAGAGGTTTAGTCAACGGATCTGCTACATTCAGGTCCGTATGTACTTTACAAATATCTATGTCTCCATCTTGAACATTTTCACGAATGGAGTTGAAGCGACGCTTGATGTGCCTGGTCTTCTTGTGAAACCTGGGCTCCTTGGCAAGTGCAATAGCTCCAGTGTTGTCACAGAAGAGTTTGATTGGCCCCGACGCATTGGGTATGACTCCTAGGTCGGTGATGAACTCCTTCACCCAAATTGCTTCATGTGCTGCCTCCGAGGCTGCCATGTACTCCGCTTCACATGTAGATCTCGCCACGACGCTCTGCTTGCAACTGCACCAGCTTACTGCCCCACCATTCAAAATATACACGTATCCGGTCTGTGACTTAGAGTCATCCAGATCTGTGTCGAAGCTAGCGTCGACGTAACCCTTTACGACGAGCTCTTCGTCACCTCCATAAACGAGAAACATTTCCTTAGTCCTTTTCAGGTACTTCAGGATATTCTTGACCGCTGTCTAGTGTTCCTTGCCGGGATTACTTTGGTACCTTCCTACCATACTTACGGCAAGGTTTACATCAGGTCTGGTACACAGCATGGCATACATAATTGTAACGCCCCACATGTAACCTTCCCCAATTGTACTCCGACTCATGCCGTTTCCGGCATTAAGTTATATTTAATTCTTGGGTTCGGGTCTTTGTCTCCGTGTATTGTTTTTGTTTTCGTGCATCTCGTATCATGTCATCACGTGCATTGCATTCGCATACATGTTCATCTCATGCATCCGAGCATTTTCCCCATTGTCCGTTTTGCATTCCGGCGCTTCGTTCTCCTCCGGTGGCCATTTCTAGCTTTCTTTCGTGTGTGGGGATTAAACATTTCAGGATTGGGCCGAGGCTTGCCATGCGGCCTTGGTTTACTACCGGTAGACCGCCTGTCAAGTTTCGGGTCATTTGGACTTCGTTTGATACTCCAACGGTTAACCGAGGGACCGAAAAGGCCTCGTGTGTGTGCAGCCCAACACCCCTCCATTTTGGCCCAAAACCCACCAAACTCATCTCCATCGTCTCGGTCGTTCGATCACGATCGTGTGGGCGAAAACCGCACCTCATTTGGACTCTCCTAGCTCCACTTATGTCTATAAATACCCCTCCATCTCGGATCTCTTCTTCTCCCCCTCGAAACCCTAATCCAAAAAAAAGCCTCCGCCGCCGCCGGACACGTCCGGGACGGAGCCGGACGCGTCCGCCCGCCCGCCGCCGCCAATCGCCAGCCGCCACCTGTCCCGCGCGGGGCCTCCCTCGCCGCCGGCCCGCGAGGCCCAAGGCGGGCCCTCCTCCACCGCCGCCTGGGCCGAGCCGCCTCCCAGCGCCCGCCGCCGCCGTCCTCCGCTCCGGTGGCCGGAGCAGCGCCGGCCACCGCGCCCAACATCGCCGCCCCGTCGCCCTTCTTCGCCGGACGCCGCGCCGCGCTCCGCGCCGGCCGGCCACGCCGCCCCGCCGCCTCTCCAGCTCCCCGCCGGCCGGATCCGGGGAGGTCCGGCCCGGGAGCACCACGCCGCCTCCCCACCGACTCCGACGGCCGACGAACTCCGGCGTGAACAGTGCGCGCCGGCGAGCCTCGGGAACCGTGCCGATCTGGATCTGAGATATTTTTTTTGGATCGGTTGACTTTCTCCTCTCCTAACCCTAGTTTTTCTTGCTACTTTGACCTGCCATATCTCCTCATCCGTAGCTCCGATTTGGGCGTATGATATGTCAAATTCTTCGTCTCGACGAGTACATCATTTAATTCCATTGCATCATTTGCATTTGAGCTCATCTTGTTTCCCAAAATGCTGTTGGAAGGAGGCATGTTGAGTTAAATTGCAGATCCGTTAGTTCAACATGCACTTTTGTCATTTTTGCCATATTTAATCCGTGCATGATATGCCTGTGCCCCTTTGGGATGAATTGTTAAGCATGTTGTCTTCTTTCCAGAGGTGCCTTCCATGTATTTTTTGGATGTGTGTGTTGTCTTGTGCAAGCTTGCGAAGAGGGCTACCTGAGATTTCAGATTTCAGGGACTTAGTGATTTTCACTAAGTCTGAGCCGTTTTAGTTCACGATGCTATATGTCCGGCTTGTTTCCTAGCGATCCGTGCCTCTTTTGAGGATGATCAGTAAGATTGATTTGTTATGCTTGTTGTGCTTAATACATCCATGTCTTTACTTGTTATGTTGGAGCAATCTAGGTTGACTCAATCGAGCTCAACTTTTGGATAGTTGCTGTTTTGGGCAGATCGTTAACTCTTTTGCGATTTTGCCGGTGTGATTGCTAGTGATCCATGCATGCCATGCCATTGTTCTTGCCATGTCTAGCTAGCATTTTGTGCCTTCTTAATGGATATATGCTTACCTTGCCATGACTTGCACCGTAGTGAGAGCATCGAGCTCGTTTATATGCCTCCGTGAGTTATTATTTCAGCATGTCTCAGTTTTCACTAAGTCTGAAAACTGATTGTGTTTCATCGATGTTCGTGTGCTCGGTAGAGTATTTTGTGAACCCTTTTGACCCCAGGTCATGTTGGGTGTTTTGTTAAGCTTGTTGAGTATCTCAATGCCATGCTCTTACTTGCCATGTTCAGGTTTCCCTTCATGTTGTTTTGCTGCTCCGAAGAGAGCATCGTGGTCTGAAATTTCAGAATAGCGTTAATTTCGCTAAGTCTGAAATCTGTTTTGCTTATTCAGTTTTGCCATGCTTGTTTGAAGCCCTTAATGGATGAATTTGCCTATGCCTCAGTCATGATGATTTGTTAAGCTTGATGGGTACATCACTGCCATGTAATTTGTTTTCATGTTGGGTGGCTGTAGCATGTTCATTTTGTTGCATTTAGGAGGCATGTTGCTGTTAATCGCAGATCGGTTCGTTTAGTAAAACGCTTGCCATTTCTTAACCGTAGCTCCGATTGCCATGATCTTTATATCGTTTTCAGGGGATTTCTTCCCCTCTATCCAGTGGCACACTTGGATTTCCAAGTTGAGGCCAGGTTCATGCATTTCCTGTTACATGTTGCATTCTTGCATCCCGCATCGCATCCCGCATAGCACATCATCTTTGCATCGTATTGGTTGCCTTTGCACATGGTTGATTGTATCCTTGTTGCTTGTTTGTGTTGTTGGGTAGAGCCGGGAGACGAGTTCGCTAACGAGGAGCCCGTTGAGTTTGCTTTCGAGGATCCAGTCAATTCTGACAACTGTGCAGGCAAGATGATCACACCCTTGAAATCACTACTATCTTTGCTATGCTAGTTTGCTCGCTCTTTTGCTTTGCCAATGCTACAATGCCTACCACTTGCTTGTCAGCCTCCCAATTGCCATGTTTGAGCCTCTAACCCACCTTTGTCCTAGCAAACCATTGATTGGCTATGTTTCTGCTTTGCTCAAGCCCCTTCTTATAGCGTTGCTAGTTGCAGGTGCAGATTGGTGCCGTTCCTTGTTGGAACATTTACTTACTTGTTGGGATATCACTATATTTCTATGTTATCTTTACTCATCTATATACTTGGTAAAGGGTGGAAGGCTCGGCCTCTCGCCTAGTGTTTTGTTCCACTCTTGCCGCCCTAGTTTCTGTCATATCGGCGTTATGTTCCCGGATTGTTGCGTCTCTTACGCGGTTGGGCTATAATGGGAACCCCTTGATAGTTCGCCTTGATTAAAGCTTTTCCAGCAATGCCCAACATTGGTTTTACCATTTGCCACCTACCTTTTTCTTTCCCTTGGGTTTCCGGATCCCGAGGGTCATCTTTATTTTAGCCCCCCACGGGCCAGTGCTCCTCCGAGTGTTGGTCCGAACCAGGCAGCCTGCGGGGCCACCTCGGGGAAACTCGAGGGTTGGTTTTACTCGTAGCTTGACCTATCCGAGCGTGCCCTGAGAAAGAGATATGTGCAGCTCCTATCGGGATTTGTCGGCACATTCGGGCGGTGTTGCTGGACTAGTTTTGACCTGTCGAATCATCTTGTTGTACCGGGATACCGAGTCTGATCGGTGGGTCCTGGGTGGAGGTCTATTCCTTCGTTGACCGTAAGAGCTTGTTATGGGCTAAGTTGGGACCCCTGCAGGGATTGATCTTTCGAAAGCCGTGCCCACGGTTATGGGCAGATGGGAATTTGTTAATGTCCGGTTGTAGACAACTTGAACTTAATTAATTAAAATGAATCAACTGCGTGTGTTGCCGTGATGGCTTCTTCTCGGCGGAGCCCGGGAAGTGGACACGGCGTTGGAGTTATGTTTGCGTAGACTGCTCTATTTAGTTCCCGCTCGTGCTTCGCCTTCTCTTCTCGCTCTCTTTTGCGAATAAGTTAGCCACCATATATGCTAGTCGCTTGCTGTAGCTCCACTCACATTACCCCTTCCTTACCTATTTAGCTTAAATAGTCTTGATCGCGAGGGTGCGAGATTGCTGAGTCCTTGTGGCTCACAGATTACTATATCACCAGATGCAGGGACCGATGATACCCCTCCGGATGGCGCGTTCGAGCTGAAGTGGGAGTACGACGAGGACTCTCAACGATACTATGTTTCTTTTCCTGATGATCAGTAGTGGTGCCTGCTCGGGGTTCGATTCAGGGATTAGTCGCATGTTGGGGAGTCTTTTCTATTTTGGCGCCGTAATCGGGCCATGAGTGTTTGTATGATGGATGCTATTTATGTACCTTGATGTGACGTGGCGAGTGTAAGCCAACTATTATTATTATTATTCCCCCTTTATATTTATATGTACATGGGTTGTGTGAAGATTGCCTCACTTGCGACTTATGCCTTCAATGCGATTATGCCTCTAAGTCGTGCCTCGACACGTGGGAGATATAGTCGCATCGAGGATGTTACAAGTTGGTATCAGAGCCTTCCCCGACCTTAGGAGCCCCATTGCTTGATCGTTTCTAGCAGCCGAGTTGTGTCTAGAAAAATGTTTTGAGTCCTTAGGAATTATATATCGGAGAGCTTAGGAATTCTTTTTACTTCCCAGTCTCCTCATCGCTCTGGTAAGGCATCCTGACGTAGAGTTTTGACTCTTCTCTTCTCAAATTTCACTAAAAAATTTTTAGGATCACGCGAGTATCTTAGTTTTGTTCCGATGGCTTATGATGAGAATACTGTCTTGGTGCCTCCTGTCAGGGGTTTAGTGGAAGTGTCCCGGGGAGTTGAGCTCTGAGGTGTTGTCATCATAATTCTATCGTTGCAATTCTGGTATACTTGAGATATGTGCGCGACATCGAAAATCTCCTTTATGCAGTTCGTTGGTGAGATAACCTCGACGCCACCCAGTACTGGGGCGGGAGTTCGGGAGTATCGCCATAACTTGTATAACGGATGCTTTTCGAAGGTTGAGATAGATGGTTTCCGAAGGTTTCTTGGTTATGTGTTGAAGGATGGATGCAGCTGGATGTAGGATTTGCTAGCTTGGGTGAGATATTATGCTTCCCCTGTATCCTCAACACCTGATTGCATAACCGGGAAGTTTCGGGAGTTCCATAGGTGGGAATTCAAGTAGCCTTAGGATATCTTTCCAACAGATGTGTGATATGAAATTGGGGTTCGACGTCTAGTGGTTCGCCTATTCACGGTCGATTTTACAGTGGCCTCGTTGTGTCTTAAAGAGTCCTTGGCTATGCTGACTCGGGGACGCTTCGTATGTCATGTGCACTGCCTTGTACATGATGGTGCTGTACGGTCGAGCCCGTGTAGGTCCTACCACGAACACTTCGGACGAAATTTCTATCATGTGTTTGTTCCGGCTTATTCCGCAAGCCAACCCTTGGTTTTATTTCGAGTTGTGGTATTCGTTCTTCTTCGACGTCATATGTTGATTCCATCCCTCGTTGATGTACTTATTCTACCTGATTCTTCGTGGCTTCGCAATTTAGGAATATGTGACCACTTCAAGAGAAGTGCATTCGTTCATTTTGTTCGGATGTGAAGACTTATGTTGCAATTTTCATTCCGTTGGATTCAGCTTCATTATTCCTTTATTTGTGTGCTAATGGTGGTCAACCTCTTCAGGATGGCTCCCGCTAAGAGCACCAGTCAGAACCAGAATCAAGATCCTCCGCCACCTCCGCCTCCTCCGGAAGCATGGCAGGCTGTGATGGCTGCTACTAATGCAAATACTCAGCTGATCATGCAAATCATCCAAGAGCGGAATCAAAGCAGTCAAGCGAACCAAGGCAGCAACCAGAACCAGTTTGCAACTCTGAATCAGTTCCTCGCAAATGGTCCAAAGACGTTCAGCAACTGCGTTGAGGCTACCGATGCTGATGATTGGTTAGTCGATCTGGGCAAGCATTTTGAATGTAGCAACGTCAGACCTAAAGATTTCGTCAAGTTCGCGTCTTTCCAGCTCAAGGATCAGGCCGCAGAGTGGTTTCAACAGTACCGGGATTCCAGAGGTGGACGTTTGATCACTTGGGATGATTTCCGTCGTGATTTCCGCGCTCATCACATTCCTCAAAGTGTGACTGAAAGCAAACGTGAAGAATTCCGCAATCTAAAGCAAGGCTCTTTGTCTGTCTATGACTACAACAAGTTGTTCCAGAAGCTCGCCCGTTTTGCCAAGCAGGATGTTCCTGATGAGAAGAGCATGATCTATCAGTTCAGGGGTGGTCTTCGTGAAGAAATTCAGCTCGCTCTTGTCCTCTTCGAGCCGCTGAGATACGATGAGTTCTACAACATGGCACTGAAGCAAGAGGCTGCTCAGCTCAGGTGTGATGCTTCCAGGAAGCGAGTCAGAGACACTTCGTCTTCGTCCTCTACTCAAGTGGCCAAGCAGCAGAAGTATTGGCTTCCTCCTCCTCCGTTCCGTCAGCCGTATCAGCAGAAGAGCAAAGGTGGCAGTGGTTCTTCCCACCCACCCAACCCAGGCTTTCAGAACAAGACTTCGTCTCAAGCTCCAAGATCGAGTGCTCCGTATCACTGTCCGCTCTCAGAGGTCACGTGCAACAAGTGCCAACAGAAGGGTCACTACGCCAACAAGTGTTTCAACCAGAGGCGTCTTCCTCCTCCTCCTCCTGTCAGATCGGCAAGTACAGCTGTGGTCAAGCATAATCCCAAGCACGCCAAGGTCAATATGGTGAATGCAGCTCAAGCAGAGGATTCGTCAGATGTGATCATGGGTAACCTTCCTGTTAATGATATTCCTGCAAGAGTTCTTTTTGATTCAGGTGCATCGCATTGTTTCATGTCTAAGCCATTTTTTACCAAGCACGAGTTCGTTTCTTCGCATTTGGGTAAACAAACGGATATTGTTTCTCTTGGCAAACGATTGAGTGCAAGTCTGGAGGTGCCAGATGTTTCCATCATGTTGGGTGAATTCAAGTTCTTGGCTTCTCCTATGGTTCTTGGCAATTCCGATATCGACCTCATTCTTGGGATGGACTGGCTCTCTAAACACAAAGCTCAGCTGGATTGTGCAGCCAAGCAGATTCAACTGACTCATTCGTCTGAGGAAGTAATTGTCTTTGCTGCTCGGGATAATACCATCCGGTTATTCTCTCTCAATGAAAAGGGTGAATTGGATGCTATTTCGCAGATTCCGGTTGTTTGTGAGTATCAAGATGTCTTCCCCGAAGAACTCCCAGGCATGCCTCCAAACCGGCCGGTTGAATTCGTTATTGAACTTGAGCCCGGTACGGAACCGGTGTGTAAACGGCCTTACAAGCTCGGCCCCGAAGAGTTGAAGGAGTTGAAGAAACAGCTCGATGTGCAAGAAAGGATGGGTCTCATTCGGCCTAGTACTTCTCCGTGGGGTTGTGGTGTTCTTTTTGTGAAGAAGAAGGATGGAACGGACCGACTTTGTGTTGATTATCGTCCATTGAACAAGAAGACCATCAAGAACAAATATCCACTTCCCAACATTAATGAGCTATTCGAACAACTCAAGGGTGCCCAAGTATTCTCCAAGCTTGATCTCCGTATGGGTTATCATCAAATTCGCATTCGTGAACAAGATATTCCAAAGACGGCGTTCAGAACAAGCTATGGGTCATATGAATACACTGTTATGTCTTTTGGCCTCGCTAATGCTCCTCCGACGTTCTCTCGCATGATGAACTTCATCTTCAACCCCTACACCAACGACTTTGTTTTGGTCTATCTCGATGATATCCTGGTTTTCTCGAAGAACAAGGAAGATCATGCCAAACACTTGCGTTTGGTTCTTGACAAGCTAAGGGAACATCAATTCTATGCCAAGTTCTCTAAGTGTGAGTTTTGGTTCGATGAGGTTCTTTATCTTGGTCATATTATCTCTGCCAAGGGCATTTCCGTGGATCCTGAGAAGGTGTCTGCAATTGTTAATTGGGAACCTCCTCAGAATGTGAAGCAACTCCGTAGCTTCCTCGGTCTTGCAAGTTATTGCCGAAGATTCGTTGAAAACTTCTCCAAGATCGTGAAGCCTCTCTCAAATCTTCTTCAGAAGCACGTCAAGTACGTTTGGTCTCCGGAGTGTGATGTTGCTTTCAACGCTTTGAAAGAGAAATTGATCACTGCTCCAGTTCTAACTCCGCCTGATGAAACCAAGCCGTACAAGGTCTTTTGTGATGCCTCTCTCCAAGGTCTCGGTGCAGTACTGATGCAAGAGAAGAAAGTTGTTGCTTATACCTCTCGCCAGTTGAAGCCAAATGAGAAGAACTACCCCACTCATGATCTCGAGTTGGCGGCAGTTGTGCACGCATTGTTGACTTGGAGACATCTTCTCTTGGGAAGGAAAGTGGACATTTTCACTGATCACAAGAGTCTCAAGTACATCTTCACTCAGCCTAATCTCAACCTCAGGCAGACTCGGTGGGTCGAAATGATTCAAGAGTACAATCCGAGTATCGAGTACACTCCAGGCAAGGCTAATGTGATTGCTGACGCTTTGAGCAGAAAAGCATATTGCAACAGTCTGATTCTCAAGCCTTATCAACCCGAGCTTTGTGAAGCCTTCCGCAAGCTTAATCTACAAGTTGTTCCTCAAGGTTTCCTTGCCAACCTTCAAGTTTCTCCTACCCTGGAAGACCAGATTCGCCAAGCCCAGCTTCTTGATGCTATGGTGAAAAAGGTGAAGATTGGTATTGCAAAGAGTCAGTCCAAGTACAAGTACTACCGACTTGATGACAAGGACACTCTCTTCTTCGAGGATCGAATTGTTGTGCCCAAAGGTGAACTTCGTAAAGTGATCATGAATAAGGCTCACAACTCTCTCCTCTCCATCCACCCTGGGAGCATGAAGATGTATCAAGACCTGAAGCAAACTTATTGGTGGACTCGAATGAAGCGCGAGATCGCTCAATTCGTGAATGAATGTGATGTCTGTAGAAGAGTGAAAGCAGAACACCAAAGGCCAGCAGGTCTCCTCCAACCTCTCGCCATTCCAGAATGGAAGTTTGACCACATTGAAATGGACTTCGTGACTGGGTTTCCTAAGTCCAAGCGTGGCAATGATGCTATATTCGTTGTCATCGACAAGCTGACCAAAGTGACTCATTTCTTGCCTATCAAAGAGTCAATCACTGCAGCGCAATTGGCGGAGCTCTACACCTCCCGCATTGTCTCTCTGCACGGTATTCCTCAAGTGATATCTTCAGACCGTGGCAGCATCTTTACCTCCAAGTTCTGGGATTCTTTTCAGAAGGCCATGGGCACCAGCATTTGCTTCAGCACTGCTTTCCATCCTCAAACAAGCGGTCAAGTCGAGCGTGTCAACCAGATTCTTGAAGATATGCTCAGGGCTTGTGTTATCTCCTTCGGCATGAAGTGGGAGGATTGTCTTCCTTATGCTGAATTCTCGTACAACAACAGTTTCCAAGCAAGTTCCGGCAAGGCCCCGTTTGAAATTCTGTATGGTAGGAAGTGCCGTACACCTCTCAACTGGTCTGAAACCGGTGAACGTCAGCTGCCGGGTAATGACCTGATCAGAGAGGCAGAAGAAATGTGCAAGGTCATTCGTGATAACCTCAAAGCAGCCCAATCTCGTCAGAAGAGCTACTACGACAGCAAGCACCGTGATTTGGCCTTCGAGATCGGAGATCATGTCTACCGTCGTGTCTCTCCTATGAAAGGGACCCGTCGCTTCGGTATCAAAGGGAAGCTTGCCCCCAGATACGTCGGGCCTTTCAAGATCGTCAGCAAGAGAGGCGACCTCGCCTATCAACTCGAGCTTCCTGCAACATTTGCCAATGTTCATGATGTGTTCCACGTCTCGCAACTCCGAAAGTGCTTCAAGACGCCTGAGCGCACCGTCAACTTCGAGGACATTGAGCTCCAAGAAGATCTCTCCTACCGTGAGCACCCAGTTGCAATCCTTGAAGAGACTGAACGCAAAACTCGCAACAAGTCAATCAAGTTTCTCAAAGTCAAGTGGTCACACCATTCCGACCGTGAAGCTACCTGGGAACGCGAGGATCACCTCCGTTCTGAGTACCCGGAGTTCTTTCAGTCCTAGATCTCGGGACGAGATCTTTTCGTAGTGGTGGAGTGTTGTAACGCCCCACATGTAACCTTCCCCAATTGTACTCCGACTCATGCCGTTTCCGGCATTAAGTTATATTTAATTCTCGGGTTCGGGTCTTTGTCTCCGTGTATTGTTTTTGTTTTCGTGCATCTCGTATCATGTCGTCACGTGCATTGCATTCGCATACATGTTCATCTCATGCATCCGAGCATTTTCCCCGTTGTCCGTTTTGCATTCCGGCGCTTCGTTCTCCTCCGGTGGCCATTTCTAGCTTTCTTTCGTGTGTGGGGATTAAACATTTCCGGATTGGGCTGAGGCTTGCCATGCGGCCTTGGTTTACTACCGGTAGACCGCCTGTCAAGTTTCGGGTCATTTGGACTTCGTTTGATACTCCAACGGTTAACCGAGGGACCGAAAAGGCCTCGTGTGTGTGCAGCCCAACACCCCTCCATTTTGGCCCAAAACCCACCAAACTCAGCTCCATCGTCTCGGTCGTTCGATCACGATCGTGTGGGCGAAAACCGCACCTCATTTGGACTCTCCTAGCTCCACTTATGTCTATAAATACCCCTCCATCTCGGATCTCTTCTTCTCCCCCTCGAAACCCTAATCCAAAAAAAAAGCCTCCGCCGCCGCCGGACACGTCCGGGACGGAGCCGGACGCGTCCGCCCGCCCGCCGCCGCCAATCACCAGCCGCCACCTGTCCCGCGCGGGGCCTCCCTCGCCGCCGGCCCGCGAGGCCCAAGGCGGGCCCTCCTCCACCGCCGCCTGGGCCGAGCCGCCTCCCAGCGCCCGCCGCCGCCGTCCTCTGCTCCGGTGGCCGGAGCAGCGCCGGCCACCGCGCCCGACATCGCCGCCCCGCCGCCCTTCTTCGCCGGACACCGCGCCGCGCTCCGCGCCGGCCGGCCACGCCGCCCCGCCGCCTCTCCAGCTCCCCGCCGGCCGGATCCGGGGAGGTCCGGCCCGGGAGCACCACGCCGCCTCCCCATCGACTCCGACGGCCGACGAACTCCGGCGTGAACAGTGCGCGCCGGCGAGCCTCGGGAACCGTGCCGATCTGGATCTGAGATATTTTTTTTGGATCGGTTGACTTTCTCCTCTCCTAACCCTAGTTTTTCTTGCTACTTTGACCTGCCATATCTCCTCATCCGTAGCTCCGATTTGGGCATATGACATGTCAAATTCTTCGTCTCGACGAGTACATCATTTCATTCCATTGCATCATTTGCATTTGAGCTCATCTTGTTGCCCAAAATGCTGTTGGAAGGAGGCATGTTGAGTTAAATTGCAGATCCGTTAGTTCAACATGCACTTTTGTCATTTTTGCCATATTTAATCCGTGCATGATATGCCTGTGCCCCTTTGGGATGAATTGTTAAGCATGTTGTCTTCTTTCCAGAGGTTCCTTCCATGTATTTTTTGGATGTGTGTGTTGTCTTGTGCAAGCTTGCGAAGAGGGCTACCTGAGATTTCAGATTTCAGGGACTTAGTGATTTTCACTAAGTCTGAGCCGTTTTAGTTCACGATGCTATATGTCCGGCTTGTTTCCTAGCGATCCGTGCCTCTTTTTAGGATGATCAGTAAGATTGATTTGTTATGCTTGTTGTGCTTAATACATCCATGTCTTTACTTGTTATGTTGGAGCAATCTAGGTTGACTCAATCGAGCTCAACTTTTGGATAGTTGCTGTTTTGGGCAGATCGTTAACTCTTTTGCGATTTTGCCGGTGTGATTGCTAGTGATCCATGCATGCCATGCCATTGTTCTTGCCATGTCTAGCTAGCATTTTGTGCCTTCTTAATGGATATATTCTTACCTTGCCATGACTTGCACCGTAGTGAGAGCATCGAGCTCGTTTATATGCCTCCGTGAGTTATTATTTCAGCATGTCTCAGTTTTCACTAAGTCTGAAAACTGATTGTGTTTCATCGATGTTCGTGTGCTCGGTAGAGTATTTTGTGAACCCTTTTGACCCCAGGTCATGATGGGTGTTTTGTTAAGCTTGTTGAGTAGCTCCATGCCATGCTCTTACTTGCCATGTTCAGGTTTCCCTTCATGTTGTTTTGCTGCTCCGAAGAGAGCATCGTGGTCTGAAATTTCAGACTAGCGTTAATTTCGCTAAGTCTGAAATCTGTTTTGCTTATTCAGTTTTACCATGCTTGTTTGAAGCCCTTAATGGATGAATTTGCCTATGCCTCAGTCATGATGATTTGTTAAGCTTGATGAGTACATCACTGCCATGTAATTGTTTTTCATGTTGGGTGGCTGTAGCATGTTCATTTTGTTGCATTTAGGAGGCATGTTGCTGTTAATCGCAGATCGGTTCGTTTAGTAAAACGCTTGCCATTTCTTAACCGTAGCTCCGATTGCCATGATCTTTATATCGTTTTCAGGGGATTTCTTCCCCTCTATCCAGTGGCACACTTGGATTTCCAAGTTGAGGCCAGGTTCATGCATTTCCTGTTACATGTTGCATTCTTGCATCCCGCATCGCATCCCGCATAGCACATCATCTTTGCATCGTATTGGTTGCCTTTGCACATGGTTGATTGTATCCTTGTTGCTTGTTTGTGTTGTTGGGTAGAGCCAGGAGACGAGTTCGATAACGAGGAGCCCGTTGAGTTTGCTTTCGAGGATCCAGTCAATTCTGACAACTGTGCAGGCAAGATGATCACACCCTTGAAATCACTACTATCTTTGCTATGCTAGTTTGCTCGCTCTTTTGCTTTGCCAATGCTACGATGCCTACCACTTGCTTGTCAGCCTCCCAATTGCCATGTTTGAGCCTCTAACCCACCTTTGTCCTAGCAAACCATTGATTGGCTATGTTTCCGCTTTGCTCAAGCCCCTTCTTATAGCGTTGCTAGTTGCAGGTGCAGATTGGAGCCGTTCCTTGTTGGAACATTTATTTACTTGTTGGGATATCACTATATTTCTATGTTATCTTTACTCATCTATATACTTGGTAAAGGGTGGAAGGCTCGGCCTCTCGCCTAGTGTTTTGTTCCACTCTTGCCGCCCTAGTTTCTGTCATATCGGCGTTATGTTCCCGGATTGTTGCGTCTCTTACGCGGTTGGGCTATAATGGGAACCCCTTGATAGTTCGCCTTGATTAAAGCTTTTCCAGCAATGCCCAACATTGGTTTTACCATTTGCCACCTACCTTTTTCTTTCCCTTGGGTTTCCGGAGCCCGAGGGTCATCTTTATTTTAGCCCCCCACGGGCCAGTGCTCCTCCGAGTGTTGGTCCGAACCAGGCAGCCTGCGGGGCCACCTCGGGGAAACTCGAGGGTTGGTTTTACTCGTAGCTTGACCTATCCGAGCGTGCCCTGAGAAAGAGATATGTGCAGCTCCTATCGGGATTTGTCGGCACATTCGGGCGGTGTTGCTGGACTAGTTTTGACCTGTCGAATCATCTTGTTGTACCGGGATACCGAGTCTGATCGGTGGGTCCTGGGTGGAGGTCTATTCCTTCGTTGACCGTGAGAGCTTGTTATGGGCTAAGTTGGGACCCCTGCAGGGATTGATCTTTCGAAAGCCGTGCCCACGGTTATGGGCAGATGGGAATTTGTTAATGTCCGGTTGTAGACAACTTGAACTTAATTAATTAAAATGAATCAACTGCGTGTGTTGCCGTGATGGCTTCTTCTCGGCGGAGCCCGGGAAGTGGACACGGCGTTGGAGTTATGTTTGCGTAGACTGCTCTATTTAGTTCCCGCTCGTGCTTCGCCTTCTCTTCTCGCTCTCTTTTGCGAATAAGTTAGCCACCATATATGCTAGTCGCTTGCTGCAGCTCCACTCACATTACCCCTTCCTTACCTATTTAGCTTAAATAGTCTTGATCGCGAGGGTGCGAGATTGCTGAGTCCTTGTGGCTCACAGATTACTATATCACCAGATGCAGGGACCGATGATACCCCTCCGGATGGCGCGTTCGAGCTGAAGTGGGAGTACGACGAGGACTCTCAGCGATACTATGTTTCTTTTCCTGATGATCAGTAGTGGTGCCTGCTCGGGGTTCGATTCAGGGATTAGTCGCATGTTGGGGAGTCTTTTCTATTTTGGCGCCGTAGTCGGGCCATGAGTGTTTGTATGATGGATGCTATTTATGTACCTTGATGTGACGTGGCGAGTGTAAGCCAACTATTATTATTATTATTCCCCCCTTTATATTTATATGTACATGGGTTGTGTGAAGATTGCCTCACTTGCGACTTATGCCTTCAATGCGATTATGCCTCTAAGTCGTGCCTCGACACGTGGGAGATATAGTCGCATCGAGGGTGTTACAATAATAGAACCTATGGCTGAGGCATAGGGGATGACACTCATCTCTTCTATATCTTCTGCCGTGGTCGGACATTGAGCTGAGCTCAATTTCACACCTTGTAGCACAGGCAAGAACCCCTTCTTAGACTGATCCATATTGAACTTCTTCAATATCTTATCAAGGTATGTGCTTTGTGAAAAACCTATGAGGCATCTTGATCTATCTCTATAGATTTTGATGCCTAATATATAAGCAGCTTCTCCAAGGTCCTTCATTGAAAAACTCTTATTCAAGTAGGCCTTAATGCTGTCCAAGAGTTCTATATCATTTCCCATCAAAAGTATGTCATCTACATATAATATGAGAAATGCTACAGAGCTCCCACTCACTTTCTTGTAAACGCAGGCTTCTCCATAAGTCCGCGTAAACCCAAACGCTTTGATCATCTCATCAAAGCGAATGTTCCAACTCCGAGATGCTTGCACCAGCCCATAAATCGAGCGTTGGAGCTTGCACACCTTGTTAGCATTCTTAGGATCGACAAAACCTTCCGGCTGCATCATATACAATTCTTCCTTAAGGAAACCATTAAGGAATGCCGTTTTGACGTCCATTTTCCATATCTCATAATCATAGTATGTGGCAATTGCTAACATGATTCGGACGGACTTCAGCTTTGCTACGGGTGAGAAAGTCTCATCGTAGTCAACCCCTTGAACTTGTCGATAACCCTTAGCGACAAGCCGAGCTTTATAGATGGTCACATTACCATCCGCGTCTGTCTTCTTCTTAAAGATCCATTTATTTTCTATGGCTCGCCGTTCATCGGGCAAGTCAGTCAAAGTCCATACTTTGTTTTCATACATTGATCCTATCTCGGATTTCATGGCTTCTAGCCATTTGTCGGAATCCGGGCCCGCCATCGCTTCTTCATAGTTCGAAGGTTCACCGTTGTCTAACAACATGATTTCCAAGACAGGGTTGCCATACCACTCTGGTGCGGAACGTGTCCTTGTGGACCTTCGAATTTCAGTAGGGGCTTGATCAGAAGTATCTTGATCATTATCATTAACTTCCTCTCTAGTCGGTGCAGGCACCTCAGGAACATTTTCTTGAGTTGCGCCATTTTCCGGTTCAAGAGGTAACACTTCATCAAGTTCTACTTTCCTCCCACTTACTTCTTTCGAGAGAAACTCCTTCTCTAGAAAGGATCCATTCTTGGCAACAAAGATCTTGCCTTCGGATCTGAGGTAGAAGGTATACCCAATAGTTTCTTTAGGGTATCCTATGAAGACGCATTTTTCCGACTTGGGTTCGAGCTTTTCAGGTTGAAGTTTCTTGACATAAGCATCGCATCCCCAAACTTTTAGAAACGACAGCTTAGGTTTCTTCCCAAACCATAATTCATACGGTGTCGTCTCAACGGATTTCGACGGAGCCCTATTTAAAGTGAATGCGGCAGTCTCTAAAGCATAGCCCCAAAAAGATAGCGGTAAATCGGTAAGAGACATCATAGACCGCACCATATCTAATAGAGTGCGATTACGACGTTCGGACACACCATTACACTGAGGTGTTCCAGGCGGCGTGAGTTGTGAAACTATTCCACATTTTCTTAAGTGTGTGCCAAATTCGTGACTCAAGTATTCTCCTCCACGATCTGATCGCAAAAACTTGATTTTTCTGTCACGTTGATTCTCAACCTCACTCTGAAATTCCTTGAACTTTTCAAAGGTTTCAGACTTGTGTTTCATTAAGTAGATATACCCATATCTACTCAAGTCATCAGTGAGGGTGAGAACATAACGATAGCCACCGCGAGCCTCAACACTCATTGGACCGCACACATCAGTATGTATGATTTCCAACAAGTTGGTTGCTCGCTCCATTGTTCCTGAGAACGGAGTCTTGGTCATTTTACCCATGAGGCATGGTTCGCACGTGTTAAATGATTCATAATCAAGAGACTCTAAAAGTCCATCTGCATGGAGCTTCTTCATGCGTTTGACACCTATGTGACCAAGGCGGCAGTGCCACAAATATGTGGGACTATCATTATCAACCTTACATCTTTTGCTATTCACACTATGAACATGTGTAGCATTATGCTCGAGATTCATTAAGAATAAACCATTCACCATGGGAGCATGACCATAAAACATATCTCTCATATAAATAGAACAACCATTATTCTCGGATTTAAATGAGTAGCCATCTCGAATTAAACGAGATCCCGATACAATGTTCATGCTCAAAGCTGGCACTAAATAACAATTATTGAGGTTTAAAACTTATCCCGAAGGTAAATGTAGAGGTAGCGTGCCGACGGCGATCCCATTGACCTTGGAACCATTCCCGACACGCATTGTCACCTCGTCCTTCGCCAGTCTCCGCTTATTCCGCAGCCCCTGCTTTGAGTTACAAATGTGAGCAACCGCACCGGTATCAAATACTCAGGAGCTACTACGAACACTGGTAAGGTACACATCAATCACATGTATATCACATATACCTTTCGTTTTGCCGGCCTTCTTGTCCGCTAAGTATTTGGGGCAGTTCCGCTTCCAGTGACCACTTCCCTTGCAATAAAAGCACTCAGTCTCGGGCTTGGGTCCATTCTTTGGCTTCTTCCCGGCAGCTTGCTTACCGGGCGCGGCAACTCCCTTGCCGTCCTTCTTGAAGTTCTTTTTACCCTTGCCCTTCTTGAACTTAGTGTTTTTATTGACCATCAACACTTGATGTTCCTTCTTGACTTCTACCTCTGCTGATTTCAGCATTGCAAATACCTCAGGAATGGTATTTTCCATCCCCTGCATATTGAAGTTCATCACAAAGCTCTTGTAGCTTGGTGGAAGCGACTGGAGGATTCTGTCAATGACCGCGTCATCCGGGAGATTAACTCCCAGCTGAGTCAAGCGGTTATGTAACCCAGACATAGTGAGTATGTGCTCGCTGACAGAACTATTTTCCTCCATCTTACAGCTAAAGAATTTGTCGGAGACTTCATATCTCTCGATCCGGGCATGAGCTTGAAAAACCATTTTCAGCTCTTCGAACATCTCATATGCTCCATGTCTCTCAAAACGCTTTTGGAGCCCTGGCTCTAAGCTGTAAAGCATGCCGCACTGAACGAGGGAGTAATCATCACACGTGTCTGCCAAGCGTTCATAACGTCTTGGTTCAGTGGGACGGGAGCTTCACCTAGCGGTGCTTGTAGGACATAATCTTTCTTGGCAGCTATGAGGATGATCCTCAGGTTCCGGACCCAGTCCGTGTAGTTGCTGCCATCATCTTTCACCTTGGTTTTCTCTAGGAACGCGTTGAAGTTGAGGACTACGTTGGCCATTTGATCTACAAGACATATTGTAAAGATTTTAGACTAAGTTCATGATAATTAAGTTCATCTAATCAAATTATTCAATGAACTCCCACTTAGATAGAAATCCCTCTTCTAGTCATCTAAGTATAACATGATCCGAGTCAACTAGGCCGTGTCCGATCATCACGTGAGACGGACTAGTCAACGTCGGTGAACATCTTCATGTTGATCGTATCTTCTATACGACTCATGCTCGACCTTTCGGTCTTCTGTGTTCCGAGGCCATGTCTGTACATGCTAGGCTCGTCAAGTTAACCTAAGTGTTTTGCATGTGTAAATCTGTCTTACACCCGTTGTATGTGAACGTCGAAATCAAACACCCGATCATCACGTGGTGCATTGAAACAACGAACTGTCGCAACGGTGCACAGTTAGGGGAAACACTTTCTTGAAATTATTATGAGGGATCATCTTATTTACTACCGTCGCTCTAAGTAAACAAGATGCAAAACATGATAAACATCACATGCAATCAAATAATAATAGTGACATGATATGGCCAATATCACATAGCTCCTTTGATCTCCATCTTGGGGCTCCATGATCATCTTGTCACCGGCTTGACACCATGATCTCCATCATCATGATCTCCATCACCGTGTCTCCATGAAGTTGCTCGCCAACTATTACTTCTACTAATATGGCTAACGCGTTTAGCAATAAAGTAAAGTAATTTACATGGCGTTTCTCAATGACACGCAGGTCATATAAAAAATAAAGACAACTCCTATGGCTCCTGCCGGTTGTCATACACATCGACATGCAAGTCGTGATTCCTATTACAATAGCATGAACATCTCATACATCACATATAGATCATTCATCATTCATCACAACTTTGGCCATATCATATCACAAAGCACATGCTGCAAAAACAAGTTAGACGTCCTCTAATTGTTGTTGCAAGTTTTACGAGGCTGAATTAGGGTTCTAGCAAGAATGATTTCTTACCTACGTTAAAGCCACAACGTGATTTGTCAACTTCTATTTACTCTTCATAAGGACCCTTTTCATCGAATCCGCTCCAACTAAAGTGGGAGAGACAGACACCCGCCAGCCACCTTATGCAACTAGTGCATGTTAGTCGGTGGAACCGGTCTCACGTAAGCGTACGTGTAAGGTTGGTCCGGGCCGCTTCATCCCACAATACCGCTGAAGCAAGATAAGACTAGTAGCGGCAAGAAAGTTGACAACATCTACGCCCACAACAAATTGTGTTCTACTCGCGCAAGAAGAACTACGCATAGACCTAGCTCATGATGCCACTGTTGGGGAACGTTGCAGAAAACAAAAATTTTCCTACGGTTTCACCAAGATCCATCTATGAGTTCATCTAGCAATGAGTGATCGGATGCATCTACATACCTTTGTAGATCACGAGCGGAAGCGTTCAAAGAACGGGGATGAGGTAGTCGTACACGATGTGATCCAAATCACCGATGACCAAGCGCCGAACAGACGACACATCCGCGTTCAACACACGTACGGAGCGGATGACGTCTCCTCCTTCTTGATCCAGCAAGGGGAGAGGAGAGGTTGAGGAAGATGGCTCCAGCAGCAGCACGACGGCGTGGTGGTGATGGAGCTGCAGAACTCCGTCAGGGCTTCGCCAAGCACTATGGAGGAGGAGGAGGTGTTGGAGAGGGAGAAGGAGGCAACCAAAGGCATGGATTAAAAGCCCTCCTTCCCCCACTATATATAGGAGGGCCTAGGGAGGGGGGGGCCCTAGGAGATCCAATCTCCTAGGGGGGCGGCGGCCAAGGGAGGTTTCCCTCCCCCCAAGGCACCTAGGGGGTGCCTTCCACTTGTGGGACTCTTCCCCTTTGAAACCCTAGGCGCATGGGCCTCTTGGGGCTGGTGCCCTTGGCCCATGTAGGCCAAGGCGCACCCCCTACAGCCCATGTGGCCCCCGGGGGCAGGTGGCCCCACCCGGTGGGCCCCCGGGACCCTTCCGGTGGTCCCGGTACAATACCGGTGACCCCAAAACTTGTCCCGATGGCCGAAACAGCAGTTCCTATATATAATTCTTTACCTCCGGACCATTTCGGAACTCCTCGTGACGTCCGGGATCTCATCCGGGACTCCGAACAACATTCGGGTTACTGCATATACATATCCCTACAACTCTAGCGTCACCGAACCTTAAGTGTGTAGACCCTACGGGTTCGGGAGACATGCAGACATGACCGAGATGACTCTCCGGTCAATAACCAACAGCGGGATCTGGATACCCATGTTGGCTCCCACATGCTCCACGATGATCTCATCGGATGAACCACGATGTCGAGGATTCAAGCAACCCCGTATTCAATTCCCTTTGTCAATCGGTATGTTACTTACCCGAGATTCGATCGTCGGTATCCCAATACCTTGTTCAATCTCGTTACCAGCAAGTCACTTTACTCGTACCGTAATGCATGATCCCGTGAACAGACACTTGGTTACTTTGAGGTCATAATGATGATGCATTACCGAGTGGGCCCAGTGATACCTCTCCGTCATACGGAGTGACAAATCCCAGTCTTGATCCGTGTCAACCCAACAGACATTTTCGGAGATACCTGTAGTATACCTTTATAGTCACCCAGTTACGTTGTGAAGTTTGGTACACCCAAAGCACTCCTACGGTATCCGGGAGTTACACGATCTCATGGTCTAAGGAAAGGATACTTGACATTGGAAAAACTCTAGCAAACGAACTATATGATCTTTATGCTATGTTTAGGATTGGGTCTTGTCCGTCACATCATTCTCCTAATGATGTGATCTCGTTATCAATGACATCCAATGTCCATAGTCAGGAAACCATGACTATCTGTTGATCAACGAGCTAGTCAACTAGAGGCTTACTAGGGACATGTTGATGTCTGTTATTCACACATGTATTACGATTTCCGGATAACACAATTATAGCATGAATAAAGACAATTATCATGAACAAGGAAATATAATAATAATGCTTTTATTATTGCCTCTAGGGCATATTTCCAACAAGTGGCAGGGCCAGCAGTCCTGCGGAGCCCGTGGCCGACCGCAGCCCCAGTGCGGAGCCCACAGGGCCGGATGGTGTGGAGCGCAGCCGCTCCCCACGCGCCACATGGGAGCAGGCCGAGCCAGTGGCCGAAAGCCCGACCGCCGAAGGGCCTGCCAACAGTACGCTGGCCCGCACGCCTGGTCGCGCGTCTCCAGGAGATGCCACACGGAGCCCTCTGCCTGGTGCGCCGGTTGCGAGGCGGATCTCGCTGGAAGTCTCGGATCAGGAGCCGTCAAGCACAGAAATAGAGGCAGATTTGCTGGGATCTTCTGCGGCTGATTCTGGTGCTACATAAATTGGTACTACTCCTTCACACATGACATCTGAAATTCCTCAGCGCAACACCAGATCAAAATCTTGAGTGTTTAAACCCAAGGAGTACAAAGATGGTACAGTAAGGTATGATCTTCATAAACGTGCTTTTCTTGCTAGTACCGGGGAACCCACTCATTTAACTGAAGCTCTTGCTCATAAAGAATGGAGAGGGGCTATGGATAATGAGTATCAAGCACTCATGAAAAATAAAACATGGCACCTAGTTCCACCAGAAAAAGGAAAGAATGTGATTGACTGCAAGTGGGTCTATAAAATCAAAAGAAAGTCTGATGGAAGTATAGATAGATACAAGGCTAGATTAGTTGCAAAAAGTTTTAAGCAAAGGTTCGGAATTGATTATGAAGATACCTTTAGCCCTGTGGTTAAAGCAACTACCATTAGACTTGTATTGTCTATTGCTATTTCCAGAGGATGGAGCTTACGTCAGCTAGACATTCAGAACGTGTTTCTTCATGGTGTTCTTGAGGAAGAAGTGTTCATGCGGCAACCACCAGGGTATGAGATCAAAAGCACACCTCATTATGTCTGTAAATTGGATAAAGCTTTGTATGGTTTGAAACAGGCCCCAAGAGCCTGGTACTCCAAGTTGAGTACTCAGTTACAACAACTTGGTTTTACTTCAAGCAAGGCAGATATCTCATTATTCTTTTATAACAAAGGAAACATTTCTATGATTGTTCTGGTCTATGTTGATGATATAATTGTTGCTAGTTCCAGCTCAGAAGCCACTACCTGTTTACTTCGTGATCTTAACATGGAGTTTGCACTCAAGGACTTGGGTGATCCTCACTATTTTCTTGGTATAGAGGTAAAACCAATCAAGGATGGGATACTTCTGACACAAGAGAAATATGCTACGGATGTTTTAAGAAGGGTAGGTCTGGAACACTGCAAACCGGTGAGTACACCTCTTTCCACTTCGGAAAAACTTACGGTTGAAGGGGGAGAGTTACTCGGGGCAGATGATGCAACTAATTATAGAAGTGTTGTTGGTGCATTGCAATATCTAACTTTGACTAGACCGGATATATCATACTCTGTCAACAAGGTATGTCAGTATTTGCATGCGCCAAGTACAGTTCATTGGACAACAGTAAAACGAATTTTGAGGTATCTAAAATTTACAATGGGACTTGGAATCAAGATCACTAAGTCACCATCTATGCTTGTTAGTGCATACTCTGATGCAGACTGGGCAGAGTGTGCTGATGATAGAAGGTCCACAGGTGGATTTGCTGTGTTTCTGGGATCAAACCTTGTGTCATGCAGTGCAAGAAAACATGCTACTGTGTCACGATCTAGTACTGAAGCAGAATATAAGGCTCTTGCTAATGCAACTGCTGAAATTATGTGGATCCAGACTCTTTTATATGAACTATGGATCAATGCTCCACAAGCTGCAAGATTATGGTGTGAAAACATTGGTGCAACATATTTGTCAGCAAATCCTGTTTTTCATGCACGTACAAAACACATAGAGGTTGACTTTCACTTTGTAAGAAAAAGAGTAGCACGTAAGCTACTTGATATCAAGTTTATTCCCACAGAAGATCAACTTGTTGATGGCTTCACTAAACCACTCACTACGAGGAGACTGAATAAGTTCAAATACAATCTAAACCTAGACAAGGTGCCCTAGGTTTGGATTGAGGGAGGAGGTTAGAATACGTAGGATAGAAAAAGTAGTTGTCTGTTTAAATCTGTTTCTGTCTCTACCGCTATTCTTTCTTCCTATAAGTTGTAATCTCTCTCTCTCTCTCGTTGTAATCTGGAAGAATCCTAGAGATATTCCAATCTTGTAAGCCACGGCAAACTTCCTATAAATATAGATGCGGCCCGAGACAAAGGGTTCAACGCTTCTCACGCAATCTCATAGACACAAGTTGCCTCACAGGGAAAACGAATACAAACGACGATAACGAGGAAGCACATGGAGATAGCTTTGCTACTTGTTTAAGTTAGCTGTAGGCGACCCGTACCCAGTTGGCCCCACAATTCCACGTTTAGCTAATTGTATTTCAAAGTGAACTGCCAGCCCTCATTTGATTTGCTGGCCAATGAATGAATCTATGCCTACACCTTGGCATGTTATGCCAGCTAAGCTACTGTTTGGCCAAGTTGAACTATTTTAAATATATCCAGAGGCACATCAACTTGTGAATATAGATGAACGGGCGGCATTGTCCCTATCGAGCTACGCAAGATAGATAGTACCAGCTGGTATTGCTTTTCACGCTCCATCAAAAAGCGGAGAGATCAACGATGCTGCCCCTAATTAATTTTGCAGAAATCGCACACAAACGCGGAGTCCTTTGGAACTGCTAACAGAGTAGTGGCAGAGGAAGCGGCGGCTCAGAGGCCCCATCGGTGGCAACGGGGAAGGCGAATATATGTATACCAAGTGGCACCTAGGCTTGATCAAATTATACTACTTGAGTTGGCCCAAGACCCGACTAATTGATGCATGACCATTAGTAAATTCCTGGGATGCACCGAGACGGACGGACAGACAGACGGAGGGGTCGCCCTAGCCGCCGCCGCCGCTAGAGGTAACCTCCTCCGCGCTCCCCCGCATCGCCGCTGCCGGAGGGCCGGCCGGCGAAGCCGCGCCCGACCCCATGAAGGTGGCGGCGGGGCAGATCTGGACTCCCGTGCGCTCAACCACGACCTCGCGCCCTACATTCCCCCACCCCCCAAGGTGGCTGTCTGCTGGTCCGGCGGGGCTGCAGGTGCGCCCTGGCTGTACCGAGCGCCCGGATCCGGCCTCCCCTCGTCGGCCTGCCCCCCGCGCAATTCGGGCCTGCCGCGCTTCCCCCCGTCGCCGAGCTCCTCCATGGCAGTCGCGGGCGCCCCCACCTCCACCCCCTCCAGCTGCTTCCCCCGCCCACTGCCGGTCCGGTGGTGGATACGTGGTGCCATGGCCGCGGCCATGGGCACCCATCCCTGCAGCTCCCCCTCCCACCGGCGGCGCGGCCTGGTGCTGCTGCTGTCCGCGGCTGGGCACGGGACTTGCGCCGGGTTGTGGGATGCGCGCGGCCTGTCCCGTGCAGGCGCCCCCTCCCCTCCTCCGGCGTCACCTCCTCCCCCTCGTGCGGACGTAATGGCCCTCGTGCGGCGGTGGCGAGGCGTCAGTGGTTCTGGTAGGCACGAGGCTCCTCGCGATGGGTCCTTCCTGGCGCTGCTTCGGCCCCGGCGGCCTCGTACCCGCGTTTTCCGGTGTCCGAGGCTTGCCGGCATTCTCTGCCGAGCGGCCTCACCCTCGGCGACCAACGGCTGCGTCCCTTCCAGCTCGTTGGCTTGCTGATGTCCCGATGGCTACGGCCACGGTAGCTTGGGGCTGCGGCTCTCCAGTCCTAGCTAGCGGCGTCGCCGGTCGCCGTCGCCTCCCCCCTCCTCCTTTTGTCAGATTCGATGCTTGTAGGCCCTGAGGCGGTGCCGCCCTCCGGCGGCAGGTGCAGCACCACCTAGCCCCTTCCAGCCTGGTGGTTCCGGCCACCTTTGGCTTCCTCATTCAAGATTCCACACATGGCGGCTATGGGATTGCTAAGCTTCAGGCCAGGGAGAAATCTCTGCTCGGCAAGCCGGTGCTGGCAGCGACGGCGCCCGTGGGTGTCGTTCTTCCTTCTTGAAGGCGCTGTCATGGCCTTCAGCTGCGTCCCTCTTCGAGCTCGGGGGAAACCCTAGGTTCGGTTGCTCCGGACCGGATGGCGAAGACGCCTCGGCGTCGTCTTCCGGACCGGTTCAGTTGCTCGCTCGTGGTGTCCCCAGTGTTGGCTTGGCGATGTTGAGGCTTATCGCTAGTTCGGCATTATCACTCTTGGTTCGGGTTGGGTTGGTTCTAGCTATGTTGTTTCCCCCCTTTTTTGTTTGGGCTGAGTACCCCTCTTCTTCTGCTCCGGGCACCATTTCACGCCTGTCTGCGTTCGCGTTATGTATTGTATCGCCGCTGTACTTATTCTCTTCCTTTTATCAATGCAATGATATACAAGCTTTGCGTATTTGTGAAAAAGACAGACGGAGGCAGCGATGCGGCCAAAGCAAGCGCTCGGTAACTGAGGGGCCACGGTTGTGGAACGAAAGTTAGAGGAATAACCGCAAGCACCTGGCTGTCGGGCAGGCGGGTGGATGAGAGCTGAGCTGTATGGATGGCCATTACGCAGTAGAAGTAGTTAGTTTGTAGGGATGCAAATGCAAGCAGAAGCAGGGAGGCCAAGTGAGTGGTTTGCTTAGTCACCATGGAGCATGGTAGTCGATCGAGCGAGCTGGGTGGCAGGCAGTGGAAGGAATGTTATCTTAGGGGAATAAACATAAACACAAACACATGGCGGGTAGTCAGGCAGGCTGGAGGTGACAGCGACTGAACTGACCTTACTTGGTGGAAGCGCGCTTGCTTCTGGTTCCAGCGGGTGGAGGAGCAGAGGCAGAGCCGCTCGAATACGACGCGCCATAGTTGGTCGTTCCTCGCCGCCGTCCGCTCTGCTGGAGCTGGAGCTGGACTCGTCACGACACCAGCAGAGCAGAGGGATAGGAGCAAAGAATAAGAAGAAGAATGGTGGTGGGTAGGTCTTTGGTGGGCCAATACGGCTTTCTAAATGCAACTAGGTATGTGCCCGTGCATTGCTACTATGGGAGCTAAATCTTGTAATTATGGTGATTGCGATTTTTTGAGGGAAGGTGTGACGCCTGAGGCATATAATTATGATGATTGCAATTTTTTAAATGAAAGGTGTGATGCCCATTGGGTCTTGTAATTATGGTGATTGAATTGAATCGTCATTTGCCAACCGGGGGAAAAGATGGGGTGGATGGATGAAGGTTGGGCAGAATGCGGTCCATCGGCAGGAAAAGGAGCCTTACGTTCTTTTTAGATAGTAGAGATAGATAGTGGAGAAGATTGTTAAACCTGGGCGCCATATATCACCCTCTTCTCTGAATCAGCCAGCACAAAGTGCTGATTTGTCTCACAGAAAAATAAAAACATAACTTCTATTCAGGTTTTTTTGGTTATTTCTTTACTTATATTGTGTTTTTCTTTATGTGTTATTTTCCCTTTTTTGCGTAAAATGTTCATAAATTCTAAAAATATTTGTAAATTTCAGTTATTTTTTGAAAAATCCCTTCTTTATAATTTTTTCATAGCTTAGAAAGTTGTCCATGTTTTTGTTTAAACAGTTGATACTGACTAAAACCAGAGTAATCAGAGAAAACAATTTTTGTATAAACACTTGTAACTTTATTCATACTTAAAATCATTACATGTATACTGCTTTGGATCCAATTTTTTTTTTACAAAGTGACTCTCACAACTAAGAATTAGGATAAAATGTCTTGGAGACAGCTTTTTGTACCGCCAAGACATCACTAAAGAGACTATAATTGGATTGGAGCAGCACTACTGCTACTCGTCAACCTACGCGAACTTCAGTTATACTAATAAAGGTTTTTGAAAGCCCCTTGAGTCACCCTTCCAAAAGGGTACGAAACCGGGGGCCATGAATGTGCTTGGATCTGGGATGATTCCCTGGAAGTGCATGCCGCCAAACCACAGATTTTCACCATAATGACGTGAAATGGGTGTAACACCACAAAAAATCAAACCAACAAAAGCAAGAGCACACAATGACATAAATTCATCAGATCCAAATAATCGGCTCTGCAAGGACATAGAACTCTCTGTATCCATGGCACCGCCACAAAGAACTGGAATAATTTCTTCGCAAAAAGACAATGATGACTGCTAGATGTTGACGAAGAATCAAAATTTCTTGAAGATCTGAGCCCCCCGCCTCCTTACGCCAATATGGCATCTGGAGCCGAGGGGACCAAAATTTACTTCAGGCGGGTGCTAAGGTTGCTTCATCCGCACAAAAACATTTTTGTTAACAATGATGTATGGAAAGAGCAACAAACGGTAATATGGTGCCATGTGCGACATCTCTTCTATATGACCGTCGACCCATATATGGTGCCTGTGCGACACCTAACATGATGCATCCCCATGTACACACAGTGACTGGCTCGTAACAGGGACTTAGCTTGGGATCAATGGCAACCTTTGGCCAGCCAGCCCATGACCAGTCCATAGGTTTTATTCTTTTCCGTTTTCATGGGGCATGGGTTGTGTTATGGCACATTGAGATGTGGGTTTGAATTTGTAACGCCGCTGCAAAGAAAGGAATTTAGTAAATAATTACAAATTGTGTGCACCTGGTAGTAGATAACATAGTTGCAAATTTCTATGAATGCAAAGAAACAAATATCAGGCCAAACTTTACATTGTTGAAATTAAACTTTCCCTTTTGTGATGGAGTTATGATGCCTCTAATTTAGTAAGCTTATTGGGCCTCAAAGTGCAGAGGTTTGTAGCCAAGCATTGATTTCCCTCAAGTGGATGGCCTTAATGTTAACCAAAGCAAATAGGAGTGCTTGAATGATAGTCAATGAATAGTGCATGCACACAACTATAATACTTGTCTTGGTATCCAACGAAACCAGTAAGCTTATCAGTCTCGCTAGCCTTGCTAGTTAAAAGGATTAACATAACACGCAATTTCAAGCATCGACAATGTATGTACTCCTTCTGTCTGGTTGATTTAGTACAAAGTTGTACTATACCAACGACACTTATTTTAAAATGGAGGGAGTATAATCAACATTGTACATGATTATTTGCGCTACCTAGCATGCAGTAAAAGGGTTCAAGAGGTTGACCGAGTAGGTGGTTCACCAATATTAGGCATTTTCCAAGTCGACATCATGTTATGTGTTTTTTTTGGGACGTGTTTTTTATTTGAGGGAATAAGACCCACATTCCTAGTAGGTTCTTGTATTGATCAGAAAATTGTAGTACACCATAGAGTTACAAGGTACACCAAACATAAAAAAGTGAAACTTACAACCCAGTCCTTGCTTTGTGCAACAACGATCCTGAATATGTAAGAACAAAAAGCAATTAGGTCCGCCGATATCCACGCCGCCAGGCAAAAGATCTTCGCGCTGCAACGGCCGTGCATACTCTTGGCGGTCATGCCGCTGGTAGCGGCCATGGGCAGCACAGAGATAAAGGCCTCCTCAAGCTGGCACGTCTTTGATGTAATTTTTATTATGTTTGGGGCGTTTTATACTTCTTATGAACCCTTATAATAGATCCGGGTCCTATGGGGTCTTAGCACGACGACTTCCTGACTGTCTACTACAATAAGGTTTGGCCGGCTCCGGTGAGGAAGTGGCGATGATGGTGGTGCGCCTTCGGCTCGCTCCAGTGCTTGTAATCGTCGCTAGGTGGTCCAAGGACATGGTTGTCATTTTATTACCTCTGTTATTCTTTGTACTGCCATGATTGAGGATGAATAGATTGAAAATTTCTCGAAAAAAAAAGAGATCCGGGTCCTATTTCAAAAAACAAAAGAGCTTGATGGAGTTGGAATTCCACGCCTCAGAGTAGTGTCAATGCTGTCATGTGCGCATTATTTTGGCGATATTTATATGCATGGTCTGGGGCGTTCGTACTTTGAGCGTGACACTAGGTTATGGGGCTGTTGGCAGTTAGCTATATGGTCTGGAGCGTTCATACTTCCGTGTGTTATTATCAGCAGTGTTTCGATGACTTGCAAAACCCACGTGTGGGCTACCAACGTGTATATAGAGGCCACTCTTCCAAATTGCTGCAAAGCTAAACACAAAGACGATACTTGTGTAAACATATTCCAAATGGCATCTGGCGTTACGACCACTCCCGAGAGGGTCAGCAGCTTCGAAGCCTCGGTGTGGGATGCCTACTTCATCCAATACGAGCCAGACCCACTGCCGGTATTTTTTTTTCTGTTACAAAATTAGCCTAAGTGACAATCTAGTTCCTGTGTACGGTTTTCATGACTATACCATGGTTGTATGTTCCACTAGTCGCAACTAGTATGGTGGCCCTCGTAAATGCGAGTGCATCATCAACTTGAAAATATTTTTTACGTAACATCTATCCAACTGCAACTATGGTGATCTATCAGTTGTAGTTTTTCTGTCAGATATAAAAATTTACTACTTGTGATGTGTTTATATACAATTATCAATATATAATGTAAGTGATCTGTTTAGGTGTGGTTATGTAGATCATCTAATGGATTGGCCCTATTTGAATACGATTATGTTGATCTAACGGATGTGATCAATTTACTTATGGTGATGTCGATCTAACGTTTATGAACTGCTTAAGTGCTATTATGAAGATCTATTGAATGTGATCTTTTTAGGCATGATTATGTAGATCTAGCAGGCATGATCTACTGATACAGTTATGTAGTTATGTCAGTTGTGGTCTACTAAAAAATAGATGGTCCGCCAGATCGACAAGCAGATATTTTGTTTTTGTGGGCATTTCTAGAACATCTCTTCTTTCTTCCCGTGCTTTGCTTTTAGTATATAATAGACCAATATTAAGATCATACATGAGTTATGTCATATTAGAAACCGCTGCTGAAAATGCTCTTGGGGTGATGAGTCGGACATCCCATACAAAATGACTTATTTTACTCGACATGGTTTTCTTTTACACACTCAACTCGTTCCCACTCTTGTTGAATTTGGGCAACAACAGTTTGAATAAGCACACCATCTGTTAGACCACCACCCATACAAAAAGGTCCACATGATCCGATTACAAGAGGTGGACTCAACGCTTTTATAAGCAGCTTAGGATATACAAGTCTAACTCACACTCTACTTGTAACCTATATTCACACACCTTATATTATCCCACTATTATAGCTTATGCCTAAATCTCATAGCATATTCACCTATTTGTAACATGATTACAAAACCCAACACGTTTTATCTATAGATCTATCTGGTTGATGATTTAGAAAGTCTATTCATTCCATATTTGAGAACTTCTACGAGAACTTGATATTTAGATCGATACTTCTACGCTTATAGCGTAAATGGTGTCCTAGCTAGAGGCTTTCGGTATGTGGATTTACATCGGACTGCCATTTCTTGTGATGTCTAAATTACATACTCATTTACAAATTACCACACCATTGTTATACTTGAGAAGTTCTTTTACATATCATAACAAAGGAATTTGCCAAGGGAAGTATTTATTTGTAGTTATTTCTAAGTCAATGTTATTTTATATTGATTTATTATCCAACAATTAATTGAGTGGTTTCATATTTCAGAAATTATGTGCAACTTTAGATTTTAGAGATCTGCAATTAGGCATGTGCAAATTGCTATCTACAATAATATCATAATCATGATACTGCAACCTGGAACCTGGTGGACCGTGAAATAGCAAATCCATCCATTTAATTATATAACTACTTATTCTCCATTTTATTTTGTATCGTGTTTCAACTAATTTTGTATGGCTAACTTTCACAAAATCATTAGTATAACATCCCATAAACCATGTTATGAATGCAACCAGAGTACCATTTTTGTATTTTGCCCAGATCATCATACCTAGTGTTTCTCCAAAAAAAAAGCTACATAGTTAGCAAAATCAAACATGGTCACTGCAAAAAAAAAACTGATTTGTTGAAACATTATGTGCAGTAGTCTCCCTGTTCCAAAATATAGCGCATATTACTTCGAGGAGTTAAGAGGGGTAATTGGCTCATTGTGCCTCGATTTCCTGATATGTGTTGTGCTATGAGTGAAAACATAAAAACTAAGTTGTGGTATTTATTCGGATTGAGGGAGTTGTGAAAACTAAGTTGTGAAAACTAAGTTGTGAAAACATAAAAACATAAAACATAAAAACTAAGTTGCTTTTGCATGCTCCGTCTACATCACAAGCGGTCTTCCGATTGCGCCGAGTGCATCACAAAGGCGTAGGAGAAAAATGGAAGAATCAGCCAAAGTCTGACAAGATGCAAAGGCACATATCGAGTATGTACCACAGTCAAAGGGATTCAGTTCAGTTATTGAGATTTCTTTGCATCCAAATTACTTATCAAATGGTTTTTAATGAGTTGGAGGAGGCCTTGGTTCTAACATTTGAAAAAAAAATCTCTAGGTGTGGGCATACGTCAAGCTATCGCTTGAGGCCGCCATCATGCTCTGCTGCAAAATTTTGTATCTCTTCATGATCACTGTCCTCACTAGCATTGTCCAGGATGCGCAGATTGATTGTCAACTCGCTTGACATCTGGTACTTAGTGGCTTACTTTTACTACTTAAATAATAGTGAATTTTGGTCATGTTGCTTCTATTTTATCCTGTTGGCGACAGATTGGATTGTTTATTTTATCTGAGAGCATTATTATTCCCCACTCATTAGTTGGATGGCTTTTAGGACTTGTTAATCTCTCTCTTTCTTCTAACTGACTAGCTGAACAAGTCCACCCATAAAGGGAAGAGGGCAGTAATAGATATAAAAAAGAACGAGAAGAAAGCAACATTGAGTTTTCTTTTCTTTAGCTGTAGGTAAAATTCACTGTTCAGTTCAAGATAAACCATTTTATAGGTGTTCACTTGTATAATCTTAGAAGCTTGGTTCAAATAAACTTGTTTGCCTTTTCCAAATTAAGCTGGTTGTGGTGGGACAGTATACTCCCATGCGTCCACTAGCAGCTATAGCTCCCAAACATGATTTGCGTCGTCTCAATTTGGAGTGGACTTGTTCGTTAGTACAGCTAGCTAGCATATATTGGATAATATGGATCAGCACTGTACTCTTGGTTGTTAATTTAGCTACCAAATTTGTTCTATATAGAAGTTTACAAAGCTGCATGCCATCAAGATTGTAGCCAATTAATACGCATGCATCTATATGGCTCTCTTCAGCCGGTTCTTTTATTGTCTTGCAACATGACATTCTGTTGCATTTTAGTCTTGCATGCCTGCTCCTTATTTGCTTTGTCAATGTTCGTGTGTGCCCAACTCAGTTGTTGCTGCTTTTATGTATGTGCTTTCTTATGTGGAGATAAACTCCTACTTTAATATGTGCACTTCCAGGTTTGACGCAGTACTTGCTGTCGTTGGTTTAGTATGTGTTCTTCATAATGTAATTGGCTATTTTGTTGCTAGGCAATGCATGCAAGTTAGTACACTACACAATAAAATTAACCTTCGGTTCCAGGGTCCAATAGGTCTTCTGTTTGTTGCTTAGTTGTACTATTGCTCATTGCTACATGCAAGCCCATTGTCAGGTTAGTTAATTGTTTTGTTGCTCACTCATGCATGCAAGTTAATTAACTATCCAGTAAAATTAACCTCTGCTTTCAGGGTCGGGTAGGGCAGGTTCCTTTTCAGGTTCATTAGCTATTTTGTTGTCCACTGATGCATGCAGGTTAATTAGCTATCTAATAAATTTAAGATGTGGTTTTCCTGTTTGGTAGGTCTTTTGTTTGCTTCCTTATACCACTATTCTTTTTGTTCGGTTGCTCGCTAATGCACGCGGTTAATTGATTGGTCGTTCTTGTTGCTCGTCGATGCATGCAAGTTAATTGGTCATCCAATAGAAAGAATCTTATGCTCTCAGGTCCAGTAGGTCTTTTATTTTCTGCTCAGTTTGCAGTCTAACACTCTACTTGTTATCACAGAAAAGGAGGTGGAATCTGACATTATCCATGTTAGTGCCAATAGATGTAAGGACGCAAAGAAACAAATGATTTCAGGAACTAGATATAGTAGGGAAATCAACAAAGAAGGTAAATTTACACAAAGAAAAAGAATATTGTTTATTACTTTATTTTGTCCTACTGATTTATCCTTTTAAACCATCTTTGTTCATCACCTAAATATGCACGGAAGTTGCTCGTTACAATCAATAGGTATCCGTGGTCACTGATGAGGCAAGTGGCCAAGGTGAGATTTGGAAGGACGGTGCCACAAATGAACTTAGTTGACAAGCTCATAGGTAAAAAAATGTGGTTTGACGTGTTTTCCAATTTCTGTGGCTTTCCTTGTTAAATTTCTGAAAAGAAATTAAGAAAATCATACTGAATGTGGACCTTCATTTCATCTGCATTTATAGCAATGACAGTATTAAATTTCTTTTGTCATGAGTTTTCACTCGTCAGAAATTAGTAGTATACCCTCCAACCAACACACAAAGAGTTATATGTCCCTTCGGTTGGTTGTCTTATCTTTCTCTGTTGTAGAATAGGAATGATATATGTGCATCTATTTTTCGCTGCATCGTATTTTCACTACCAGTCACTCAGTAAGGTCTTAACTTCTCCAATGATTTGCATTATTGGATCCAGAGATGTATCAACATCTTCTATTCTTGAAGGTCTGAATCTATTTACATTTGTCCGAAGAACAAAATGGTTGTTAACAAGTTTAGTACCTCAAGATCTTTCTCAATGTTGCTTGTGCTTGAGCTGCTATTCTGAAACATAGCTGTTGAGGTGCTTATCTTTTAGTTTGAATTTTGTTAATAAGGTCTGAAGGAGTAGGGCATTTTGGAGACCGAGCTCCATGGAGCCCTTTATTTTGGAAAATTCAAATTCATAAATTTCAGTTTGAAAAAATTCTGAAAACATGCACATGTATGCAAGGATGTAAAGTGTATGTGTGAAAAATCTCAGTATGAAATAGCTTGAATTGCGAGCTGCACAAAAAAAAATCATAGAATTTGAAGATGAATAGTACATATGCTAAAAAGCCCCAGAATTTTCTCTTTTCTGTAGCTCACATTTTAATTTGTTTCGACCTGATAATTTGCACACATTTACATTATGTATCTAGGTATAAGTGTGTTTATTTTCAGGATTTTTTGAAACTGAAAAGTTTGAATTTTGAAGTTATCGAATAAAGGCCTCCATGGAGCTCGGTCTCTGTTTGGCATTTTCCGGTCTGAAGCTATCATAACTGTACTATTTTAAGATGACTACAAATTGCCGGAATTAATATATGTCACAACCCGCTGATCATGAACAGGAAGCAACTCCTACCCATGTCCTAAACATGGATATTGCAAAGAAAGGTACAACATGGTAATCAACATGGACAACAAGATAGTATAATCCTTCAACATAAGTAAAACATAAGATAGGGAATTCATGATGCTTGCCTTCCTGGTCAATGTCCTGATGAAGCTGTGCATCGAACTCGTAATACCCCTCATTGGCGGACTCTATTGAAACGATGAAGAAACCCTAGAAAAGAACCAAACGAAGGAAAATCAATATTCATGAATTTCCAGAATGTGTATAGTGCATGAATTGTATGCGGTGTCATCCAGAAAGTTGAAAATGAAGCTACTGAAATTGGGAATAACATTTTCTTAGAGTCCTAGAATGCAAGTTATGAATTTTTAAAGATTTAAAGACATTTTGTTAAAGTGCATCTTCCTTTATTTCTAAGCAACAATACTGACTAAGCTTATATATGCATGTTCCTTAGAAAGAGGATATGGAGTAATACGAGACAGGGGATCCGGGAGCAAGAAACATATATAAGCTTAGTACTACTCCAAACCAAAGATTAAGATCGCGCGCGAAAGTGCAGCTATCGCGGCGCAATCGCTGCCTGGGATGCTCCCCGCGACGCTATGGCCAATATTGCGCGATCTGCCGCGAGGCCCGCGATCGCGACGCGAAACAGCGCTAAAAGCCTTAAAAGCCTTAAAAGCCTTAGCGGTCGCTGGAATATCGCTGCAAGGACCGAATAAGAGGCCCAAGAAGATCTCGGCCCAAATTATTACCCCGATAGAGCACCTCAACCAGGAAACCTAGCGCTCTGTCCCTGTTCCCTTCTCTTCCTCCCAGGTTGCGGCGGCTCGGCGGTTCATCATAGCCGCGCTCGGCGGGCCGGCGGCTGCTTGGCCGCAAGCCGGAGGCAGTGAGGCAAGGCGGCGACCAGGGATCTAGGCAGCAACCACGTCCAGTACGGCAGGCCTGCGACCGGCGACGAGGGGCCTCTCCGCCTCTGCACGGCGACGTCGACGAGTCCATAATGTCGTCTCGAACGGTTCCAACTCCCAGTTCATCGGCATGTACATGCATGTCTTCTTTGTCATCCTCTGTTTTCTTGCTGAATATACACTGCAATCCTCTGTTTTCTTGCTAAAAATGCCCTGTTTTCCTGCTGAAAATGTCCATGCAATCCTCTGCCGCTAAATGGCTTAGCGGCCGCAATAGCGGCTTATAGCGTTTCGGACAAGCTGCCGCGAAATGGAATTGCCGGCGATTTAAAACTTTGCTCCAAACCAAACTAGAATGATTTTGTTATGGATTTTACAAGTTCAACTCTGAGATCTTACACTGATACCCTGTGTACTACGAGTTGACAAATCATGCATCACACCTTGTTTAGAATGTGTTTTTTTTCAAAATAAGTTTTTCAACTGATAATGCTATATTAGTTCTTCAAAGATGACAAAAAGTAAAAACATAGATGTTCTTTTGAGTATTAACAATCAAGCTCTTTCATACTATGTGGTTTATAGTTTCATTCTCATCTCTTTTATTTTTGATTAATTAAGCGGGGTGTATTCTCCGGCTTCTTTAATGAAGGCCAATTTATTCTCATCTAATATTATGTATGTATATGTGTGCTCTCAGTGATGGATAGTTTGGTGATATCGTGTCTGTATCCAGATGATGCACTCTCATATTAGCTGCAATCAGATTTTTTAACTGTGCATATAATCTCTGACAGATCTGCAATCACCAAGGTACTCACAGAAATATCTATCTACGTACTATCTAACTGATCATGCTGGAGTGGAGCTGCTGCTTTCGTACTTTAGCTTATTTACATACTTTCTTATTCAAAGGTTCGTTGTTTGTTTTATCTTTCTTTTTTTGCGAATCGCTGTTTGTTTTATCTGCTACTTTGACTTTCTAAACTGGTGATGATCAACGCTGAAAATACTTTACGAGTCTGTATACATATTGCAAGTCAACGGGTTGAGCACTTTTATGTGTTTTTCCTGGTAAATCAAATGTTAAAATGAAAACTTTTATGCACAGGGAAGTCTAGCCTTTGTCTGACAGTGTGACGAGCAAGTAAATTAAACAATGTTGAATATGACCATGTTTTTTCATAGCAAATCAATCTCTCTTTCTATGATCTACAGGCAGGTCATGGCTAACATCATCAAGCATCAACAGCAAGCAACAAGCAGCAAAGAAGGGACAGGAGCAAAGCAGCCAGCAGCAAAGAAGGGACATGAGCAAAGCAGCCAGTGGCAGCAAACAACAAACAACATCAGCAACATGCAGAGGCAATTTCTCAGCATGCTCTAAGTGGCAAGGTCGGACGGAGCAGAGCAACGAGCTCCGGACAGCGACAATGGCGGTCAACGTCAGGGAAGAAGTATGAGCGACCCGTCAGGGAAGAAGTAGGAGGGACCCGTGGCTTCGAGTCCATGGTCCAGAGGAGATACGGACAACATGGAGCCCGTCATGGTCCCTGGAGCTGTTCGGTGAGGAGGATGACCGCGGTGCCGCAGTGGCGGCCGATGGAACCGACAAAGACGGCCTCGGTCCAAGAGGCTGCTGCACCTCGGTGCCCAGAATCACCATTAAAGGAACGGCAGGAGTAACAATGGAGCTAGGGGAACTACCTAGGAGCAAGAACGCACCGGAAAACAAGGTGGTTCACGGCGGTGTCCAGCGGGTGTGCATGTCGGAGCCGGAGGCATGGACATCGATCCGGATTGAGGGCTAGCATATCCCGCCGATTCCTGCGGCTGGTGTTGCAACGGCGACCTGCGCCCCCAGTGAGCTGGACGAGAAAGGAGATCCAGGAGAAGAGGAAATGAAGTGAGGGTACTGGGCTGGAGTAAGAGACAAGGTGAAGGAGCATGGGTTCACGGGCGCGTGTGGCGTGTCCCTGCAAGATGGTGATAAGGCGATTTTGTCCTGACCTGGAAGGCCCACTGCTAAGTGGCAAGGGCTGGAAGAAAATAAAAACAAATGAAATTGGCTGGAATATCTCTTCCTCCTTTACTCCTTCATAAGCTTCTCAGGATTACCATGCTCTAAATTTTTAGAATATCTACTTATATAATATAACTATGAAATTTAAGTATATATGCAGTATGCATAGATCTTATTATTTCACATGTTTTTATGATGAAAACACATCTAGAGAAAGGTTCAACTGCATTTATTTATGATAGCTCTTCCATCCTAATAAGATCAGAAGAATTTGTCCTTGCTTTGTTACTTTTCACACTGTTATGTTTAACGTTGTTGTCCAAATGGATGTGCCTTATTGTCCAAATTTCACTTTTCACTAAGATTCATAAATCTGATTAATGAACAAGGTTACAAAGAAAGTAGCTCCACATTTATCGAGTTGTTGAACCATGCAATTCATGTTATGCACAGGTTTTAAAAAATGGTCTGGGTGAAAAGTGTTGTTCTATAAATAGTTTTATGCCATTTTTTAGCTTTTCTTGATATTATTATGGCTTTTATTAAAATTTGTTTTAGTTGACTCGACCTTCTATTCATCAGCAACCATCTATCTATCATCAATCCGTACTTATTTTCATATGTTTCCTTCTGTGTCTACATATTTTGATGCACACTCTTTCAATAGTTGGCTTGCTCTCGGCCTTTGCGCCATGGGCGCGACGGGTCATCTAGTATTATAGAAGGAGATGGGGTAGAAGAGCCCCTCCACCGAACAAGTTACAAATTACAGCTTAAAGTTTGAGCAGCAGGCTCCCTTTCAATCCACTCCACTCAACGTTGATTTACACTGCGATTACTCTGACCTACGCGCCCACTCTGCCAGCTTCCCAAGGAAAGTACACGCGTCTCCCCAAAGCATACCTGCCTTCCTCCACGCCGTGCCCTCCATCTGTATGTTGCTAATCACTACGCGTATGGAAGGCAAAACGCCATCAAAGACAATGGCATTGTGATGTTTCCAAAGCATCCATAGCACGAGTGTTGAGGCTGTTCTAGTGTCCTTGCACTCCCTCCCGAATCCACCTATCTTTGCACACCATTGGCTTATGTTGTCCCCTGCCGTTGGCGCCCAGCTTGGTTTATTGGCGGCAGCCGAGACGATGGTCCAGACCTCAGTGGCGAATACACAATGAAGCAGTAAGTGGCTGATGCTTTCCTCCTCCTGATCGTAGAAAGGGCAACGCTCCGGGTGATCCAGGCCACGCCGGGCAAGCCGGTCCGCCGTCTAGCACCTGTTTTGGAGTGCCAGCCACGCGAAGAAGCGACAGCGGAGCGGAGCCCTCGATCGCCAGGTGAAGTCAGCCGTAGGGATCACTTCTCGGCCCCAGAATTTTGCCGCGTATGCAGACCTCGTCGAGAAGCAGCCATCTTCTTCCATGACCACAAGAATGAATCACTTGCATTGGGGTTTAGTGTGGTTTGGACAGCTTCGGCCCATAGGCTTAGGTATTCCGGTAGCATTTCGGCAGTCATTTCCGGCCCAAAGCTATCCGCCCATCTGCCATCTGCCAGTGCGTCCCGAACTGATAATTTTGAGCGTACCCTTGTATTAATTCGCGCATAGAGGCGGGGGGCGATTTCCTGCACCCGGCGCCCGTGAAGCCACTTATCCTCCCAGAACACGGCATCTTTGCCGTTCCCCAGGGTGCAACTGGTGGCCGCTTTCATGAGTTGTTTCGACTCATCAGGCACCCTAATCTCGAATTCTGCCCACGGCCTCGTCTGGTCCGTCTTCTAGAGCCATGGCCATCTGGCCTGAATTGCACAGTTGAGCCACCTTAGGTTAGGGATCCCAAGGTCACCCGCCCACTTCGGGGTACAGACCTTGTCCCACGCCACCATGCATTTGCCAGCCGCGGCTTCCGAGCCAGCACACCAGAGAAAGCTCTTGCAAATTTTGTTCATGGCGGCAATGGTCTTCTGTGGCAGGTCGATCGCTCGCATGGCATGTAGTGGGATGGCGCAAAGGACCGCCTGAACCAGGATGAGGCGCCCGCACTTGGGCATGGTGGCAGCTTTCCATCGCGGTAGCGCCCGTGCCAGTTGGTCCACCAAGTCAGCAAGTTGGGCCGCCGTTTGCTTGCGCATGGTGAGAGGCAAGCCGAGGTATTTGCACGGAAAGCAACCTTGCTTGCAGCCTAGGGTCTGTCCCACTGTCTGCACCTCTCCGGCCGAGCAGCGTATTGGGTAGGCTGCGTTCTTATTCATGTTTACCCGGAGGCCGGAAGCCTCACCGAACAGATGGAGTAGGGCTGCGCATGCTGCAAGGTCCGAAGCATTGGGTTTGGTGAAGATCATGACATCGTCCGCAAAAAATGATAGACGTTGCTGCAAACCCGAGCTCGCTAGAGGCACCAGGACCCCCCTTTGCACCGCGAGGTCAAACATCTTTTGCAACGGCTCCATGATCAATATGAAGAGCATGGGCGGGAGCGAGTCGCCTTGCCGAAGCCCCACGCGATTGAAGATCGGCATTCCCGGGGTCCCATTCACTAGGATCCTTGTAGAAGAATTCGCTAGCAGGCCGCACATCCAGGAGAGCCACCGGTGACCAAAACCCATGCTGCGCAGAACTTCCACCAAGAAAGGCCATTGCACCGAGTCAAACGCCTTAGATATGTCAAGTTTGACCATCACCGCCGGAGATCGGAGGGCATGGAGTCGGCGGACAGTGCACTGGACAAGCATGAAGTTGTCGTGAATTGATCGGCCTTTGACGAATGCGCTTTGATGCTTTCCAACCAGCCTAGGGAGGTCCACCGCAAGCCTTGTTGCCAAAACCTTGACAAAGATTTTGATCGCGCCATGAATAAGGCTGATTGGGCGAAAGTCTTTGATATCCAGCGCTCCATCCACTTTGGGGAGTAAAGTCACCAACGCCTTGTTGACAGCAGGCAGGCCCCGCATATCTCCATGGTAAAAAGCCCCAAAAGCTCTCATAAGATCATCTTTTATTATGGGCCAGCAGGAGGCAAAGAACGTCCCGGTGAATCCGTCCGGCCCTGGCGCCTTGTCCCGGGGCATAGATTTGACCACCTTCTCCACTTCTTCCTCTGTGAATGGCACCTCTAGATGGGACAGATCTGTGGCCTGCATCTGAAGGAGGGAGAGATCCAAAGATGCGTTCCTCGCTGGCGGCCTTCCAAACAGTTGCTCGTAGTATCCATCAACGACCTCCGCAATCTCCTCTTGACTCGTGGCAATATGGGCTCCGCTTTGGATACTAGTGATCATGTTTTTTGTCTGGCGATGCCGGGCGTGCTGGTGGAAAAAGGAAGTGTTGGCGTCTCCCTCCCTTAGCATTAGGATGCGAGAGCGCTACCGCGCGATCGTGCGTTCCAGCGAGCTAAGCCCCAGCAGCTTGCGCTTGAGAAGCCCCCTCAATTCCCTCTCACGAGCCGACAGGTAGCGTAAATCCATAGCCTTGTCCAATCTGAAAATCACCTCCATGGCAATTGCAATTTGGAGCTTGATACTGCCAATGGACCGGTCGCTCCACCTCTTCAGTGCTTTCGCCGTCTTCCTAAGCTTCCCATCCAGCGCAACGAATGGGTTTCCTTCACTAGGAACAGACATCCACGCCTCTTCCACGGTGGTGAAGAAACCATCAACCTTCGGCCAAAAAGCCTCGAACCTGAACCGTCTTCCCACACATAGCTCGGCATTGAGATCAAGGAGAAGGGGGTAGTGGTCGGACACCGATGTTCCCAGGGCCGAGAGGGAGCAGGACGGGTGGGCCTCCTCCCAAGACGAGGTACAGAAGATGTGGTCGATCTTCTCAAGCGTAGCCCGGGCTCGATCATTAGACCAAGTGTAGCGCCGCCCATTAAGGTATACCTCCTTGAGCTTGAGGGAGTTCAGCTTAGATCTGAAGCGGGCGATCATCCTCCTGTTCACATGATCATTGCTCTTGTCCTCCTGGTTCACCAAGAGGTTGAAATCCCCCGCGAGCACCCAAGGCCCAGCCAGCAGTTCACGGATCTCAACTATCTCCTCCATGAATTCAATTTTCTCCCTGTCCAGTTGTGGCCCGTAGATCCCCGTTAGCCACCACTCAGCCCCCTCGTACGGCTTCACGAGAGCTGACAACATGTATTGGGTGTAGTGCGGGTTTGTCAGATTGACGGTCGCCGCGTCCCAAGCGATGAGGATTCCACCTCTCGTGCCCACAGCCGGCAGATAGTAAAACGTTTCAAATCGATTACCAAGGCAATAGACTACCACGTCTCTTGTTACAACCTCCATCTTTGTTTCCTGGACGCAGATCATGGTTGGTTTGGCCGCGGTAACCACTTGTGCCACCGCGCTTCGGCGGGCCGGATTATTTAGCCCGCGCACGTTCCACACTAGGGCCTTGATCGATATAGTAGTCATCAAACCGACTCACACACCACAAGCTCCCCTCTACCAGCATTACAGCCGGTCCACCACCATGTCATCCTGGCTCATGAGCGGGAGGGCAGACGCCTCCCAACCGAAGAGAGCCAAGATCGCCTTGATTTGGTCCTCCGCAAGTGGCTGCTCAAAGAGTTTAGCATACATCTCTAGCACTTCATCACTAATAATTTCGGCTTCATTTGCCAAGCAGAGCTTGCGAATCAGGACTTGCTGATGTTTGGATGCAGCTGAGCCCCGACCCACTCCCTTGGCAAGGCGCACACTCCTCCTGGGATTGGACACTGGAGCACGTTTCTATCTAGGGCGTCTTCTTGTTTAATCCACCTCAACCTGGCCGCAAGTTAGAAGCGGCGAGAGTGCACGCCGCAACTCCGCGCACAGGGCGTCCACCCGGCTATGTAGCCTGGGCGGCGTGCATGGGCTGCATGGCAGCCGCCCAACCGGAGTAGGACTGGTGACCGAATCACAGGCCTCCGACAGGGAGACCAGAATCATGTCACCCCCCTGCACGCATGCCGCGGCTGGCGGTACCACCGAGTTGGCCAGGCCGACATGCATAGCCGACCCCACCACAGAGTTAATCTCTGTCACACAATCGTCGGGGTTCATTTTGTCTTCATCCTGGGGAAGCAAGTGGTCGCTGCCCTGTCTGCCTTCCTCGATTGGCGCATCCGCAAGCCCATACGGTGCCCTTGCACAGTCCACCTCGTTGACCTGCAAGTGGACCGAGCCCACCAAAAAGGACTGCGGCGACCCCTGCACCCCTACGCGAGCACCGCAGATGGGGCCGGACGCCCTGGCCTCCCCCGGTACATCAGACAACATCCCATTGGGTCTTGCCATCTCCATCTCCTATTCACCAGCAGCCACATGCCACCTCGGCAGCGAGACCGAGGCTGGGGACGGCTGCGGCTGGTCCACCAGCGGGTTCTCCGCAATGGATGACACCATGGGTGCAGGAGGCAGAAAATGCGCGTCGACCGCACTTTGAGCCGGCTCCACCTCGCTGCGCCCGAGAGGGAGCCCCACCTGTCCTCCAATCACAGGCTGCGCGGCGCACTACCCGGCGGGCCCCGCCTCCCCCATGACGATCGCGGCACAGCTGGACCCGCATCCTGATGAGGGCCCATCCGCCTGACAATCAGCCACGGGCCGGGAAGCAGCCTGACGCACATCGGGCGTCGAACCCGCCGAGCCGCCTGAGCCGCCGGTTCCACCCGCACCCCTAGCAGCCGGAGGACGGCGATTATCGTTGACCGGGCTCTTCGCCCTGTCCGAACGGGGGGTGGACGGCGGCGGCGAAGGGGGTGCGCCACCGGCAGGGGGGGCTTGACGGACCGGCGGCGCCATGGGCGAAATTGTGATGGGGTACCACAACTCCTCCGGCACCCCCGTTGGCAAGCCGCAGCCGCCCGAGCCGGGCTCCGGCACGAACAGTCGCCGACGGCGAGGAATGCGCTCCGGATCCAATGTCTTCAGCCACACCTGGAAGCGCGACATGTCATGCCGACGCGTCGTGCGCTCCGCGACCTGCACAATGCGCCCACAGCCGCGCAGGATCACCTCCGCCGTCTTCTTCGACCAAGCATGCGCCGGGACGCCAACCAGCTCCAGGGGCACCAGAAATGGCAGAGAGGCACCCGAAGCTTGAGCCTGCCGCATCCAAGGCCGAAGGCCCAGACCAAAGCCATTGCCGGGGGCGAATCCACGTTCCACCATGAGTTGACGGATGAGGGGGTGCTTGCAGATGACCAGGAAGTCTTCCGGGAAGAATGGTCGAATGGACATATCCTCCGGCCCAATACCGAACTCGCAATGCAGCGCCGCCGCCGCATCCGCTAGATCCACTGCTGGCCGAGGGCCGGAGATCGTGACGACGACCGCGCGAGCAAGGTCGGCCTCCATGCGCCAGAGCTCCTCCGAGTCCTCCAGGAAGCAGCAGCCGTCGTCGTCCACCGCCGGGACCGGGGGCATGGATCGAGAGCGCTCCACCGCAGCAGAGCCCCGCTCAAAAGGCACCGAAAAGTCAGGGCCCGCCACGCTGTCCGTCGAGGAGGATTGGGCGACTTGGCAGCAGCTTCGAGGGAGGCGGACCGTCCTTGGGGGCGGCGGTCCATGCGGAGGGGGTGGGAGTACCGGGCCAGAGCGGGCCGGCGGAGCCTCACGCGCAGGCAGATGGCGAGGAGGCCCGGACGGCGCAGGCCGCGGAGCCGGCGTTGCGCGCAGAGGAGCCGGAGCGGGGGAAGGGGCCGCCTGAGCAGGGCGCTGAGCCGGGGCCACCGACCGACGCGGAACCAGCCTGTCCACCGGAGAGGAGCCGCGGGGTGAGGCGCAATCCCTGGCATTGTGGCCCGCACCCCCACAGCGCACGCAGACGGTCTCCTTCCAGCAGTCCACGGAGATGTGCCTTTCATCGCCGCAGTTGTAGCAGCAACCGTGGAGGACTGCAGGGATGTTGGTCCTCGGCGGCCTGGAGGTGGGCAGGGAGGCAGAGAGGCCGGGCTGCGGGGGCGGCGCCCCAACTTGGTTTGCCACGCCCTGGAGGCCGCCGCCGGGGCCCGCGACGGGCCGGAAGCGCCCTGGGCGATGGGGCCGAAGCGAGTGCCCAGGACGTCGGGAACGACGATGATGGAGCGCAGCGGGGCCTGAGGCGGGGAAGGCGAGGTCGAGGCAGCGTTTTGATTTTCGGTTTGAGATTTTTTTCGCCCCTGGCCGAGATGGCCGAATTTCGGCCATTTTCAAAATTTTCGGTCGGAATTTGACCAACATTTGATGAAAGTTTGACCAAAATTTGCCAAGTTTGATCAATTTCGGCGAAAGATAGATTTCGGCCCAGGCCGAGATGGCCGAAATTCGGCCAAAATCTGTTTTTCTCGGCCGAAATTCAAAACACAGGGTCGAGGAAGACGAATCCGCCGAGAGGGAAACTTGCGAGGCCATGGGAAGCAGAAGCAGAAGGTGGACGCCGGCCCCGGGGTGGCGGCCGGCGGGAGAGAGGCTGGTGGCCGCCGGGATCGGAGTGGTCGCCGGCGCAGGGGGCGGGAGGGGGGGCGCTCTCACCTCGCTCTCACCTGTTCCACACTCGCGTTGTCTAGTGGCCTCACGGTGGTATTGGCCTTCTTGATGCAGGCATTGAGCAGCGGCATGAACAAATCCGAGGTCTGCGAGACTGCGACCCTGTTGTCATTGTCATTGTGGGGCATCCAGTAGCTTGCAAAAAGATTAGAAGAATCAGCGCTTTTGCATGTGATGGAATAAAGGAAGAAGAAGAAAAAAAAAGGATGAATGCTGCTAAAGACTAAGAACGAATCTTTCCACTATTATTTCTTCCTTTAGTACATGTGGTCCTTGTCTCCAACTTGGAAGGTAGCACTGAGCAAAGGTCAGATTTGGTTACGTTTTTAGACTAAGGTTATTTTTTGGCTGAACTTTCCTTCAAACAAGGGTTCGTTGTCAAGGAGAGGTACGCCTGCATTGTATACCCACAGACTAATAAAATGGGAGATATGATGGAAAAATTGACCATTTATTTGTTTCTAAAACTATTTCGTGCGGAAATCAATAGTATAAATAACTAACAGTTGGAAACATAAGCCAGCGGATCACTGACATATATAACTGGCCCTCCGTTTCAAAATATAAGAACGTTTTTGACACTAGCAGACAGAGGGAGTAGAACAACCACAGCCAGGAATCGGTAGAGAGATTTTATCTTGAAACCAAAAAAAAAAAACTGAAGAGATTGGACTGCCAATTGCCAACCCAAGTTGAACATCAATTTTTTGGCAAACACACATGTAGCATGATGGATGAACTAATCGAGAAGCCAACACCTCAAATGCATGCTGGATATTTTTTCTTTTCTTTTGGCGAGCAATTGCAAGCTATTTGACTAACACATGAGTCTCTAGCTAGTTACTGTGAAATCAGAAGAATGAAAACAAAATCATTCTTACCTGACCAAGAGCTTGCACGGGAAGACCTTTCCAACACGAAATGGCAGGTGGTCATTAACACTTACTGAAAAATGGAAGCAAGAGCACTGTTCGTCAACAAAGAAACAACTTTTTATCATCCGATGACAAAGTGAGCAGGTAGAGCACCTCTATCCAGGCAACATTCTTCAACTGGATAGAACGTGTTGCACCTCGATGACAAAGTGACTGACTGCCTTGAGAAAAGTTTCGAAAAAAACTCGTTTGTTCTCTAAAATGTATATGCAATTCAGGAAACTGAAACACTGGGAATTATGTTTTCTTTATCTAGGCTCACTAGTTTCAGCCCACGAAACAACTGAAGGCCCAATGAAACCGTCTCATGTTTTCTTCACCTCTGGGGCCATCAGATGCAGCACTTACCGCCAAACAAAAACACTAGCATCTGAGTGCTTCAGAGTGAACATGAATCCAAAAAATAAAAAATATTATGGAAATTCAAAAGACAGCTCGTTTGAATTGTTGTGGCATTCAGCAGCCCTCGGTACGGTAGGGACTCATATGGAGTACTGTAGCATGATATTTTCCGGTTCCAGTTCCTAGGGCTTTGTAATTTGTTTTCATTCTGATTAACACGAAAAAATATATTTAAAAATCAATATTTTAAAAAATGTGAACAAATTTTAAATTTGGTAAATTCTATATAAAAAGCTGAAAATAAAAAACATAGTAAAGGAAAGAAATCAAAAATGAAGAAAAAACCCGACCAAAGCCTTCTAGAAGGTTCCCCAAAACCGGATTCCCGTGCCCATTTAGCTCGCTTATTATTAGCACGATATGTACGATTGAGGGAGGAGAGCTAGAAATACCGTTCTGGCTGCTCCCCTGGTTACTGAGGGAGGAGAGCCTTGGATAGCAGGGGCAGACCTAGAGAGAAAATGACACAGTGTCTTAGCATATGATCACTCATATTTTTCATCTAAAGATTAGGTGACACACACTATATTTTGCATGAAACTTACAAAGAAAACATCTTGAACCCGGTGTCCTGTGCACCCGGGTAGCTCAACTTGGGTACGCCCCAGTTGGATAGTACTGGCTTAGCGTGGCATCAGTGGCGGCAACCAACCCCTCAACACAGCTGGCGCACGATCAGTCCATGGGTTGGTTGTGCGTGTGTGTAGGTGTGTTCTTTCTTCTTCTTTGGAGTGTTTTTGAGATGTGGTGTTTGAATGCAAAGAAATAAATAAATCTGAACAGCTAGTATATAATATAGTAACAAATCTCTCTGAATGCATAGGAAGAATGGAATCTGCAGACAGCCTTTTTTGCATCATCGAAATTAAGCTCTGTTTTATGATGCAACGACAACACTTGGAAGAACTGCTAAAAATAATACTCCATGAAGAAAAACAGTCGGGGAAATCCCAGAAAACAGCACGACCTTTATTTGGTAATGAAATAACATAAATCAACACGGACAGTGACAGACAACCTTCCAGCAGATAATACGCCTCCAAGTGAGCAAGCATCCATCGGGTATGTACGGTTCAAAAGCTGGGGAGATGAGCAGAGCGCCATTTGTCAAGCAGCTTCCCTTAATGAAATGTGGTGAAGGAAGAACGGTTTCAGCCTTGCCAGATATCTTCGGCGCAGTGGGCACGGCGTGTCAAGGCTGACCATTTATTAGATGCTATCGAAGCGGTCCTAAACTGCAGCACATCTTTCTCGGCACGCATGTTAACAGAAGAAAGCAACTATACAATCCATGTTTATATTCCATAGAAATGTATGAGACACCTACCTAGTTTCATACAATGGAGGAAAATATTATGTCTCGATGCCTTTATACCATGTTTCATACAACATAGTAATCATTACCGGCACGTTGGCCGTCTTTCCTAAAAGAAAGATACATTTTGATTCATGGATGCCTTTATTATTCGATAATAACGAAGCGGTCCTAAGTACGTTTACATAACACGAGAGTCTAATGCTACATTTCTCGCTTCTTCAGCTTAACCATGAGCCCATTTTTCATCTCCAGTATACAAGACGGCTTGGCCTGGATGCTTTGCCCTTCCATCACCTCCACATCAAAGTTCCACAGAGTTGAGGCGATGATGGTCTTCATCTGCATAACCGCGATCTCCTTGCCGAGGCACGTCCTTGGACCCGAGTTGAAGGCCAAGACCTTGTGAGATGGTACGTACCTCAGCTTGTTGCCATCCTCTGAGAGCCACCTATCTGGATTGTAGTTCAGGCAATCTTTACCCCATATGCCCTGCATTCTCCCCATGGAATGGAGAGAAATAAAGATGGTGTCGCCGGTGTGCACCCCATGGCCACTCGGCATGATATCATTGGCGGCCACCATCTTGCACTCGAGAGGCGCCGGTGGGTGCAGCCTGAGAGTCTCGTAGAAGACGGCTCTTAGATAGACTAGAGATTTGGTCTCGTCTGGCTCAAAGATCACCATGGCATCTGGATGGGCCGCTACTTTGCGTGATGCAATCGGTGAGAGTTCATTGCGGATGATTGACACAATATTAGGGTTCTGGGCAAGGTTGTAGAAAATCCATGTCAGGGCCGTTCCAACTGTGCCATCTTCGGTAGCGATCATGTAGCTAATGGTCATTGCATGGAACATGCCATCTTCGGTATAATAGGGGTCATTGTGGAAGGAAGACATTATATCAACACCCTCATGTTGCTTGCCATTACCAACGAAAGATGCGTTAATCACCCTCCTCTCCGCATCTCCATGACAAACACACGCAGCACATTGTGCGCTGCCTTGAGCTTCCTCTTAGGGCCGATGTTCAGCCACCTCATCAACTTCCAACAAGAAGCCGGCGTCACGACCCGAAAAAAGGCCACCTCCATGACTGTGTCCATGGCGATTGCGGCTTCCATGGGAGGCATGTCCAAATATAGAAGGTCGGGGTCCACGCTGAAGAGAGGCGTAGCAGCAAGGTCAAACATTAACCTTGACATCAGTTCTTTCATGTTGAACAAAGTGCCGGTGCTCGCCATTTGCGTAAACAACAGGAGGAGGTTGTTCTCCACCTTGTCACGGCACCAAGCCTCCATCCTTGCAACCAACCGCGGGCTACTGAGAACGATCTTGATTTTCATGCGCTGCTGACGAGCTGGCTCACCGTCGATGGTGAAGATGCCGCCGCTCATGATGTCGAAGATTGCGGCAAACTCCGCGCCCTTGGGAAAGTTGGTGTAGTTCATCGTGAAGATGTGCCGGATGTTGGCAGGATCGCATGTGACGAATAACCGCATCCGGTCCCGGGTGCGTCGTGCGCCCTGAAGTTGTGGCCTGATCCGGCGAGGACCAGGGTGAAATAGTCATTCATCTTGTGGAGGTTGGCCATGAAGGGAACATGTGCAGTATTGGCCAGTTTGTGGGGAGCACTGCAGGGTTATTTGATCTACAAGTAGCCTTGGAGTACAAGTAGTACAGGGGAAGAACAAGTAGCACGAGTGCTGTGTAGATGGGCAGCTCTTGCGAGAACATAATTGGCATTGTTAGTGTCGATAGTGGTGTGGGATATGCTAGCAGCTACTAAGATGTATTCTTCAATGGACATGGCTATGGCCGGGTTCATATATATAAAGACAAGTTTGGTACCTTCATGTGATATCTCAGTCCAGCGGTCAAGCATCCCCTTAGTGTTAACTTAACTGCATGTGATTTGATTGGGTTGGCTGTGATTGAATGAGCCCAAAGCCTAGTACTGTTTACTTCTAAGTTGCTGTTGGTTTTTGTTGTTGAGCAACATGAACCTTATTTTTTTGATTAATTGTGATTTCCCGCAAAAATAAATTGTTGATTGTGATTAAGTTTCACTACTACATGGTTAGCTCAAAGACAATGCAAATAATCTGCCCAACCGCCAATTCTTTTCTTTTTGAAACGAGGATGGCCTTTAAAAAAATATAATGTGTATTTTGTGCATCAACAATAATTTTAAAAGAACAGAGAAAGAGGGAGAGAAATCTAATCGAGCCTCTACACATATTTTTACTGCTCCACTAGCTAACTAAGTCACACACACACTAACTCCATGCATGCACGGCAAACAGACTTGCATGCAGCTAACAAACAAACTAACATGCACACCAATTCTCATGGCTTCAACTAATTGCTTAGTCGGTCAGAATTCAACCCCCCGCATGCTTGCCGCATCACACGGCCTTGTCACCTAGCGCACGACCACAGCTTCATGCCGCCATCGTCATCTCACCGTGCTTGCAGTATCGCACGGTGGCTTACCATCTCACCTCCTCTACACGCATCCGTCAAAGATTCACGAGACTAGCTACTCCCTAACCTATGCTACATGCATAACAAAAGCAAACTAAATATGCAGATATAAAATATAAAAATGAGTCAATTACACTGGTGGTGCTACAACTTGGCGTAAACGATCATTTTGGTGCTAGAAGTTGTGGCGTACATTGAAGTGGTGCAAAAACTTGACATTACCGTGCAAATACGGTGCTTATCTCATTTATGTACGGAGTAGGTGCTGACTAGGCGCGTGGGGCCCGCTGTCAGCCATTGCACCAGAGAGAAGGGGTGTGTGGCCTGATTTTTTGGAAAACACTCTCGAAATATTTATTTTTACAAAAAGCCCATGTTGACGTGGGAGCAGCATTTTTTACACCTCTATGAGAAGTGGGTCCCATCTGTCAGACCAGAGTGAAAAATAAATCAAAAGGGAGGCCGCCTGGAGTCGAAGCTATGTCCGACTACAAACCCCCAACACGGCTAACCAGTTCGCCAACAAGATCTTATGTTTAATTTGGATAAGAAAGCTATATGTACTAATCTGGCAGCATGGGGAGCTTTTACGGGCTGCAGATAGTACATATAACTTTAAAATTTATTTGTAAAACATAACTAATAAAAAATATGTTCACATATTTGTGTTATACAAATATTATACATGCAAATGATTATTAGTAAATGATAACATTTAAATATACATCCTTGCATGATATAAAAAATATTTAGTTAATATGGACATTTAATAAAATTAAAATATTTAATGAATACATAAATATTATATAGTCACAGCCTAGATTTAAATTATAGAAAATGAATATCCATATGAGCAGTTTAAATTATAAATTATCATTATTTTTTGTTATAAAAACATTGAACTATACAAACGTGCATATAATTATTGAAATGTTGTATACCTAAAACAATTTTATGAATTGTAATTTAACTTTGTAAATTGTAAATTATGCAAACACTGTTATAATTCATAAATATTTTTAAAATAATATGTGATTTTTATAAACACAAATATTCATTCATTATTTTTATTACTGAGATTATAATTTAGATTTTTTTAAAACACTTATAATTTTGATTCTTTCTACAGAAAAATAAAAAAGACTAGCAGGTGAAGAAGAAGCCGCAAGATCTGCAGCTCATTTAACCTCCACCTGTGCTGCCATTACAAATGATACGGAGAAAATTGAATGGGTGCAGTGGTTTGCCACCTTGTTTGTGTGGGTGTTGTTGTGGGATCGATCCCCACCAGCCACATCTACCATTTTGTTTTCTGTATTGGGTGACATGCGGGACCCACATCTCACAGAGGTGACAAAATCTTCCAAGGTCTACAGGGATTTTTTTTTTAAATATTTCGATGGTGTTTTTGAAAAAAATCAGGGCACATGGCCCTTCTCTCTCGTCGAGCGGCTGACAGCGGGCCTCATGCACCTAGTCAGCACATACTCCGTACATAAACGACATAAGCACTGTATTTGCATGTTAATGTCAAGTTTTTGCACCACTTCAATGTACATCACAACTTCTAGCACCAAAGTGGCCTTTTGCGCCAAGTTGTGGCACCGGCAGTGTAATTGACTCTATAAAAATTAGTGTTAACAACTGTATCATAGCGTTCCTTATTCATACCGTTGTTGGTTGTTCTGTTAATTTTCATACTTTATCTGCCTGGATAAATCAAGGAAACAAAGCGATCAGTTCGCAAACCATAAGATAATAAGAAAATCATGATAGTCTTTCGTAGAATCTCTTGTTCAGTCGTAGGTGAACCTCTTTATCTATTTGTTTACGGATGCCCAACTTTCTCTGGCTCATTGAGGGAATGCATGCAATTGCGAAGTCCCACGAGACTGGGAAGACATCGTTGGCCTATAACATCCGCAACGGCGAGGCCATAAAAGGGTTGACGGTTAGAGTCGAGGGTGTGTGTCGATGGCGCTGAAATAAGTTCCGGGTCAGGGTGTTTGGAGAGACCAAGACTAGCAAGCACTCTAACTGGGCGCGGCCCACGAGCGAGCCAGCCAGACGGTAGTGGCGCACAACCTGCCTGTTGCAACTGGACCATCCTAGCCCGTGGCGACGGCGTTGAACACCGCACGACAAGGCACGACAAGGCAAGCGCCCGCCGTCGTCCAATACGGGTGCCCTTGGGACGCCCGGTGATCCAAGCCTTCCACGCATATAAGACGCTCGGAGAGCCCCTGAGAGCCCCCCATGGCAAGCAACCGCCGGATGGATTGCTCGGAGGCGCTCTCTACCCACTAGTGTGCTTGTCGCGACCGACCCTTCCCGGCATGGGGCGAGGACGCCGCCAGGTGGTTCAGGGCACGACTTCACATGCAAGAAAGCATGTGGTGGCTCACCTACGGGCGTTTCTGATGTCGCCCAATGACGGTGGCCCCAGGCTCGTCTGGCAATCCACCTGTCACGGACATCCCAGTCGGGTCGCCCTGATCTGAGCCATCCGGGCAAATCGGATTGGCTCGCGACGCCCCCGAGTAACAGACGACTCAGAGGCACTCTTTGCCCGCGAGGCGCCCAGGATGGGGGGGGGGGGTACTCCACCGTCCTTTATAGGAGTAATTTCCTAACGCGAGCAGCCAATTGCTATTCTTTTGGCAGGGATATTATTCTTTGTTAACTAACTATTGTAGCTGGATTCTTTCTCAATTGATTAATCCACTGATAAAACTTTTAATTTTATTATTTTTGTTTGATCTTTGGTGCACTATTCTCTCTCTCTCTCTCTCTCTCTATATATATATATATATATATATATATATATATATATATATATATATATATATATATATATATATATATATATATATATATATACACGGTGGCGCTCAAGTGAGCCTGAGCGCAGAATGGCTAATTCTACGCTTCGGCAGGACTTAAACGCACCGCTTGGCCGAACAAACTAATCATCGTTCAACTCCTAGTAAACTCCCTTGCAAAACAAAGTAATAATATTAAATTCATTACCGGCTGCATGCATCAAACCTCCGCGTCGCGTTGTACTATCTGTTCACCAAACCCCTCCTAGTAAATTCCCTTGCAAACCACAGTAACAAAATTAAATTCGTTACTGCACTACACACCCCCATCCGTTCCCGTACTAGCTATTCTCCTTAATACCTTCTAGTAAAATACAGTGGAAACACAGTAACAGAGTTAACATCATTACGGACAACCTGCACTATTATTCCGTCACGTACTAGCTATTCATATAGTAACATAATTAAAATGGTTACCACTGCATGCACCAATCCTTCGCCGCGCTAGATTATGCTAGTAAAATTCTTTGTAAGCATCGTAAACAATTACCGGATGCATGCATGAATCCCCGCAGCCCCTAATTCTACTAGTAAATTTCCTAGTACACATGGTAAAAGAAGTGAAATCCTTACCAGATGCATGCTAGTATTAGTACTGAGTACTCTTTGTAAAATCATCAATGATTAGGAAGAAGATGTAATTGGCATGCCGTATCGTAAAAGGGTGTACCGACTGATAGAACTTTATTAGGTCCTTTTACAAGAATAAATTGATCTTTCTACGTATTGCTCAAATTTTACTATATAAAATTATTGTATTACTACATATTGCTTAATTTTTACTATCAACAAGGTTTGCATGGCGTGCGTTGGTTGTGCTGGCTAGAATCGTAACGTGCGCGTGGAGTTGGTTCCAACGGCTGCCTGATTAGCGCACGGCGGCTGGAGCGTAGAATAAGAGTAGTGCGCTCAGGCTCAGTTTAGCGACCCTATATATATATATATATATATATATATATATATATATATATATATATATATATATATATATGCACACTGCCATTGCATCTGATAACAATGCAAGGCCCATTCCATGTTGTATATTTTGTTTCTTTGATATTAGGTGCATCCTAAGCATATTTAATTTTTTTTCTACCACTTCTTGTCATATAATGAGAGCTGAGTCAGAGGCGAGGCAACACATGATCCATGGTGCCAAGGTTCCGCAGTCATGACCCAAGAGGCGGAACCATGGTTTGAGAAAATGGGGAGCAATCATGGCAGAAGATAAAAGGAGGGGCTGTCCCAAATCCGGGCCAAAGTGGCATGTTGATGACTCAGCTTATGCAACTGTGATGGGAGGCGCTAAATGTTTCTGCATAAAATTTATTTATTTTGTACCTGTTACAAGGGCTCTTTTGCTATATATCTAATAAAATAATGTTCATAGAAGCTCAATCACGATGATGCACAACGTCCACCTTAGGCTTTGCGGCAATCAAACAACAACAATACTCGGCTTCCCGGCAAGATCCCTTGGTGTGACCAATGATCCTACAATAGTCCCTACACTGGGCTTCGTTGCATCCATCTTCAATCAAATCACATGATTCTACACAAAAAGATTAAATGAATTACAATCATAAATAAAATATGGGCTCCTTCATCAATCATTGTTGATAGGTGCTATTAGCTACAAACATAGTTGCAAGAAAAAATTTAAGTATATGTACACAATAGGAAAAAAAAGGATGTTAACCTTTTGGATCAGCATCACATGACAACATCAGAGTGGCCATCACCAACATCAGGGCCGCCCAGCATACAAAGCTTGCATTGCTCTTCCTAATCGCCATCACAAAATACAATGCTAGCTATGTACTGGCACTCTCTTCTTTTTACAGTTTGATCTGATCTACCAAATGTGTTGATGAGTAAATCGATTTGCTAGCGTTTATATAGGGTGCGCACTCTAAGTCATCCTGAGTTTTATGGTGGTAATTAAATGCCACCCTAATATTAGGGAATTAATGGAACAATTATTGCACATCCTTGAGTACTTATCGCCTCACTGACTTTATAGCATGAATTGATTCGTTTCCTTTATTGGCGCGTCTGCTCTATGTATCCAATATCCAATCTAGATTGCATGAAAACAAATCTGTCTCTATATCTTAAATAATAGAGATTCACTAGTATAGAAACCCCTTATAGGATTTTCCTATCAGCAGCGACCTAGAAAAATGAACGCATCAGCGCTTGCCAATTAAGCGAATGCTGCAGATAGCTATCCTTTAGCAGCATTCGCATGGTCCGCACGTTGCTAGTGGTCTACATCCAAGCTAGCCATCAGCCAGGAACTACTAGCAGCATCGAGTGGGCCGAAAAATCATTAGTGTGTGAAATATTAGAGTAGCGCTCATACTGGCGGAACGTCGCAAGTTCATTTACTACTAGCAGCAAGCTTTCAAGCTTGGACGCTGCAAATGTGTTGGATGTAAATATTGGCAGCACTTCGGCACATCAAACGCCGCTAATATTACAGAACAATAATTATCTCATGGGTCTTTCCTTCTCTGTTCACTTTCTTCTTCCTTCTCTTCATTCTCCTTCCATCCTCTCTCTCTCTCTCTCTCTCTCTCTCTCTCTCTCTCTCTCTCTCTCCCTCTCTCTCTCTCTCTCTCTCTCTTTCTCTCTCTCTCTCTCTCTCTCCAAAAGCTAGCTCCCATCCCTTTGCCCGTTCGGCCATGAGCTCTTCGGCGTGTTTCTGCGAACCTGGCTGTGTACGGTGACTCCTCGCATTGCAACAGCGGGTCGTCCGTCTGATCCGGCGGCAATTTGTATGACACGGGCTCCTTTGCGGCTGCAAAAGCCCAGTTGTGGAGAGAATCTCGTACACTTGAAGAAATGAAAGTCAAGAACTTCTGATGTGTGCACGCAAAGGAACCAAGGATAACTAAACATCTCTATCTTTCCATAACTAGTTAATTAGAGTATTTGGAACTCTCGTTTCATTGCATTAATTTGTACGCAACAACCTTTCTCTTGCCACACATGGATATGGGTCAATCTCTTAATGGCTCAGCTAAATCAGTTGGTCGCGTACCGCAGGTCCGCGGTCGATTACTCACAGCCCAGTTGGATGATGCATTGATCCGGCGGCATGAGTTCTTGGCCACTAATTTCACATGACTTGATGAATTGTCTCGATGAATTTACATCGTGTCTCATACAACAGCGTAATAAATTGTAACATATTGGGTGTTTTTTAGTAAAATAAAGATAAGTTTTGATGCATGAATGCCTTTATTATTCGATAATACTGTGGTTGTGTGATTACATCGAAAGCTCAATATTACATTTGCCGCTTCTTCATCTTAAGTAGGAGGCCGTTTTCCATCTTTAGTATACAAGAAGGCGTGGGATGTATGCTTTGCCCTTTCATCAGCTCCACGTCAAAGTTCCATAATGTTGAGGCAATGACGGTCTTCATCTGCATAACCGCAATTTCCTTGTCGGGGCATATCCTTGGGCCTGAGTTAAAAGCCAAGAACTTGTGAGACGGTGCGTACCTCAGGTTGTTGCCATCGTCTGAGAGCCACCTTTCGGAATTATAGTTGAGGCAGTCATTACCCCATAGGCTCTCCATTCTCCCCATGGAGTGGACAGAAATAAAGATGGTGTCGCCGGTGCACACCTTATGGCCACTCGGCATGATATCATCGGCGGCTACCTTCTTGCACTCAACAGGCCCCGGTGGGTACAACCTAAGAGTCTCGTACAAGACGGCTCTCAGATAGACCAAATATTTTATCTCTTCAGGCTCAAAGATCACCATGGCACTTCCACCAGATGCTGCTTTGCCGTATGCAATGGGTGAGAGTTCATTGCGGATGGTTGCCACGACGTTAGGGTTCTGGGCAAGGTTGTAGAAGACCCATGTCAGGGTTGCTGTAATTGTGTCCCTTGCAGCGAGCAAGTAGCTGATAATCATCGCAAGCACCAATTCATCACCGGCATAGTCAGGATCATTGAGGAAGGGAGGCATAATATCCACACCACCGTGGTCATTACCAGTATGGCATGTGTTGTTCTTCCACCTCTCCATCGTCTCCACGACGAACCTTCGTAGCACAGTGTGTGCCGTGCTGAGCTTTCTCTCGGGGCCGATGTTTAGCCACCTCATTAGTTTCCAGCAAGAAGTTGGGATCACATGCCGAAAAAATCCCACCTCCATGACCGTGTCCAGGGCGACCGCGACGTCCATGGGAGGCAAGTCCGAGGATAGGAGGCCAGGGTCCACGCCAAAGAGAGATGTAGCAGACAGGTCAAACATAAACCTTGACATCATTTCTTGCATGTCAAATGGGGTGTCAATGCTCGCCATGTGGGCGAACAATGGGAGGAGGCTGTTCTTTACCTTGTCGACGCAGTAAATCTCAAGGTTATGCACCAACCGCGGGCCGTTGAGCACGCCCTTGACTTTGGCGCGCATCCGATGAACTGGCTCACCATCAATGGTGAAGAGGCTGCCGCCCATGATATCGAAGATAGCAGCGAACTCCGCACCCTTTGGGAAGTTGGGGTAGTTGGTAGTGAAAATGTGCTGGATATTCGCAGGATCGGATGTGATGAAGAACCGCATCCCTGACCCAGGTGGGCCGTGTGCCCTGAAGTTGTGGCCTGATCCAGTGAGGACCAGGGTGAAATAGGCAGGCATGTTGTGGAGGTTGGCCACAAAGGAAGGGAACATGTGTAGTATTGGCCAGTTTATGGGGAGGGCTATTGGGTTCTTTGATCTACAACTTGCCCTCAAGTACATAAGAAGGGGAACAAGTAGCACGAGTGCCACGGAGATGGGCAGAATCCACATTGTTATCAGTAGTGTGGGATATGCTGCTACTTAGATTTATCCTTCAATGGACATGCTATGGCTTCATATATATAGATGAGTTCCCTCCATGGCATCTCTATCTATCTATTGGTACTATAGGCCATATGCTAGCAGCGAGCAATGTGCACACACGCTGTGTCAACATAACTATACTACTGACTTCATTGCGCTTCAAAGCAGGTGGCAGTTGACAGATTTGGTAATAAGTACTCCCTCCGTTCGGAATTACTTGTCACTAAAATGGATGTATCTAGAACTAAAATACATCTAGATACATCCATTTCAATGACGAGTATTTTCGAACGAAGGGAGTACTTGATAAGTTTCATTCCAATTTTTTCCCTTCATGACATCTCGATCTCTCGATTGATACGGTGTCTTGCTTGATTGAAGTTGAACCAATAATTGAACCACGTTGACGCCAACCGGAAACCGGCAAACTATTCACCTTCATTATCCGAGAAATTAATAGATGAAAGCTGGCCACTCATGGTGCCCCGTTGATTGAAATTGGCCCAAGTTTTTGATCCCGGATGGGAGAAAAACACCGTCTGAAAATAGCATATAAAACCATGCCACTTGTGGCGCCTCACTAATAATTGAAACATGTTGACACCAATCGGAAGCTGGCAAACATTTTCACCTTCATCGTCCAAGAAATTGTTGGGACAAACCTTGGGAGGAACCCTAGCTAGCTCTCTCTTTCCCTCATTCACTCAGACTAAGATGGAATAAGGAGCACACTGGACACAAGGTTCTTCCGGGAACGAACGCCTCACCGCACGAACGGCGCCTCACTTTTCTTAATCTGTGCTCATACCTGGCTGACTACAAACACATGTTACATGGCGACCTTTTATACCCGACTCGCTAAGCAACTAACTCCAATGGACCCTCCAGCGCACGTCCGCATGAGCTCCTCAAGACCCGGCCTCCTCTCGTCATGAGCCATCTGCTCTATCGCAAGAGCCGCAAATCATCCGAGCTTGCCGCAAGATCATGCCGAACGCTCCCGCGATCGACGCCTATGACTTACCTACACATGCACATCCACTAACAAACTATGTGTATGCTAGCTTCTAACTGGCGCGCGCGCGCGCACACACAAAGTTATCACGACCATGGACCGGCGCCCGGCTTGATCAACACACACACACACTGATCAACCCCTCGTGGCTCACCAGATGAAGATAGCCGCTCATGGCGCCTCGTTGATTGAATTTGACCCAAGGGTTTGGATCCCATAAAAAAACTAATTCACCATCCCTAAATAGAAGATGAAACTATGCGACTTTGTGGCGTCTCACTAATAATTGAACCATATTGATGCCAGTGGGAAGCTGGCAAACAGTTCACCTTCATTGTCGTGAAAGTTGGCCGCTCATGGCGCCTGCTTGATTGACGTTGACCCAAGGTTTGAATCCTGGATTAAAAAAAATCTTGTTCGCGGGGCACCGATATTTTTGGTTACCATGGTAACCGGAAAATACCGGGTGGTTACTGGTCGAATATTTTGAAGGAATTTTGAATTGGAAAAATTAGTCCAAATTTTAGTCAAAATTCATTTAAATTCAAACATTCAGGATTTTGTTTTGATATGGCGATTTCTCTTGGGGTACTGAGATTTGCGGTTATCGCATGGTAATTAATTTTTTGCTCGGTACCCAAAACCTTGAGTTGAGCCGTGTTGATGCCAACTGGATAGAAGGTGACAAACTGTTCACCGTCATGGTCCAAGCAATTAAATGGTGAAAGCAAGACGTTCATGGTGTCATACTGATTGAAGTTGAAGCACGTTTTTCACGTGACAAACTACTTCACTGTTATCGTCCAGCTAATTATCATATGAAAGCAAGTACTCTAGGCGTCTCATTGATTGATTGAAGTGGGACCATGTCCTCCAATTAACTAACTATTTACCTTCATCGTCCAAGCGATTAACAGATGAAAGCAAGCCGCTCATGGTGTTATATTGATTGAAGTTGAATCACGTTTTTCACGTAACAAACTACTTCACTGTATTAGCATAAATTTGCCTCTAAGTCCGCTAATATTATGATTTTTATTTATCAAAAGATATGTTAGCTGATAATTTTCTTTTTGCGTACATTATCATGCAGTGCCGTCATCTATCATTTACTTCCAGAGTTCAAAGCAACATGGTTAAAAAATGAATTCATCTTTATGCCATCTGGCGGCGCTTCTCGGTTCATAGTTGCTAAACTACAAGTCACCCAATTAGCACCACATGTCAGAAAACCGAAAAAATATATATTAGATTAATATTTTGACACCCAAGATCAAAATTGACAGATGTCATTAGAGCATCTACAGTCGGACTTGGCAAATCCGGCCCCTCAAACGCGACGCGACCGGGCACGCTCGCAGGCGCATCCGGACGTGCCCTCATATTTCGTTCTGGGCATCCACATATCTCAAATCCGGACTCTCAAATCCATGCAAATACATGCACGTTGATCATGCAACATAATATCGCACGTAAATAGATATTGTTGGCATCAAGCATACATAGTGTTTACATAAAATTTATTTGAAGTGCCAAACTCAAGCATTGCCTCCTTGGTTGCCATTGTGGATCCACATGTGCTCCACAAGATCATTGAGTAGTTGCGCGTGCACCTGCTGATTTCGAAGATTCTGACGCATCTACAGAAAGTTCATAAGCTGGGCCGCATCTTGATCTTCCGGAATTTCAACTTGTTCTCCGGGTGCTTCAGAATCATGGGTTTGGGCTATACCATCATCCTCATCCTCGACAATCATATTGTGCAGAATAACACAACATATCATCAGCTGCCACAAAGTTTCTGATTCCCAATCATTGCAGCGCTCCACACAATTCCCCAATGAGCCCGAAGCACACCAAATGCCCTCTCCACGTCCTTCCTAGCCGCTTCCCGCATTGTTGCAAAGTGGCTCTGTTTATTTTCACGCGGCTCGGATATGGTCTTCACAAACGCCGCCCACTAAGGATAGATACCATCTGCAAGATAGTACCTCATGTTGTAGTCCCGGCCGTTGACGATGTAGTTGCACGACGGTGATTCCCCATTGCAAAGCCTCCTGAACGCCGGAGATTGTTGAAGCACGTTGATATCGTTGTGAGAACTGGAAGTCATGTGATGCTACCGCTTCTAGTATGATGGCGGCCTCTCTGGTGTGACCTTGATATAGTCCTCGCAGACCTTTGGGGCAGTTCTTCCATTGCCAATGCATGCAATCAATTTATTCGAGCATTCCTGGAAACCCCCTTGCCTCTCAATAGCCAACAACTTATCTGTGTCCTGCACATTTCGTTCACTGAGATACTCAGGTCCAAACACCTCAACCACGGCACTGGAAAATTTGACAGCAGTCTCTCGGCACGTGCTCTCCCCCATCCTGACCATCTCATCAACGCCGTCTGCAGCAGTATCAAGAGTGCAAGTATCATCAGAGCAGCCGTACACTTCTGCTTGGCCGAGAAAGAGAGTTAGTCACAGCAATCCCTTCTGAGCTTGAAGTAGTCGTCGTGTGCCTCCACTCCCTCCACAATACGCAAAAACAATAGTTTCTGCATGCGAAAATGGCGACGAAACCATGGATCATCTGGGAAAGCAGGTGTGGGAGCAAAGTAGTCATTGTGCAGTAGCTTTGCTCTAGACACCCTGTCCCGTTTGATCACTCTTCTCCCTTTGATTGAGCCCTTGAAGTTGAGAATATGCTCCACTTGCCCATCCATTTCCTCTTGCATGCTCATGAGCATGATCATGTCCACTTCTTCGTCTGAATCCGACATGTCGAAGAACTCATCTTGAATCATTTGGTCAAGCTCTATCGGTCCATACTCCTCGTCCGACAAAGCATCAAAATTCATCATTTACCTAACAAAATCGTAATAATTCTGGTCGGTCAATGTGTCAAACACATCAATCGCAAGGCGTAGCCGGAGAGTTGCCAGACGTACCACGGTGGCGTCCAGGTCAGATGGTCGCAATAATCCAATGGTATAATTATTATGACATGTGACTCGTGTATTAGTGATCAAACTATTGGGTAAAGTTAAATCACAAAATATGATACCATCACGTAAGTAGGGACAGATGGAGCAGCCAATACAGAATACCTATAATATGTTTGGTCAATAACTGCTCTATTAACATGTATAATCAGTAAAGCCGTGAGTTCCTTTCAAAAATAAATAAAAATAAAGCCATGAGTTTTTCTAGTGACATATGCACATTGGTTCATATGAACAAGAGAGATGTGTATATGTACTAGTATCTCTAGATATGTGTGTCACCCCCAGCTGCTTACTCTACTATGATCTCTCTCTCTCTCTCTCTCTCTCTCTCTCTCTATATATATATATATATATATATATATATATATATATATATATATATATATATATATATATATATATATATATATTGGTGATCAGCAGCTACAGGTCAATGCTTCCACCGGATCTGATCAACGGAACTAATGGATGCCAAGCTTTTCCTCGCCTTCGCCATGGCCGCCGTCTGCTTTTTTTTTTAGACAACCTCGTGAAACTCTTTATTAACCCGTCACCACGTTTACAGGGACGAAAGAGAGATTCCCGGGATGCCCTAACCAAACATGGCGGCCATCACCGAGAGTAAGTGCATGTTTCGCTAAGTTGTGAGCTTCATAATTCGAGCTCCTAAACTCATGACTAAATTTACAGAAATCAAAAGACAGAGAGTGGTCTACTATTTCATGAATAATTGCTCCATAATTTGCTGCATTTTCCTTCCGTACTTCCTCGACCACCCCCTTGCAATCCAAAGCGACATGGATCCTCCGAAGATAAAGGTCGTCCGAGAGAGCTAAAGCCTCCCTTATCGCAAGCGCCTCGAGGGTATGTGGATCATCTATATTTCTGAAGAAAAGGGAGGACGCTCCCAAAAAAAGCCCATTCTGATCCCTGCATACGGCGCCAACCGCACCGTAACCGCGTCGAGAGACAGCGGCATCCACATTCACCTTTGCCGTATCCTCAACAGGCCTGATCCATCGAGTGGACCTAGTAGCTGCAGCAGCGCTTTGTATCTGATGCTTGGGTTTCATAACATGAAGATCCCGCAGGTAGCTATTGATGAAATCATTAGTGGAGCTCGGAGACTGAAAGATATCCTCATGGATAGCCTTTCTCCGCACTCCCCAGATTGCCCAAAGTGTCACTATGAGCCTTTCAAATAAATCTGTCGGCAACATTTTATGTATAGCAAAGAGCCAGTCCTTGGCCCTGTCCTCTTGCCGCTCACTCATAGCCTGTACAAGATCATCAGGGGCCAGTGCCCACACACCGCCCGCCATTGGGCACTTCAATAAAGCATGTTTCCAAGTGTCCATCGCTGCTGCCGTCCCGTCGGGAGCAGAGAGAGAAAGGAAATGATCGGTGGGTTGATGTGGTGGGCCACTCCGGCTCTCCGCGTGTAGAGTACATGGGCCTCATGTGTTTTTTCCATGTATAAATAATTGTAGCGACTGAAACCCTTGACCCCTCAAAAAAGGAAATTGAAACCCTTGAAAAATTCTACTCTCTGCTTGAACTAAAATCACCAAACTTATTTCCTAAAAGAAAAACATGGCACTTATTTCAGATCGGAGGGGTAGCAGTGATATTTTTCGTAAAGCATGTATAATGGTTGATAAGACTGTCTTATCTTAAACATGTCACGCAAATAAAATGTACAATGGTTATCTCTTAAAACTTTTTTTTGGCAGGTGGGCTATCTCTTAATCTTATCGCTAACAACTAAATGTTTCTAAAAATATGATGAGACATGATCATCACTTAATTAAGAGAATACAAGTCTCTTCTTATGGTTTATCTTTCCTCCATGTCAGCAGATATCCTACATGGCACTCCTAAAATCGCATGCATGCCCTAAAAATGATCTACTCCTTCCGTTCCTAGATATAAGTCTTTTTAGAGATTGCACTACAAATTACATACGGATGTATATAGACATATTTTAGAGCGTAGATTCACTCATTTTGCTCCATATGTAGTCCATAGTAAAATCTCTAAAAAGACTTATATTTAGGAACGGAGGGAGTAAAACGCTATGCTTCCTAATTTTAAAGAGCCCAAATTCAAATGAGATCTCTAATTGGTACTGGATCACCATATTTTGACCAGGTCAACAATCTCTCAAAACTCTCCCATTCAATTCTTTTATACTACACACTACGTTTTCTTTTTTTTAAGCCTCACAATTAGTTGAGGCCTTTAAATTAGAATAGGGTCGTCCGATTTTGACCGGGTTAAAAATTTCTCAAGGAGCTCTCCTGTTCAATTCTTAAATTCATTATGTTCCCTAATTTTGAAACTCTTTCATTCAATTTAGGATTTGGTTTACGATTTTCATGAGGCCAATAATTTTTCAAAACAATCAACAACATTTGGCATAAAAAAACATATCAATCCCATGCACCTTCCCACCATTTAGAAAAAAGAATCGCCGCCATGTGATAATGTAGCACCAATATTGTACACGCAGTCACCGACGCGAAAATTTCCCCACATAAATATAGGTTGAGCGGATAACACAGAATCACAAAACGAAACGCCCACCAAATCACCACATTATAAATAAAAATTATTGGAGGCTGCGTGCAGGCTGCAGGAATCTGCAAAAAAAAAAGAATAAAGATTTCACAAACAACATAGAGAAAAATGAAATGAAATGAAAATCCCCCTTTTCATCCATCTATAGTTGTGACTAACCTGCCTGTGTGCTTGTAGTCGTCGCTAGGTGGTCTACGGATCTGGATGTAATTTTTATTTATTTTTTTGGTATTCATTGTACTGCAATGATTGAAGATGAATAGATCGGAAGATTTCTGGAAAAAAAAACTACTCTGTAAAACTGTTGGTTGTTTTAAATATATGCCAGTAGGAGTCTCTCTTACTGTCTGCTTGCGCTAAAAAATGAAATTCCAAGGGATGTGGTTGGGGTGTATTTATTTTTTTTCTGCGGGCATCGGTGAGATGTGGGTTTTACCTGAACAGTTGCAAAAGGAAAACTGAAGTGGAAATAGCAAGTAGCGTTCATTCAATTAACATGCCCACAGGTTGAATGGCATGCTCATTGCAATCAACTCGCGCACATGTTGCTATTTTTCATCGTACGTCAGGGTAAAATCCAAACTCAGGTCCGGTGAATGTACAGTTTTTCCTCTGCTTAATTGAAAAGCAGAGCTCTGCTAGTTTCAGTCAAAAAACTCCGTGTCTGCATGCAAAGAAAGAAACAAAAAAAATCCACAGCCAATCTTTGCACCGTTGAAAACTAATTAAGCTCTGTTTTTGTGATCGAGCAAAAACGCTCAGGAAATTTGAAGAAAACAGCCCCCAAATTCGTTTTTCGTTTTTTACACACTGACACCGTAACAAGAAGAAACACAGCAGCATAAATGAGCAGCAGAGAAGCACACCGGCAATGAAGGGAGGGAGCCACATTGACATCTCCCCCTGAATTTCTATCAGCTGTACTGCATGCTTTTCTTCCACGGCAGTGAGCACTGGTACACGTTCACAACACACATTGGTTGTGATGTTGAGCAATCGGTGAACAGAACTCGTGGCACAACTCCTTCCCCTCTTATCTTTTGCCAGCTAGATAGACCTGAGAGTCAGAGTAAATAACAAAGCACGTTCAGTGTAACTGTAACCAGAAGGAAAGGTGCGCCGTTATAACCCCGAGACGTAAATAAAGGATGATGATGGCAATGATAATATACAGATATACTGTAATTAATATACAGATATACTGTAATTGCCTTTTATGAATGTGCGTACACTTGAAAAGGGAAATTTCACAGGTTCGACAACTGCGAAATTGGATTGGAATGGTCATCTTCCCAGAGGCTATCGACAGTAAATGGTGCTCATCTCCTCTCTTGGCGCCAACCCCTGGGTGTCAATTTCTTCAGTTAATAGCATCGATTTCTTCAGAAGATGCAGTCTGGTTCCTGATCAAGGCGCGAGCTCCGGTAAGCAGGGGCGCGGAGTAGCATTTCTGGAATACAAATGAAGGTCAGGTCTTCAAGCAAGCCGGGTCAGCAGCATTCCTGTGCCGAGAAGAAGCTGACCATTTATTTCGCCAACAGGCAGGTACCCTCCATTCCTCTGCAAAGGAGATGTGTAAGTATTTGTGCACGGTTCTGCCGGCCGGGGTCAAAATACCTTTGCTATATACAGAATGAACAAACTACTAACCAAAGTATAGCGCGTGCAGTAGGATTGTCCATGTCTAACAACATGTCTCCGCGCTCATGATCTTTCCATCCCCCTGATGCGCCACATACTCATCACCCTCCTTGGCAGCTTCAGTCTTGAACTGTTGGGTTAAATATAGATAGCACCTTATTATTTGCGAGCGAATCATGATCATGTGAACTCAAGATGAAGTATAGTTTGAAGTTTGCACAGCTGAAGAAACATACCTGATATAGCAAACTCTGGCCACTTCCCTGTCAGGTTCACATATGCCCTCTACAATGAGGCTATTAACTGCTTCAATCTCCCAGTTCAATCCATACTGCAGAAATATAAAGGTCAGTTATTTGGTTGTAATTGAGATAAGCAATCTCCCCAGCGCATTTTCTAATGTTCTGTTAAAATAGGTTGTGAAGTTGCCACAATTCTTACATGGAAACTGTATCTTGGTATGACAAGTGACTGCAAGCTGAGCTTCTTCATGACATTCCTCTCAACAGTGAACCAAAAAGCACCATACGTCCATGTCAGCCTCCTTATGTGCAGGTACCACATGGAGGCATATTGGGTGAACCACGGCTACTTCTTTCTCTCTGTCCTGGAGTGATTGATCTACAACTTGAAGCAACACCATAACTGGCATTATCTACCAACAGTACATGATGTCTGCTTGAAAATAGGTACGTAAAATATTAATCAGAGTGAGGCACTTACAGTTTTTTCTGCTTCCACCAAATTATCTCTTCTATCTAGTTTCTGGTTGCTAGATAGATCAACTTCTCCTATTTTATACACTTCTCCTATTTTATACACTTCTCCACCAAAAACCCCGAATATTGCTATTATTATTGTGCAGTGAAAGACCAGAGCCAATCAGCACACGCCGAGTCTTATCCAGTTTAGAAGTACTCACCAGGTTTATGTACAGGAAGGAAGACAGCAGCCACAAGATGCTCATGTCATGCATGTTGCAAATGTGTTTGTATGAAAAGAGCAGAGCACTACAAGGCTAAAAGAATGTACAAGGGAACTCCAAGGCATTGCCCTGCACAGTAGATGGGAACAAACAGTGTTATTAAGCGCGATTGCACGAAAACGGCAAAGTGAAAAAATACAAAAACTTGTGTTTGTGTTACCTTGGATTAGTAGTCTATTATGATTCTGGGGATGGTTCCCACTAACCCTCTGCACTGCTGTTTTAGCTTTTCATTTCGGCAGGATCTGACATTTAGCTCTTGCAGTGACTTGGGGAGGCCATCGTTGGGCAATGACGAGACGGCTGGACATACAATGATTGATAATATCTTGAGGCTGGTAAGGTTGCCCAGCCCTGCAGGGAGATGCTGAAGGTTATCAAAATGGGTAAACCACAGTTCCTGGAGGGAGGAGAGGAGCTGAAGGGCGTCCTCTTGCTCCTTGCTGAAGCGCTCCATCCGTTCAGACCAATTCCCTTCAGACCCATCCCCTGAAAGTTGCAGCGTGGTGAGGGAGGAAGAGAGGAAGCTACAGATGGGTGCAGAAAGGAGCCCCGTCGCATCATCCATGCAGAGCTCCCGTAGTGTGGATGAAACAAGCTGTGTTTGTTGCTCTTCTCCTTCAACTTCGTCCAAAGCCCGTCTGGGATAGGGATCCCAACCAGCAAAGAATCTAGGGCTGTATAAGACTTTTAATTTGTTGAGCTGCCCCTCGTTGGTAAGGAGAGACCGCAAGCCCTGACATTTCAGATCCTCTCCGCAATTTCCCAATTCTAATCTGGTAAGGGAGGAGAGGTTTGAGAGGGGCTCCAGTGTCCCCAGGCCTTCCACACCCCAAAGCTCCAGGGACTGCAGGGAGGAAGGAAAAATGTGACGGGAAAACGAGAAGGTGGATAGAAACTTTGAGGTATTCTTGGATCGCATGGCTTGGAGCCATCCTCCTCCAGGAACAAGAGTTGGTGGGTCCACCAGGACCAGCTCTGTGCAGTTATCTAACTCCAATTCCTGTAGTGAGTCACAGAGATGAGGTGGGAAGAGCAGCACCCCATCATCCTCTTCCTCTGCTGTTGCTTCTGATGTTATTTCACTTCTCCCCATCTCTGATGTTGCTGATGTTGTTTGTTGCACATCCACCCCCAGTACCAACTTTTTTATGTTTCTACAGTTCCGTATCTTCAATTCGGAGAGCTTCCTGAGGTGGAGGAGGAGCTCTGTCAATTCCTCCCCGGTATTACCATTTAATTCAAAGATCAAGATATGCTCAACTGGGAGCTGCCATTCCACATCACCCTGACCTCCTAGTGGTCCAACCAGACTATCTGATTCTCTTACAATCAATGTCTTCAGCGAGGTTAGCATCATCACGTCCTTCAACTCCAGAGACGGGCACCTCTTGAGTGTCAGCTTCCCAAGACCTGTTTCTTTATCAAAAAGTAACACTTGGTCTAAGCTACGCAAATCATCTTTACCCGAAATAAACAGCTCTGGTCCATGGGATGATTTTGAGTACTCAAACCTCCTTAGTAGCTTGACACCTTTGATCATGACACGACGCAGACTTCCAATCCAGGATATGGGAATCACTGATGAGAATTCTGGGCAGTTACTTATCTCAAGCTCTTGTAGTTTGGGAAACCAAACTGGGAGCTGCCATTCCACATCACTTTGGCCTCCTAGTGGTCCAACCAGACAATCTGAATCTTTTACGATCAATGTCTTCAATGTGGTTAGCATCACAAGGTGCTTCAACTCCAGAGATGGGCACCTCTCGAGTGTCAGCTTCTCAAGACCTGTTTCTTTATTGGAAACTAACACTTGGTCTAAGCTATGCAGATCACCATCTCCAATAATTTCCAATTCTGCTGGTCTAGATCTGGGAGCAAAGCAGAGGAGGAAGGAATGGTTAGAGCAGAGCGATCGAGGCACGCCACAAAGGGGAATCACATTTCCCCTCTGCATATACTCCCTCTGTATCATAATATATGACGTTTTTGCACTTCAATTTAAAAATGCAAAAACATCTTGCATTATGCTACAGAGGTAGGAGTATATTATATAATAATAGAGAAAGAATAGGTAGAATCAGGAGAAAGAACCGTACCTTTTAATGAACGGCCGAGAGTCGCTGCTGGAACCTTGCTTTATTTCTTTAATTTTTTTCAAGATTGAATCTTGCTTTCTTGTTTTATTTATTTTTGAGATTGAAGCTTGCTTCATTTCTGTCTGGTAATCTTGTGTGTGTTTCCCACGGATCAGATGCTGTTTTTCTGCCAGACCACACATGTCCTCTTGGTTCGGACTTCCAGTTTGACCACGCACGTGCTGTTTTTCTGCCTCAACATACAATTCCTCAACCATATCTGCTCTGGATATACTGTTGCTACAGTGAGCATGCGCAGATTATGATCTAGATGTTCTGTAAATTGCATTGGGTAGCAGGCCACGATTCATATCTCGGGGAAAAGGAATCTGCTGCCAACGGCATAGATAGCAGGTACCGTGGAGCTCAGTCTACATAAAACCACACTCACGAACGAACAATAGAAGTCATCTCCAGTAGCGTTCAATAATCTTAATTACAAGCTTAAGAATGTGATGCATAAACTCTTTAATAACGTGACAAACATGCCTTCAATTCTTAGAACGAAGGCTCTAGAAAAGCCCAACTTTGAATTAACAAAGTCATCAACCGGCCAGGCATTACAGAGCCAGACATGCCTTCAATTCTCTACAGATAGGCAGCTTCAATCTCTTAGCCGAAACGGTTTGATGGATGGATCACCAGAGCAGAAGCAACTTGTCGACGAACCGCTCTCCTTCCGGGTTTCCGTCGTGCCGCTGCATGAGCATACCGCTGAGGAGGCTGAGAATGGGGGCGGCCAGGCTGGAGGATCTTGAGGTCCTTATCCTCGGGGTCGCCGATAGAGGCTAACAGAATCATGACGAAGATGGCGATCGATGGAGAAGAGCGCAACGAAGGTGCAGCCCGCGAGGAAGATCACCGAGCTGCGCTCGTCGGGCTCCGCCGCCAGCAGCTGCTGCTGTTCCAAGTCGGCCATCGATCACCAGCGTTTACTTTTTTTGTTCTTCAAGGAAGGATCACCACGTATAGCTAGATGCCTTGCTAGGGTTTGGTTTATTCGATCAATCTGAAAGAGTAGGTACGTACGTAGAGTAGGTAGTAGTTACTCTAAAGGATTCCTTAGCTAGTCCGATCCGATCCGATGTATAATAGGATTACTCAACGCAACGGCTGGCGCACCGTACCTTCTCCGTTTCAAATTACAGGCCTCAATATTTTGCTTCGGTATAACACATGCAGGAAGCGTGCGACGGACCTACTGTGCAACCCTGGGAATTGCTTCCTTAATCTGCAAAGAGATGATTTTGGTGTTAGCACATTATTTCTCAAGATCAGACACAAATAACGCACTCGAACGCAATGCGGCACTCTTCCCTTGTCTCGTGTGGCAGGACAGCAGGACATTGCCAGAGCTGCGGCCAGTGTCCTGCTCCTTTAAAAAAAGTGAACATTGCCAGAGCATAAAGCCGTGTTTTAAAAAATGTGAACACTTATTTAATTGCGTGAAAATTATTTAGGAAAAGTGCGTGGATTTTTTTATACATAATGCTTGAATATTTTTAAAAGACGTGTGTACATTTTAAAAACTATGCAATCCTTTTAGAAAATCAGGAAAAAAATACTTCCTACGATCCATATTACTTGCCGTTACTTTAGTAAAGTTGTACTAAACAATGAAAAGTAATATGGATGTGAGGGAGCATAACTTCTATGAATAAAATTTTAAAATCATGATTTTAAGAAAAAAATTACATTTTTTGGAAAATGTTAAAAAAAATTCAAAAGGGTTAAAACTCAAAGAAATAAGAAAATAAAAAATAAAAAAAATAGGAAAAGGTATAAAAGAATATAACTGGAAGAACACCTGCGGAAACAAACAGAAATAAAAACACAAACCAGGGAAACCGCTATGAAACTTATGAAAAAAAATCAATTAGAAAGAAAATCACTCGTCCTCTTGTCCTATTGGGGCCTGGCAGATGACGCCGCCCCTGTGTATTTGCCGAACAATTTGACACAATAACCTTCAAACAGGGAATACCTATTTAACGCCTTTAGCGCTCGCGTGTCGCTAGCATGATGGGCCACGGCCTAGCAGCGCTAGCTCACCTGCTCCTCTCACATCGCTAGCTAGCTTAAAGAAGCAGCAGCCGCTGCCTAGCTGGTTTTTTGGAAGAAAAAAATATGCTGGTTTTTGGAAGATTTGAAAATTTTCGCAAAATCATAAAACTATCACATGTTTTTAAAAGACGATTTCTATTTTTTAAAATATTAGTCAATTTACAAAGAATGGTCATGGTTTAATATTCGCAATTTTAAAAAATATTCATGAGTTCTGAGAAATGTCCACTATTTGGAAGAAACGTCATGAATTTTTAAAAAATATTTATTCGTACGAAAAATTATTGAAATTTTTTAAAATGTGCAGAAAAATTAAAATGCTCATTAATTTTGTAAAAATAAAATAAAAACTATTGAAGCGTTCATTCAGTTAGCATGATGTGTTCATTGTGGTCACTTGGCACGCAGGCATGCGCAGTTTTGTCCGTGTGTTGAAGAACCTGCATTTTTACGCAAAGCTTCTTCATCTCCAGATTACCCAGGCCAGGTGTTCGCTCTAGTGGAGTGAATATTGTTGATCATGTACAGTCGCCGAGTCTCTCTGATCATCAAAGATAAACTGAAGCGCCAAATTCAGATCCAAGACACAAAGAAAGCCCTTGCCTCCTCCACATCTGTACACTGACTGACAAAGCTTCTGTCCCTTGGCAATGGCATACACCACACAATACACCCCCCATGGTGGGTGGCCACCCGCAGCAGCAGTTGCCGCGGCATCAAGCTTTTCTGAACCGGAGTTGTTGCAAAGGAAGGCAGGTTTCTGTCCTTGCACATCATCAAGGCTAGCATTCCCAGCCTAGCCGTGCACAATACTACTACTGGATCATTCATTCGTTCATTCATTCCTGAGATGATGCCAGTCTAGTACTGCAGCAACTCATATTTCATCATCACGCTAAGTCTACTGCAGCCAACCTTTGTATCGTTCAAACTAATTAATTAATAAGCTCTGTTTTCTTGTGGTCATCGATCGAGCAGCAACGCTCGCGGAAATCAAAGAGAACAGCCCCCAAATCCATTTTTAATTCTTCATTTTACACACATGGTGTGCACACTGACACCATAGAAACACACCAACATGAATGACCAGCAGAGAAGCCACATCTCTACCTGAATTTTATCAGCTGTACTGCATGACAGTGAGCAGTACTTTTTCGATGAGCAGTACTGCTCGGTTCACAACACACATTGGTGATGCTCAGCGATTGGTCAAAGATTTCGCGACTCGAGGCGTAGATATGGATGTGCAACGATAGCATGTCTAAGATGTGCCGACCATCAAGCATCTTCTCCTTTTTCTGAATGTACACTTGAAAAAAATAGAAAGTTCAGTTTGCACAACAACACGGGTTTAACAGTTGCATGAAGGCCCGATGGCTAAATTGGACTGGAAATTGAATGGTTTCCATAGCCCATTGACTCAAGGTCTGAGCCCTGCCACCTTGATCATTTCCCCAAAAGTCTTTGACGGATACTGCTGCTACCAAGTCTGGAGCACAAGATCATGTGCAGTTCATGGCGAAGAAAATGAGCATCTTGAGCTGCTCACTTACGCGACGTGCAGTAAATGGTGCTCCTCTCCTCTCTGTCTCCGGTGATGATATCTTGGGACTTCACTGCCTTCGATTCAGTGACAGCGCGTGCTTCAGCAAGCAGGCACGCAGAATAGGATTTGCGGAATACTGTACAACTTAAGGCCTGGACTTGAAGCCTGCAAGCCAGATGAGATGAGCCGATAGCATTCTTTCTCCTACTGAGAAGAACACAAGCTGGCCATTTGTTTCACCAACACGCAGGTACCCAAGTAGCAGCAGCAAAGGAGTGGCTACAACTCCAGTCTTCAGAGACGTTGGATGCACTCTTCAGGGTGGTCTGTGTCGTAACTCTGGACGGAGCAGTAAGTTGCTATTGGATAGAGATCGGACAGTCGACGATGAGCCCGCCCGATTTGGCGCCAATCGCTGGGTGTCGATTTCTTCAGTTAAGAACATGAGAAGTGTGATTTCTTCAGAATATGCAGCCTCGTTCCTGACAAGGAGATGTGTTCTGCCGGTAAGGGTCTGAATATTTTCTACTATACTAATACTGAGTGACCGAAATACTAACCATCGCACACACGGTATGAATGTGAATAGACAAGTTCTGAGTGCCAGCACAAGGCTGACAGGCTTCAGATTTCTTTCAGGCAGGTACCTTCCATTCCATGTTATATCTGCTGGCAAAGCAGCAGCAGAAGAAACGTGTAAGGACCTGGCATGGTTCTTGGTTCCGCCGGCAGGGTAAAAATATATTGAGACACACTGAAATGAATGATCACGACACTAACCATCGTATAGCATGCACAGTATGAAGGTGTACCAAAATCCATCTAAGATGGACTACATTAAGTAGACTGCATCCACCGAACAGCGCCATTCTTGTGTGTCTGTTGCAGTGGTAGAAGACTGCCTCAGTGAACCACACCTTTCCCCTAGCCCAATCTGCTGCTTCCAAGGAGATTCATCTACAAAATAAGCAACATCATAACTGAGATTAGCTAACAACAGTACATGATGTCTGACAGTTCCATCACTGGTTAGGCAAGTTCCGCATGTAAACAGTTGGGGCACCAAGTAAATTCCCAGAATTAATCGACATCCTGATTCACTGCTAATAAAGGTAATTTACATATTAATGTTGTACCGAGATGGAACAACATAATAAACTAGTGTTATTTATAAATAGGCTGCGATTATGCACCTTAGTGCCATAGTGGAACTACTACTGCTTATGATCTGAACTGGCTCCACACGTGCACTGATATGCTATGCCAGTTATTCTTCTGAAGATCCTATACGCTATTAAATTTCCGTTAAAGATAGACTACCTGGTATTGGTAGAACATAGACTGAATTGAATAACTGCAAACCTATAAGTAGAAATATATGGCTAAACTGCAAACATGACCAGCAGCAAAACACTGACAACTCATTGTTTTCCATAATTATGCCAGATGATCCTTTGATCCCTAAAACTGAAGATTTTCGAGGCACACCTTCAGTCTTCATGAGTATTGGACAAAATGCAAACACAAGTGGCTTGAAAGACCACCAAACAAACATAAGAACACCTGAACAGCAAGCCAACAGAAATTAGAAATGCAAGAACACCTGGTACTGACAGCAATATAGCAGTATATGAAAACAAAAAATCACCTTAATATCAGTACCTTGACCCGAAGTCTCATTTATTCCATACTGATGTCCTACTGCTATTTTGATCATGACACACAAAATAGGAGAGTAGACTGGCAAAGTGGCAAGTCTTGATGAATAACAATAACCCAAATTTAAATGCAAAATATGAAGAGGCCTATAAGATCAAACAAACACCTGCACAGATAACAAAAACAAATGGTGATCGATCACAGGTTTTGTTGGAAAAAAAGAAGATAGACTTGCAGAAGGCATTGGCTGATAATGATGTCGATTTTATCGATTTTGTGGAAAGAAAAGGGGCGTCGAGAAACAAATCTTAAATAGTTTCACTACCGTTGAGAAGAAAATGGAAATCTGATATGGTAGGAGTAAGACTGAATTTTTTTTGCGGTGAGTATCAGTTGGAGTGTATATAACTGATATTGGTGTGGACACCCCTAATGAAGGTTCCTGCAGCTAATTTGCATGTAATGGCTCCGCCTGAAATTAGAACCAAGAGGGAGGGAGCCCAGTTATAGTTCAGTTCAAAGAAAGGTGCTGATTAGTCTCAATCAGAAAGGTATTTTGGGTGCACCCCCATCTTAGTTTCTGCTTCTCCTCTCACATCTACTATGCTTCAACTAAATTATCTGTTCTATCTAATTTCTGGTTGCTAGATAGATCAACTTCTCCTAGTTCATACCAATGTTTTAAATAGCGGGCTATGGAAAATAGCGGCGGGCCTCCAAATTGGGCTATAGCGGAGCTAAAGCGGGCTATTTGTGAAGGCGACCATTTAGCGGCACCCTGCTGAAAAAGGCTATAGCTATAGCCGGCTATTTAAAACTATGGTTCATACACTTCTCCACCAAAAATCCCCAAATATTGCTGTTATTAGTGTGTAGTGAAAGATCAGGGCCAATCAGCATGTGTTGTGTCTTATCAGATATGGTACAGCAGGAGTAAGGTTCCAGTTTAGATGTACTTACCTGATTTAAGTACAGGAAGGTACAGTAAGGTGCCAGGTACAGCATGTGTTGTGTTTGAATCTACGGTGGATGGGAACAAACACATAGTTATTAAGCGGGATTGCAGGCAAAGGGCAAAGTGGGAAAACACAAGAAACTATGTTTGTGTTACCTTGGTTCAGCCGATATTCTGATTTTTGGGATGGTCCCCTCTAACCCCCTGCAGTACTGTTTTAGCTCCTCGCTGCATTCGTAGACATCTAGCTTTTCCAGTGAATCCGAGAGGGCATCGATGGGCAATGACGAGATGGCTGGACAGAACTTGACTGATAATATCTTGAGGCTGGTAAGGTTACGCAGCCCTGTAGGGAGTTGTTGAAGGTCCTTGAAACTCCAAAACTCTAGTACCTGGAGGGAGGAGAGGGGTTGAAGGGCGTCCTCTTGCTCCTTGCTGAACCGCTCCATCCCTTCACACCAATTCCCAAAAAGTTTCAGCTTGGTGAGGGAAGAAGAGAGGAATCTGCAGACGGGTGCAGCAAGAAGTCCTGCTATGTCATCAATCTTGAGCTCCTGCAGTGCGGACGAAACAAGCTGTGTCTGCTGCTCTTCACCTCCCTCAGTATCCTCCAAAGCTCGTCTGGGATTGGGATCCCAATCAGCAAAGAATCTAGGGCTGCCCCTGACCTCTAATTTGTTGAGCTGGCCCCCAGTGGTAAGGAGAGACCACAAGCCCTGACAATTCAGATCCTCTCCACAATTATGCAATTCTAATCTGGTGAGAGAGGAGAGGTTTGAGAGGGGCTCCAGTGTCCTTAAGCCTTTCACAAACCAAAGCATCAGAAACTGCAGGGAGGAAGGGAAAATGTGACAGGAAAAGGAGAAGGTGGATAGAAATTTTGGGGACCACTGTATTGTTAATCTCTGGAGGGATCGCAAGGCTTGGAGCCATCCTCCACCAGGAACAAGAGTTGGCGAGTCCACCAGGACCAGCTCTGTGCAGTTACAGAACCACAATTCCCGTAGTGAGTCACAGAGATGAGCTGGGAAGAACAACACCCCATCATCCTCTTCCTCTGCTGCTCCTGTTATTTCACCTCCCCCCATCTCTGATGCTTCTTGTGTTGTTTGTTGCGCATCCACCTCCACTACCAGCTTTTTTATGTTTTTACAATTCCATATTTCCAATTTGGAGAGCTTTGGGAGGTGGGGAAGGAGCTCTGTCAGTTCCTTCCCAATATTACTATTTAATTTATAGATCTTGATATACTCAACAGGGAGCTGCCATTCCACATCACTCTGATCTCCTCCTAGTGGTCCAACTAGACCAACTGAATTTTCTACAATCATTGTCCTAAGCAAGGTTAGCATCAGAAGGTGCTTCGACTCAAGAGGTGGGCACTTGTCCAGTGTCAGCTTCTCAATACCCGTTTCTTTACTGAAAAGTAACACTTGGTCTAAGCTAAGCAGATCACTCTCTCCGGTAATTTTCAATTCTGCTCCACCGGATGATCCTGAGTATGTAAATCTCTTTAATAGTTTCACATTTGCTAACTCGACATTACGCAGACTTTCAGTCCAGGAGATGGGAGACACGAATTCTGGACAGTCCTGTATCTTGAGCTCCTGTAGTTTAGGATAAAGAATATGGTTTGAAATTGGAAACTCTAAGAATTTCGGGCACTCTTTAATAATCAGCACTTGCAAGAGAGGGAACATATGAGCATCCGTTGGCAACCGCTCTCCATCCAGGGAAGACTCTTGTTCAGCTGGGAAAATCCATTTTTCAAAACTTCCTAGGCCAATGAGTTCAAACTTTATTAGCATGCAAAAGCTTTTCTCTATAGTAAACTCCTTCGGCCTGGCAATATGCACCAATCTTAGTTCACGAAGATCCCACGCCTTCCCTAAAGAAGGGAAAACTCCCCAAGAAACACCATCAAGAGTAAGAGATTGTAGAGCTTCAACAGCGAGCTCATCACCCAACCATGTTGGACAAGAAGGGCCTCCGTGCCCTCTAATGCACAACACTTGAAGATCTCCATGTGGTTGAAGGCTCTCAAGAACTGCTGCTTCCACACCAGGCTCAACACTAGATCGCTTACTATCCCAGTCCAATGTTAACCTCCTCAAGTAAATTTTCTCAATCAGTTTTGCTTGAGCTGCTTCTTCTGCTGTTTCTATCTTCTCAAGGTTGTAGATGCCAAGCTCCCTTAGCTTGGTCAAGTGCTCTAGCTGCTTTGTTTCAAACCCTTCACTTCTTCTATTGGCTTGAAATACCTTCAACTCTTCTAGGAGTTTAAGTTTACCCACATTATAAATCTCAGAATGAAGCTGATCATCACTCGGGACATAGAAATGGCACAATTTGGCAAGGTTGCTCATGTCTTCGGGCAAATCACGACTGCCATCCCACAATTCAAGATCTAGAATCCTTAAATGATAAAATTTAGAGATGACAAGTGGTAAATGCATCTCGTTCTCATCTGTCCCTAGGCATAGATATCGTAGGTGGACAAGTCCTAAAAAGTTATGTAACATGGACCCCACCGGACAGAGCATGTTGGGCAAATGAAGAACACGAAGAGCATTCACTTCCCCCAAAAAATCACCAAATATCTTGACAAAACCTTCACCCATTTCTCCAAATAACATCAATGTTTGCAAATCTTCAACCTTAAATCTTGTCTTCAGTTCTTCCAATTCACTCTTCAATTTTTTACCAGACACCGCATCATATTTACCTAAACCATATGTGATTATTGACAAGTGACGGGTGGTTGGCTGAATCTCTACTGATCCAACACTAGGGAGACTTAAACTAAGACAATCATGAGATGCAACCTTCAATGCCAAATCATGCAGTAGATCATGCATAACATAACATAGACCGTACTTAGTTTCCTCTTCTCTGAAAAATCCATGGGTGACTAACTCATTTAAAATGCTCAGACCTATATCTTCAAATGTTTGGTTTTGGCCATTGGGTATCACAATATCTAGTCCAATCCATAGACTGATCAGCTCATCGCTTCTGAAATTGTAATCTTCAGGAAACAATCCAGAATAGGCAAAACACTGTTGCAAATGGAAAGGAAGGAAGTCATAGCTCAGCTTCAAGGCAGGCATAATTTCATTGTCATCTGTCTGCTTCTCCCATCCTTTACTTTTCAGGACCCTTTTCCAGTGACGCAAACTAAGGTCTTTACTCAGTAATCTACCAACCGTTTTTGCTGCAAGAGGGGAGCCCTTTAGTTTTTCCATTATCTTATCTCCGGTCTCAAGCAAAAATTGTTTATCTCTTGGATATTGCTCATCACCAAAGACAAATGCAAGGAATAACTTTCTAAACTCTCCATATTCTAAACCATTCAGCTTTATTGACTGGCAAGGTGTTTCAACCTTCTGTGCTATTGCTTCAAACCGAGTTGTGACCAGAATCATGGAACCCTTTTCCTCTGATTTATTGAGTGTCGACAATAATTTTCCCCAGTCATCCCCATTACTAATCTTCCATATATCATCCAATACAAGTAAGAACCTTTTAGATTTTAGTCTTTGCTCAATCAAGTCTTCAGTTGTACTGCCAATTTTTTCCTTTTCAACTGCAGGGGTACATGTTTTAATCTGCTCTAGTACCTTATCCAGATTGAAACTGAGTGACACACATATCCAAATCATAACTGGGAAATGATCCTGCATTTGTTGGCTGCGATATATGTGTTGTATCAGTGTAGTCTTCCCCATTCCCCCTGGACCAACAACTGGAAGCACAGTTAGACCCTTGTCACAGTACTGACCATTGGTGATGTCATGTATGATTCTATTCATGACAGGGCCCCTCCCATACAGTTTTGGCTCATCAATCCGACCTTTGGTGATGGGACGCCTCTGGGCAATGTTTGGGACAATTCTAGGGTCACAACCCCGCAAAAGCTTGTTAACCTCACTACGCATAAGCTGCAGTTTCTCTACAATGTCCTTCGTCCTTTGAGAGAAATCAACCCTATTAAAATCAAACTTTTGTTTTTCTTGCGACTTGCCACAATCATCATGACGAACATGTGGATGTGGAGCAGATGAGCAATATAAGAGTTTACCGAGCTTGGGCATGCATCCGTTGATCTGCTGATTGGTGTGTGACACTGAGGAGGAACCACCGTGTGACCTCTGTTGGCGCTTAGCACGCTGCCAAGGGCAACAGTTGACCAGTTTGCCAACAGCTTTGGCGGTGTGGCGAGCATTGAGGGCAAGGTTGTGGATACCACCCTCGCTGTGCTGGTCGGCAGCATCGTACGTGCCGTGGAGCTCGTCATGGATGCGGAAGTAGTCCAGCTCGTCCAGCAAGTCTTGGGCATTCTGCACTGTGTCCCGCAGCCTCTGCAGCAGCTCCTCCATGGCCGGACCGCTTAGCTCCTTGCGGCCAGCCTGTTCAAGTGTGGCCTTCACAAGCAGCAGTTCCGTGCTGAGGGACTCGATGTTGGGACCAAAGTTCCTGCTGGCCGCCCAAGCCCCCAGCACGCCATCCAGAACAGGGGCTAGCGCCTTGGTCACCACCCATTGTGCCGCGCCGAGGGCCACGTCGGCCATCCTCTGATCCGATGCAGGGATAGAAGACGTGCTGCACCTGCGTCCAGGAATCAAAAGGAATCCATTCGTAAATACTCATGCATTTGCCATCACCAATCCCGTACCAGCAAGTAATCCTGGAGATTACTGGTATAGGTTGTTGCTAGCTGCAAATTAAAGAGTAATAGGTGTGTACGTTGATGCGAGGTGCTGGAGGATCCTGCCTCTCTGCCGGTGATGGATGCCGCCTGCCTAGCTAGCAGCAGAAGTGTTGTGTTGGTTGTTGAGTCGTTGAAGGAGGCCTGCAGGAACACCTTACATAGAGAGAGACACTTGGTATGCCCGGTGTTGTCTACAAAGTAGGTGTGTAAGGGGATGTCATCAACACTTTGTATGATAAACAAAGCCTTTCTATTTCTTCCCTCCCACCCTCTCTCACCAGATACCAACAGCTGGAAGGTAATGCTACCACCAGATCTGATCAACTAAACTAATCGCTGCCAGCAAAGCATCCCGTGGAGCCAATGCACTCAATTTGGACCCTGTTTAGCTAATTATATTCCATACTGAACTGCCGGCCTTTGTTGGTTTCCTGGTCGATGCATGAATGTATGCATACTCCACATGATACCATCACCTAATATGGTTTCACTCTAACCAAGTTGGCTGTGATATAGGACGTATTAGACCAACCTAGTCTTGGTACCCATGTCTTAATTTAAGTTTTGTTATTAACGATGCTGCCCCTAATTTCTGCATACAGATGGGAGTGGGGGGGAGAGGAAAGGTACCCGCGGCGGTGAGGAGGGTGACTGGGAAGCGGGAGTTGCCGGCGAAGGAGATCCAAGCGGTTATGGCGCCCGCTCTCTCAGTGCCGAGTGCTGCGAGGGAGGGGGTGCTGGAGCTCGTCGCCGGCCATGACCGTGGGCGTGGGGCCTGAGCTGAAACTGTGCCCAGTTCTTTCAGGAAGGGCACTGCAGTTTAGAGCATAGAGTTGTAATTTTGTTTTCGAGGGAGAGAAGTAGAGAGGTGTAATTATAATTTTGGTCTAGCTACCAACAGTGCATGATGTCTGACTGAAATATGTAAAAGATCAATCAGATCGAGACGCTTACAGTTCCACCACTTGCTAGGCAGGTTTCACATGTAAACAGTTGGGGGAAGCAAATAAATCCCTAGCAATTATCCTGATTCACTGTTGACTGATCATAACAAAATGCACTGCTTTGTAATGATATTGAACGGCTATAATAAAAACTACTTCCATCATCCCAGAATATATTGATATACCATCTACGTTAACGCGGGGTCTGAGTCTCCTCCTCACAAGTCAAAAAAGATATTGAAAGTTGGATGACAGATCAAAAGATGGCAAGAGAAGATACAATATCACTAACTCATTCACATTGAGATATGACACCTTCTCCACCCACACAAAAAGGAGAGACAATATGGTGCTTTAAAAGAAAAGCAGTCAATAAAGAGGAAGAATATGATATTAAAACGTGTTGAGAATTGTGCCAGTGTGTCACAAAAGTACTTTGCATCACCTGTTAATTAATAACGATTAAACAAAGCTAATCGTGCTACACTTGCTTGCCTGTAAAGAACAAGTGTGAGGCGAAAGCACTAGGCAGCTGCACAAAGCAAAGAGAGTAGTAATAATCAGGCTATTAGCTGCACTTCTTGTCACACGGATTAGAAAGAAAAAAACAAGGACAAAGGACTGCTGTCATCAGCTACAAATAAACTAGTACTCAAATCAACACTACAAACTACTCCGGTCGTCCCAGAATATACTCTGTACACATCATGGAGAGGCTTGCTGGTCTTGTTGAAAAAAAATACAGCGAGTATTTCGATTCGTGAGGCCAAGGGTCTGGTCGACAGTTGTTCTACTACCATACCATGTAATCTATATCTATGAGATTTTGCTATTCCATAAAAAAAAAAACAGAGTAGAGAGAGCCGCGTGCAAGGTTGCGCATGCGCGCTCAAGTTTGAGAGTGCTAACAACACTGGATATTGCTATTCGACCTGTGCAGCTATGCTTGGAGTTGATACGAGCGAGGGTGGGATCAAGAGAGAGCAGGATCACATTTGGTTTGGCTGCTGGACAAGCAAGCGCATGGGCTTCTTCGGTAACGAGGTGTCTAACCATACTGGTAGTGAACTAAACTGAAGGAGCCGCAGTTGTGGTGCCCCTGAACAAAGATCTGCTTCAGCCAAAGATGCGTATGTCCATCTCCAGTTCTCCACATTGCTACCACCGGATCTGATCAACCAAACACATCGCATCCCATCCCATCCCATCCCGGAAGCAAACCCAAGAGTAAGAACAAGGCTAGGCTGCGGGTCTGGCGCTGGTGTGGTTGCGGTCTTCAAGGGGGTGGCCGGCACAAGGACATGTCATGTGATTGAGCTTGGTAAGCCGGTGTTAAAAGACAGGCACTGCACTGGGGACCAGCGCCTAAACTCGAGTGGATCATATTATAGTACCTGAATTGGTTCCCACAAGGCTCAGCTTTAGGGCATCTCCAGCCGTTGGCCCTCCCAGGACGCATAAAAATCATCCCCTGGGGACGAGCCGGCGATGCACTCGGCGCTGGGGGCGGTTTTGCGCCCAGTCGTCGTCCTCAGGCGCCGAAATTAGCCCACTTTGCAGTCTAATTTTTGGCGAATAAACGGCCCATATGGCTGAGAATAGGCTCATATTCGGCATGGTTTCGCCGTGTCTCGGCGTTCAATTATCAACACAATTATTTCTTATCACATATTTTATCACAGAAAAATCAAATACTTCAACAAAATACTACAACAACAAATAATTCAATACAAATTATATTGTTCAACAAATAAAAACTTGTATTTCATCACGAGGCGTCCCCCTTGAGCCTCCATAGGTGCTCAATCAGATCTTTCTGCAGTTGATGATGCACCTGTGGGTCTCGGATCTCCTGACGCATACTGAGATAGGCAGTCCAAGTTGCCGGTAGCTGGTGATCAACTTCGGCTAGAGGACCCTGCCTGTAGTATGGTTCAGTGTCAATCACTGGGTCTTCTTGCTCGCTCTCGATGATCATATTGTGCAAGATGACACAGCAAGTCATGATCTCCCACATTTGATCTTTCGATCAGGTCTGAGTGGGGTACCGAACAACAGCGAATCGAGATTGGAGCACACCAAATGCCCGCTCGACATCCTTCCGGCAAGCCTCCTGAACTTTCGCAAACCAGGCGTTCTTGCCTCCTGGCACAGGGTTTGAGATCGTCTTCACAAATGTCGACCATCTCGGATAGATGCCGTCAGCTAGATAGTACCCCTTGTTGTATTGGTGCCCATTGATCTCGAAGTTCACCGGAGGAGAATGGCCCTCAACGAGCTTGGCAAAAACAGGAGAGCACTGCAGCACGTTGATGTCATTGTGAGTTCTTGGCATACCAAAGAAGGAGTGCCAAATCCAGAGGTCCTGTGTGGCTACCGCCTCAAGCACCACACTGCAACCGCCTTTAGCGCCTTTGTACATCCCCTGCCAACCAAATGGGCAGTTCTTCCATTTCCAATGCATGCAGTCGATGCCTCCAAGCATCCCAGGAAATCCACTTGCTGCATTCTGGGCTAGGATCCGAGCAGTGTCTTCCGCATTGGGTGTTCTCAAGTATTATGGCCCAAACACTGCCACCACTGCCCGACAGAACTTGTAGAAACACTCTATGCTGGTGGACTCGGCCATGCGCCCATAGTCGTCGAGTGAATCACTTGGAGCTCCATATGCAAGCATCCTCATCGCTGTCGTGCACTTCTGGATGGAGGTGAATCCAAGAGCGCCAGTGCAATCCATCTTGCACTTGAAGTAGTTGTCGAACTCCCGGATGGAATTCACAATCCTGAGGAAGAGCTTTCGGCTCATCCGATAACGGCGCCGAAATGTTCTCTCGCCATGAAGTGGAGCATCGGCGAAGTAGTCGGAGTAGAGCATGCAGTAGCCTTGCAGACGATGACGGTTCTTTGCTTTCACACGCCCCGGCGCCGAGCCACCTCGCCGTGGCTTTTCACTGCTCGCCAGCAGCTGGGCGAGGGCGGTGAGCACCATGAGATGCTCTTCTTCCTAGACGTCGGCCGCGGCTTCCTCCTCCAGCAGCGCGGCGAGCTCTTCCTCCTCATCCGAGTCCATCGCCGAGGCAGGCAAAACGCCGAACACCTTGCGCTCGGTGGGCGTGTACCCGCCGTTAAACCGCGCCTCCGCGGCCGGAAACGGCGGTCGGAAACGCCCAGCTGCTGTGGGAGGGGCTGCCATGGCGAAGTGCTGCTATTTTTCGGCGGGGGATGGCTATCTAGCGGAGTAGGGCGGCGGCCGTCGCCGGGATATAGCTAGTGGTGGCCGAGGGCGCGGGGGGTGCGAGGCGAGTCGGGGGAAGAAAACCTTAACTTTTCCCCTGTCGGTGTGGGCCAGGCGTGCTTTTCCCTAGCGCCGGAGCCTCCAACGGCTCCCCAGCGCGCCGGGTTCGGCCTGTGACCGCCAGGCGGAGAAAAGGTCCGAACCGGCGATTTTCGGCGTCTTGGGGGCGCGACTGGGCCGTTTTTTCGACGCCAGCGCCGAAAAAATGGCCTGGGGGACCTGTTGGGGACACGGCTGAAGATGCCCTTATTCGCTTCAAGCTCAAGCTCGTCCCTTGATGTATGGTGGCCATTACTTAATTTCTGGGACGCGCCGACAGAGACGGACAATAGGCTGGAGACAGCTGCGATTCCATTGAAGCAAACAAGCGTGCGTGCACGCGGTCGGCAACTGGGAAGTTGGTTGGTGACCATGGTAATCGAGCTAGCTAGGTCGCAGTGGAACGAACCTCCTGGGCATAAATGCAAGCACCTGCAGGGCGCGAGCAGAAACAGACGAGAGCTGACCTTGTGGGTGGCGCCTGCTTCCAGTTCTAGCGGACAGAGGAGAGGGTGGGGCTGGGAGAATAGCAGCTTGAAGTCGATGGGCCTTCGTCCTTGCCCGTCTCCTCGCCGTCGCTGTCGCCACCATGGTCGGGAGCAGAGCGTTTTTTTTTTTTTGAGAAACGGAGCAGGAGGGAATGGTGGTGGCCTTGTGAGTTGGTTGAAGGTGGGCCAGGGCGGTGCTATGACTGTTCAAGGGCCCGGCTACATTACTACTAGTGTATCCTCACAACTCAAATCACATAAAAAAAGACAACTCGAAAAATTAGTACATTCATTGACACCTATTTTAAAAAGGAAGGAGTAGTGCTGTGTTTTTTCCCAGAGAAAATCAAAGCTTGCGCCTCGATGTTCCACGGTTCCTCCATGGTCCTAGAAAGATGAGGCGGACCGATGGAGGCGCCGACAAGAGGCAAGCGAAACCCTAGCTGCTCGCTTGGATCATGGGAGCAAAGGGGTGAAAACAACAGCAAATTGATGCAGAGAGCATCACATTGGCGCCCCTCTGCTTGTCATATAGGAGAGGTGTCCCACATTCTGCCACTGTCATGGATCATCAATGCATTTAGGCATTTGGGATTGTTTATGTACCGAGAAGGTTTACTTTGCATTCGTTGGTAAGTCTGTATTTAACATAAAACTGTGTTTTCATAAAGGTGAACACTTATTTACTTGCATGAAGAATATTTAGAAAAAGTGTCTGCCAAATTTATATACATAACGCTTGAGTATTTTTCAAATACGTGCGTACATTTAAAAAAATTGTGCAGAAACAAGTTTATAACTTTAATGAATCTTTCTTAAAATTCTGATTTTTTTAAGAACATGAACATTTGTGAGAAAAAATTAAACATTTTTTAAAAGATTTGAAACTCCAAAAAATAAGAAAAAGAAAAAGGTAAAAAAAAAGTATAAAAGAAAAACTTGTGAAACAAACAGAAAGAAAAACATAGAACCAGACAAACCGCTATGAAACCTATGGAAAATAATCGATTCGAAAGAAAATTGCTCATGCTCTCCTCCTATTGAGACCTGACACATGAGGCTGCCCCCTATGTATTTGCAGAACAATTTGACACTATAAACTTCAAATAGGGAACTCGGGAGCGAAAGTCCTTTTCTCATCTCGAGCTCGGGTGAACAGTAAGATAAAAAAAATCAAAATATTCTGATTTTCTTGTAGCAAATATTGACAGATGTTTCGATTGCTTGCAAAATTTAAACATGGAATGACTTTCATGAAAGACGTGGAAAAAAAACGATGCTCCAAAATGCTTTTGAAAATAACATTTTAAGAGCATTGATATATTTTTTTTACGTCTTCCACGAATGCCATTCCATGATGAAAGTTTGCAATTAAGCAAAAAAAATTATCATTGTTTACAACGAAAAAACTTCATAACTTTTTGACTTTTTTATGTTACTGTTCATCCAATCTCGCATGAGCTCGAGCTAAGATCAACTGCTTCCACTTAGGAGTGCCTATTTCGCGCCTTTAGCGCTCTACGTCACTAGCTTGATGGCCCACGGCCTAGTAGCGCTAGCTCTCCTGCTCCTCTCACATCACTAGCTAGCATGCATAGCTGCACTTTTTCTCATGGCGCTAGCTTAAAAAAAGCCAGTAAACCGCTGGCTAAAGAAAAACAGCTTTCTTGTTTTCAGATTTGAAAATTTTCACAAAATCAGAACGCATTAACAAATTTTAAAAGATGTTCGTGAATTTAAATAAATGTTCATGGGTTAATATTCACAATTTAAAAATTATTCATTAATTATAAAACTGTTCACTATTTTGAAAAAAATGTCTTTGAATTTTACAAATATTCATGGATTTGAGAAAACATTTATGAGTTTTAAAATTATTGAAGAACTGTAAAATGCTCATTAATTTTTAAAAAGAAGATAAAAGAAGAGAGGAAAAATGAAATAAAATGAACATGGAAAAACGAAAAGGAAACCAGAAGGAAACGCAGAAAAGGAAAATAAAAAACTAGCGAAAAAGTTTCTAGAAGCTTCCAAAAAGTGGCGAAAAGGGTGCCATCCTCACCAAAAAAAAATAGATTTCGCAAACAACATGGAGGAAGAATGACAGGAAAATCCAAGGGATGTGATTGGGTGTATTTTTTTTCCTGCAGGCATGGGTGAGATATGGGTTTGAATTCGTAACAGCCTTGCAAAGAAAGAGATGTGAATAGTTACAAAATGAAAATTTAAGGGGGGAAATATCGTTCATTCAGTTAGCATGATGTGTTCATTGCGGTCAACTTGCACACAACCCCATGGTGGTCGCGGGTCACGACCACCCGCAGCCGCAGTCGCCGATCTGAAAGCAGGCAGCATCAAGCCTTTCTGAAGCGGGCTTGTTGCAGATGCAGGTTTCTTTCCTTGCAATCAGAGGCTAGCACTCCCTACTGTATCATTCATTCCTGAGATGATGGCAGTCAGAGTCAGGCCCGGTGTACTGCAGCAACTCATATTGCAACTCTGGCTCCGCATGCATTAGCTCATATTGCAGTCAGAGTCAACCCTGAATTTTCATTAGCTGTAACTACTACGTACATGGTTCTTTTCCCCGACAGTGACCAGAGCAATGGTACATGTTCAGAACACACATTTGGCTGTGATGTTGAGCAATTGGTCAAGGATCTCGTGACACGACTCCTGCCCCTCTTATCTTAGCTGCTAGTTAGAGATGACAATCAGAGTAAATAACAGAGCATATTCAGCGTAACCGGAAGGAAAGGTGCGCCGTTATAACCCACGGCGTAAATAAAGGATGATGAAGACAATGATAATATGCGTAGAATTTCTAATACAGTATGTGATGAACACCAATCAAAATATTCCCCTTGCGTTTTTATGAATTCACTCTACTTCAAAAGGGAAACTTGAGTTTGTACAACATCACAGGTTTACCAACTGCATGGTGAAGGCCTGATGGCGAAATTGGATTGGAACTGAAGGCCAGGATTGACTTGAAGCAAGCCACATGAGATGAGCAGCTTAGCATTCTTGTCCTGAGAAGAAGAAGCTGACCATTTATTTCACCCAAGCAGATGAACAAGGAGACAGTAAAGGTAATTCATACAGCGACAGCTCCAGTCCTCAGACTGTTTTTTTTTATGGATGCACGATCAAGGGTAGCGGTGTGTCGTAATTCCGAGAAAAGCGGTAAGCTTCTGTTAAGATGAAGATCGTACGGGCAACCATGATACCGGTTTGGCACCAACCAACCGCTGGGTGTCGGTTCCTACAGTTAACAACATGCCAAGTGTTGATTTCTTCAGTCTGGTTCCTGACAAGGAGGGAGATGTGTAAGTAAATGGCATGGTTCTGCACTAATACTGAATGACTGAAATACTTACCATCGCACACACGGTATGAACGTGAACAATATTGCAGCATTTTTTTTTGCGGGAAGGCTTCAGATAGCTTCAGGTGACGCTGCTTCTAGCCTAGGCAGTGTTTCTGCTTCTTCCTTAGCATGGCTTCAGATATTCCACGGCCTGGTTGCACCTTGGCAGCCGATTCTGAAATGCTTTCAACTCAGCTAACCAAATAAGAACATGTAGCTATCTCGCAAAGTTGCAGTTCACTGGGTGGGGCCTATTTACCTCGCATCAGTGAACACTCTCCTTTGAAGCAGTCGTCGAGTAGGTGTGTAGCAGTCCTTGCGTGCCCTTCTTGGCGGGAACCGTGAGTGCAGTCTTCCTTTTGGTGGCCCCAACTGCTCAGCAGCATGTAAACCTTCTCTAGTGAGTCACACCTGCAAAATTCGACCAGCCATTCAATTAGCCGATTATGCTATACATATAATGTCCCTCTACTCAGAGCAGACATGAATAATCCCTTCTTACCTTGCAGTGGGCCAGTTTTGGGTAATAAAAGGCTGTGTCAGCTGTATCTTCTGCTATTTGAGGCTTATTAAGGAGATGATAATCTTGCTTGTTACTTTGTTATTATCACCTGCACAGAAGAGTTGCTAGTTAGTTAGTACAAAAAACATAATCCGTCCATCTGATTAAAATGACGCATATCTGAATATTTACACTCGACCTTCCTGTTTTTCTTGCACAATGCCGCGGCTGCAGCGCGGGCCACCATCGGAATATTTCCTGCAACTACTCGATCTGTGCCTTGGAGGGGTGCTGCTATTGGCAATGACTGGAGCAATTTCTGTCTGGCCAGCTTATGCTTAGGATGGATTTGATTTGTACACTGCATCCAATGAAAAATAGAATGAGGGGCAGGCTTCAGATTCAGGGACACCGATTCCAGTATATGCATGAGTGTGTACCATGCATTTCGACAATTGTTTCTAGCGAAAGGTATGGTAACCCTTCAACGACACCTTTCCCAATTTCCCCAACTCAATCAGTTGCTGCAAAACAAGCAACATCATAGCTGAGATTAGCCACCAACAGCACATGTCTGATTGATAGATAAAAGATCATGAAAAGAAGCTTAATTTTGCAGCATATAAAAGAGAGTTGCTCTGGTTAGAGTATGATAAAAGAGAGCTGAATTCTTACGCTGTTGTATATACATGAGATACTTCAGAGGGAGGAAATAAGAATCCATTTGAAGACCAATTAGGCACCAATTCCAAGTTGCAGTGACCACTTCAAATGCACAAACGATTCCCAAGACTGCACTGCAATTTCACCAAGATAACAGATTGATAAGATCTGCAAAGCATACTGTTGGCTTCAATCATTAGTGGTATGCTCGATGACTTCTACTAAAATAACTATAGCGATTACTTATGAATAGAGAGCAATGAAATGGAAGACACAGACCGGGCCTAGTTTGCAGACACTTCAGGTCTGATACTTCGGCGGGGAACAACATACCTGCACTGGGACTCATGCTGAGTGATTGGCCCAGGTTGGTAGCCTATTTTTTGTGCCATAAAATGAAATGAAGTTTATCGGCGGTACTACATTTTTTTTACAGTGAGTAGTACTAAACGTTCACAACACACATTGATAGCCTTTTTTTGGTGCGGTCATGTAGGTGTGTATACAGATCCTTGCATACCGCCGCGAGTACGGGATCGATCGTAAACCATGTTCAGTGACATCTAAACCTTCTAAAATGAAATGAATGACAAGTCATCTCCCCCTGAAATTTGTCAGCAGTTCTACGTGCTTTTCCCCTGACTGTGAGCAGTTCAATAAACACAGTACTACAAATTTCAGTCTCAGACAATTCAAAACTGCAAACCCAAAGAGTAGACAGAGACAGCGATTGTATGATGCCATAGTATGAAAAAAATTCAGGTTAATTCGTAAACTTACAGTGCAGCTCTGCCAGTCTGTTGGTGACATGTAGTCCTTGCAAAGAAGAGAAGTCTTGTTAAAAGACTTCTATGGTTGTAATTATGCATCTTGATGACTTAATGGGGTTCTGAAATTTTCAAAATTGCACATGCCCTGCAATGCAAAATTCACTGTTCCGTTAAAAATTGGCTCCACACGTGCACTGCTATGGTATGCAGGATCGGAAGATCTTCTACACCATTAAATTTCATTAAACAAAAACAGGTATCAGTAGAATGTAGAATGGATAAAAAATGCAAACCTTATCAGTAGCAAAACACTGAAAACTGAGTACTTTCCACAATTATGCCATGACTTTTTGTGTGTGGGTAATCTTGATGACTTAATGGGGTTCTGAAATTCAAAATTGCAAATGCCCTGAAATGCAAAATTTACCGTCTCATCAAAAATTGGCTCCACACATGCACTGCCATGGTAGGTACACAGGATGTTCTTGTGAAGATCCTCTACAGAAATGCATACCTTATCGGTGACAGAACACTATCAAGTATGAACATGATGACCTTTTGAACATCAAAACTGAAATTACGAGATTGCTATCAAGTCTTCATGAGTTTTGGACGAATATAAACACAAGTGTACCGATAACAAAGTAGGAGCAAGCCATCAGAACACACGAACACCTGAACAGCAAGCCATCAGAAGTTAGAATGCATTAACACCTGGTGTTGACAACAATGTAGCAGTGGATGAAAACATTTTATGACCTTAATATATGAGTATCTTGACCCATATAGTCTCGTTTATTCCATAATTCTGGTTGTGAAACCCAGTGTTTGGCAGGTCACTGTTCATAGTACTCGAGCTAGATAGGTCGCAGTGGAACAAACCGTGTGGACATAAACGCAAGCACTTGGCAGGCAAGCAGGTGGATGAAAGCTGACTTGACCCGGTGGCAATTGATTCCAGCGACCGAGGAGAGGCCAGGCGACCATGCCGGAATGTAAAAATCCTGCTCAATAAACAGGCACGGGTCCCCGGCTAGATCAAGAAGGCACTCGTGGCATAGCCGGTGCGCAGAAATGGCGGTGCGCTCCAGCAAGCAGGCGACAGGAGGCTGAATCAGGCCCACCCTGCTGGAGGGGGGCAGCTTTGATTCCTGTCAGCTCCACATATGACACTTATATTCAGGCTATTAACTGCATCTTAATACTTTTTTGAAATTGCACACGTCCAGACATGCATTACCTTCAGACTGCTACTGCTCCCTATTATCTGAATTGGCTCCAGGGGTGCTGTGCCATGGTATGCAGGCTATCCCTGTGAAGATGAATACGGGCATTAAAACAATAAACAATAACAGTTATGAGGAATGAAATAATATCTGGTATTAGTAGAATGTAGACTAAAATGAAGATCAGTCTTCATGACTTTTGGACAAAATGTAAACACAAGTGGCTAGAAAGCCTACCAAACAAACACTAGAGCACCTGAAAAGCAAGAAAACAGAAATTAGGAATGCAGGAACACCTGGCACAGTGGTACTGGTAGCAACATAGCAGTGGATGAGAAAAAAAAAATGATCACCTTAATATCATTAGCTTGACCCAAAGTCTCATTTATTTGATCCTGATGCCGTAGCAATATTTTGATTGTGACGCGCAAAATAAAAAGTACATAACGCATCTTAATGAATGACAATAACCCAAATTAAGTGCTAATAGGAAGAAGCCCATAACATTGAAAAAAACGCCTGCACAAAAAAGCAAAACAAATGTTGATCACAGGTTTCATTGGTAATTACATCGAGAGAAAACAAAGAGATACTTGCAGAAGGCATTGGCTGATAATGATGTTGGTTTTCTCACTTGTGGAAACTGGAAAGACCAAATCTTCAATACTTATACTACTATTGATAAGAAAATAAAATCTAATATAGCGGGAGCATAAGTGGATATATTTTTGGCAGTGAGTATAAGTGGAAGATGATATAATTGATATGATACAGCAGGACTGAAGTTTCAGTTTAAAAGTACTTACCAGATTTATGTACAGAGTTGAATTCTACAAGGCTAGAAGAATGTACAAGGCCACTCCAAGGCAGGGTCCTGCACAGCGGATGGGAGTAAACACAACATTATTAAGCGTAACTGCAGGAAAATGGCAAAGTTGAAAAACACAAGAAAGTATGTTTGTGTTACCTTGGATCAGTCTATTTCGATTTTGGGGATGGTATCCACTAACCCCATGGACTGCTGTTTTAGCTTCTTGTTGCCGCACCAGCGGACCCATAACTCTTGGAGTGATTTGGGGAGGCCATCACTGGGCAATGACGAGACGGCTGGACAGCCATAGATTATTAATTTCTTGAGGCTTGTAAGGTGGTGCAGCCCTGCAGGGAGTTTCTCAAGATCGCGGAAACAGGAAAACTCAAGTTCCTCAAGGGAGGAGAGGAGCTGAAGGGCGTTGTCTTGCTCCTTGCTGAAGCGCCCCATCCTTTCAGATTCGTGCCCACAAAGTTTCAGCTTGGTGAGGGAAGAAGAGAAGAAGCTGCAGATGGGTCCAGCAAGGAAACCTGCTGCGTCATCCGTCATGAGCTCATGCAGTGTGGATGAAGCAAACTGTGTCTGCTGCTCTTCTCCTCCTTCAACGTCCTCCCAACCAGCAAAGAATTTAGGGCTGAAAGAGACTAGTAATTCTTTGAGCTGGCCCCCGGTGGTAAGAAGAGATCGCAAGCCCCGACATGTCAGATCCTCTCCACAATCCCACAGTTTTAATGTTACAAGAGAGGCGAGGTTTGTGAGGGGCTCCAGTGTCCCCATGCCTTCCATACCCGTAAGCTCCAGGAACAGCAGGGAGGAAGGAAAAATGTGATGGCAAAACGAGGAGGATAGAAACGGGGAATGATTTATTGTTAATCTCTGGAGGGATCGCAAGGCTTGCAGCCATCCTCCTCCTGGAACAAGAGAGGGTGGATCCACCAGGACCAGCTCTGGGCACCTATAAAACTCCAATTCCAGTAGTGAGTCACAGAGATTAGCTGGGAAAAGCAGCAACCCATCATCCTCTTCCTCTGCTGCTGCTGTTATTTCCTCTCCCTCCATCTCTGCTGCTGCAGATGTTGTTTGTTGCAGATCCACCCCCAGTACCAGCTTTTTTATGTTTTTACACTCCCTTATTTCCAATTTAGAGAGCCTTGGGAGGTGGGGGAGGAGCTCTGTCAGTTTCTTCCCGCAATCACCATTTACACGCTCGATCTTGATATGCTCGACAGGGAGCTGCCATTCCCCATCATCCTGACCTCCTAGTAGTCCAACCAGACAATCTGAATCTTTTACAATCAATGTCTTCAGAGAGGTTAGCATCAGAAGGTGCTTCAACTCCAGAGGTGGGCAACTCAACAGTGTTAGTTTCTCAAGATTTGTTTCTTTATCAAAAACTAACACTTGGTCTAGGCTTTGCAGATCACCCCATCCAATGATTTTTAATTTTGCTCTATCAGATGATTTTGAGTATGCAAACCATTTTAGTAGCTTGACACATTCAATCGTGACATGGCACATACTCTCAATCCAGGAGGTGGGAATCACCGATGAGAATTCTGGGCACCTCTCGAGTGCCAGCTTCTCAAGACTCGATTCTTTATCAAAAACTAACACTTGGTCTAAGCCATGCAAATCACCTTTTCCCTTAATTTTCAATTCTACTCCATCTGATGATTTTGAGTATTTAAACTCCTCTAGTAACTTTACACGTTTCACCGTGACATGACGGAGACTTTCAATCCAGGATATAGAAATCACCGACGAGAATTCCGGACAGTCTTGTATCTCAAGCTCACGAAGATCCCTCATGTTCTCTAAAGAAGGGAAAACCTTCCAACAAACACCATCAAGACAAAGAGACTGTAGAGCTTCAACAATGAACTCATCATCCAGCCATGTTGGACAAGTAGAGCCTTTGTGCCCACGAATGCACAACACTTGTAGATTTTCATGTGGTCGAAGTCCCTCAAGAACCATTGCTTCCACACTAGGCTCAACACTAGATTGCTTACTATTCCAGTCCAATGTTAACTTCCTCAAGTAGTTTTTCTCCATCAGTTTTGCTTGAGCTGCTTCTTCTACTGTATCTATCTTCTCAAGGTTGTAGATGCCAAGCTCACTTAGCTTGGTCAAAGGCTCCAATTGCTTTGGTTCAAATCCTTCATTTTTTTTATTGACACGAAATACCTTTAACTTTTCTAAGAGTTTAAGTTTTCCCACATTACAAATATCATAATGAAGCTTATCCTCTCTTGGGGTATAATAATGGCACAATTTTGCAAGGTTGCTCATGTCTTCGGGAAAATCACCACTGCCACACCATGACTTGAGATCTAGAACCCTTAAATGATAAAATTTGGAGATGCTAAGTGGTAAATGGACCTGTCTCTCCCATGTCCCTAGACATAGGAATCGTAGGTGGATAAGTCCTGAAAAGTTATGTAACATGGACTCCACGGGATATGTCATGTTGGGCAAATAAAGAACACGAAGAGCATTTGCTTCCGCAAAAAAATCAGCAAATATTTTAGTAAAACCTTCATTCATTTTTCCAAATAACATCAATGTCTGCAAATGTTCAACCTTGAGTTTGTTCAACAAACTCTCCAATTTTTCGCCAGACACCGCATTGTATTCACCCAAGTTCTCCATGTTTATAGACAAGTGTCGGATGGATGGCTTAACTTCTACCAATCGAACATCAGAGAGACGAAAACTAAGACAATCATGTGATGCAACCTTCAATGCCAACTCAAGCAGTAGGTCGTGCATAACATACCATGGATCACCATCAATTTCCACCTCCCTGAAAAATCCATGAGCCACTAAATCATTTAAAATTCTCAGACCTATGCCTTCAGAGGTTGGGTTTTGATCACAAGGTGTCAAAATATCTAGTCCGATCCACAGGCTAATGAGCTCATGGCTTCTGAAAAGGTAATCTTCAGGAAACAATGCAGAATAGGAAAAACACCTTTGCAGATCAAAAGGGAGAAAGTCATAGCTAAGTTTCAAAGCAAACATAATCCCATTGCTATCGGTCTCCCATTTGTCACTGTCTAGGACCCTTCTCCAATGACGCATTCTAGAGTCTGACCTCAGTAATCTACCAACAGTCTTTGCTGCTAGAGGGGATCCTTTTAGTTTTTCTAGTATCTTATCTAACAAACGAAGTTTGTGCCTTGGACATGGCTCACCATCAAAGACATATACAAGGAATAACTTCCCAAACTCTTCGGGTTCTAAACCGTTAAGTTCTTTTGGTTCTTCTGTTGTTTTAACCTGGTATGCTATTTCTTTTTGCCGAGTTGTGACTAGAATCATGGAACCCTTTTCTTCTGATTGACCAAGTGTCAACAATAGTTTTTTCCAGTCATCCACATCAGTAAACTGCCACATATCATCCAATACAAGTAAGAACCTTTTCGATTTTAATCTTTGTTCAATCAGCTCTTCTGGTCTAACACACTCTTTTTCACCTTCAATTGGAGGGGTATATCTTTTAATCTCTTCTAGCACCTTAACGAGGTTGAAATTGAACGACACACATATCCAAATCCTGACCGGAAAATGATTTCGCACTTGCTGGTTGTTATATATGTGTTGTATCAGAGTTGTCTTCCCAATTCCCCCCGGACCAATAACTGGAAGCACAGTTACACCCTTGTCACAGTATTGACCCTCGGTGATATCATGTATGATGCTATCCATCAGGTGCCCCCTTCCATACAGTTTTGGCTCTGCACTCTGAGGTGTGGTGGTGGGGCGGCGTTGGGCAATGTCTAGGACAGTTCTATGGGCACAATGTGGCAGAATGTTGTTAACCTCACGATGCATAAGCTTTAGTTGATCTATAGTGTTCTTCATCCTTTGAGAGATATCAACCCTATTAAACTCAGGTATTGGTGTTTCTTGCAAATTGCCACAATCTCCATCACCATGAACATGTTGATGTGGGGAAGATGAAGCAGGGAAGAGTTTACCGAGTATGGGCATGCATCCGCTGACCTCCTGAACAGACTGATTAGCGTTTGGCACCGAGGAGGAATCACCGGGTGATCTCTGCCTACCACGCTGCCAGGCACAACAGCTGACATGTTGTGCTGCATCTTCTTGTCGGGGACGGCCAGCGTTGGCACCGAAGCAGTACGCGGACAAAGATGCCAGCTGTTTGCCAATAGCTTTGGCGGTGTGGTGAGCATTGAGGGCGAGGTCGCAGACGCAACCCTTGCCGTGCTGGTCAGCAGCCTCGTACCTGCCATGGAGCTCGTCGTGGATGCAGAAGTAGTCCAGCTCGTCCAACAAGTCCTCGGCATCATGCGCCGAGTCCTGCAGGTTCCGCAGCAGCTTCTCCGTGGCTGGCCCAATGAGCTCCATGGTGGCAGCTATTTCGAGCGTGGCCTGCACCTGCTCCAGTTCCGATTTGATGGGCCTGGATGTTGACACCAAAGTTGCTGCTGGCCGCCCAAGCCTCCAGCACACCATCTACAACAGGGGCTAGCGCCTTGCCCACCACCCATTGCGCCGCGCCTAGGGCGGCATCAGCCATCCCCTGGCCGGATGCAGGGATGGATGATGTGCGGCGCCTGCATTCAAGAATCAAAAGGAAGTAAGGAACTCGTTCGTAAGTTGTTTAAAAAAACAAAAAATTCATTGATAGGCAAAGTAGCCTATGGCCAAGTACATAATGGAAAATCAGAACAGAGAAGCTGAAATTAAATTAAAATCGCAAAAACAACAGACGCTTGCAGCAGAACACCACTGGCATGCTTGTTTGTAGCGATGCCTAACCAAAAGGAACTTGTTCTTCCGCGCAAAAAAAATGGAATTGTTCTTAAGTAGGCTGAAGGTAGCTGCAAACTCAAGGGTAGGAGCACGTACGTTGGCGCAAGCGCGCCGGTGATGGAGTCGCACCAGACCAGTGAAGGGTTACCTGTTGAGAATTTTCAATCACAAGAGAAACAAATTAAGGCATCACGCCAGAGAATTTTCAATCACAAATTCACAATTCACAATCCCCCCTTTATCTCTCAATCCGCGACGGGGGCTAGCACATAATATTGCTTAAAAAACTTGTGTATTTCTCACCCAAACTCTAACAATGGGTTAGAGAGAGAGAGAGAGAGAGAGAGAGAGAGAGAGAGAGAGAGAGAGAGAGAGAGGTCTGACCTGCTGCTGTGCTGTGCGGTGGCGTTACGGTGCGGCTGGTTCAGATCCGTGGCCGTAGGAGAGGAGGCGGAGGAAGCTGCGCTGTGGAGCAGGCGATGGCGGAGGTGAAGAGCAGGTGTGGTGCGGAGAGTGGAGAGCAGCGCAGGGCACAGACAGCCAGGCAGCAGCTCTTATCACCCCTGGGTTTGTGTTTTTCAATTTACTCCACCAACCTCCAAAGTCTTAACTTATTACCGCTACTGTTTGCATCCACGAGAATCACGCGGCTGTCGGTTTCACCTTCACCCCGTTTTTACTGGGATACCAACAACTCCATGGTTCTAATTCGCATGCCTTTCAAACAAAGCTGAGAGATTCAGTGTGTTAATTTGGGCATTTCTGTTGGGAAAACAACTCATGATTTTCTTGAATGCAAATTTTAAGTGGACAACTACAGGTAAACATTACTAATTGTGGGAGATTCTAGCATACTAATTTCGAGAAATTATGCCTTGTTTAAGAAAACTAAGAAATACTATATTCATGGTACTTTTTGTATAGGAAGTTTTGAAATTAGACATCCAATGGTTTCCCCGCTATTTGACGATTTTCCAAAATTCAAATATTAAGAAGATTTCAGCAAATTGTTTATGTTACAAGAAAACTTGGATTACATGCTAGTATTCCAGGAACGTTTTTAGAATCTTCATACAAACAAAGTGATTTTAGGATATACATAATGCATATGTACTACCGTAGTTCAAAAACTATGATGTAAACCAGATAGAGCGATAAGCAAATGTTACGATACTTGAATCATGTGTGGTGACTTTTCATCATTGGATTTTTTTGTCAAATTTTTGGGACTGCCAGCCTAACATGGTACCAAAACATCATGAACACGTCGGTTGGTTAGCATTAAATGAGAAGGTACTACTACTGCTCGTTTGAGTGTCCTGTCCCGCTCTCGGGCTGTTGGGATGTTACTCTCACCGAGCTGGACCAGATGCATTTAGTTGTGATCGTTCAAACTTTGTGAGACTAGCCATAGTGAGAGTAACATAGATGATAACATCACACATATCTAGATAAAATAGATGATGTGACAAGTAATTAATGAAAAAAAAGAGGCATGTGGTAAAATAGCTAGTTAGACTACCCACAATGAGTAATATAGGTGGTAAGATCACACATATGTAGACAAAATAGATGATGTGGCAAGTAATTAATAAAGAGGTGTCATGTTGTAACATAGCTAGTTACTCATAGTATGAGTAACATCACGCATACTGTTAGAGTTGTGTCGAATATATGTACAAGGTAGGTTACAGTTGGAATAGGAGTTGTATTGTGTTTACATAGGATGTGGAGTTGTGTCCTAATAGGACACTTGTATCCTAGGCCTCTCATATATAGCGGGGGTAGACACACGATGTAACATATGCCAACATAATAGCACCGGAACGCAGGGGAAGCCGGCGGCATGTGCCGGTGTCCAGGGCGACCGGGTGCGGTATTGTGACGGTGTCACGGGGAGGAGCGCCCGTAGTCAAGCCCCGGGGATGTAGCCATATCGGTGAACCTCGTTAACAAATCTTGGCGCCGTGCCTTGTGTGATTGCTTGGTCCTCGGATGATCGACGGTATGCCTCGAATTTATTCTAACAAGTGGTATCATGAGCAAGGTTGAAGAGGTCCGGGAGGCGATTGAGGTTGATCTAGAGGAGGAAGGAAGCATCGACAGAAATCTGCAGAAGCGGTCGCGATACGGGAGTGATCCTCGGCGAGTTGTGATCAAAGATGCAGAGTTGGTCGTGTTTTTATCTTCAAGAAGCAATCGGACGCAGCAGGTCGGCGACTCGTGGCACGCAGGCACGAAACCTCGGACGAGATCGATCTGGAAGTGGGCAGCCGCGGAAACTGCTACGGTTGCATGGCTACGAACTGCGGTCGGTAGGCAGGACGTGCGGTGATCGACCCGCTAATCGATCGGGTGTGCGTCAAGCGACGAACGCGAGTTGCGGCAGCAGCAACGTGGCACGTGGCAGATGGTGGCCCAAGGCCCTGGCGTGGATGGCTGAGCAGCCGTGTAGAGGCCAGATGCATACGGTGCGAGGAGTACGTACGAGATTTGTTATTGGAAAAAAGGGACCGAGTCCCTGGAGGAGACGCATTCTCTTGGAGGCCGAGACACGGACGTGCAAACATCAATGGAAAGTACTATATCGTAAAGGAAAAGGATTGGCAAGGCAAAGCTAGCATCGGAGTTGAGCCACGGGAGCCACTCTACTCTACGTGAAGACCAGAAGCAATCTTATTGGATTTGCAACTAGTATGCTCGGTGTACTTGGGATCACCAAAAGAGTGCTCGATATTTTTCACAGGTCAGTTATACAAAGAACCATGGAGCCAACGGGTACTAGGTTTGAGGTGGAGAAGTTCGACGGAACCGGAAACCTTGGGTTATGACAGATAAGTGTAAAAATTGTTGGCACAACAGGGATGCTTGAAGGTGTTACGGGATGTCAAGCCAGACGGACGATGAGGACTGTGAGGAGTTGCAGATGATTGCAGTCGGGATAGTTCGGCTGGGTCGGACTAGATAGTCTGACGGATCAACGTGAGTCGGTTGATATAGAAGACGGTGGTGAAATCGGCGCTGACGACATAGGAGCGTGATGCTGATGGTGACCGACTTCTGGGCGTGGAAACACGTGGCGCAGGCCCCGAGGGCTTGTGTGGCTTCGACAAGACTATGGCGCGGGATTGATTCAAGGTGGTGTATACACGGAGCTTGAAGTCGATGAGGCGCAGAGGGTGGACTGATCATCTACCATGG